>NW_016107605.1:2094747-2287995 GCF_001604975.1 Cebus imitator
TTTTGCTTAGGATTGTCTTGGCTATGCAGGTTCTTTTTTGGTTCCATATGAAGTTTAAGGTGTTTTTTTCCAGTTCTGTGAAGAAAGCCCTTGGTAGCTTGATGGGGAGAGTGTTGAATCTATAAATTACTTTGGGCAGTATGGCCATTTTCATGATACTGATTCTTCCTAACCACAAGCACGGAATGTTTTTCCATCTGCTTGTGTTCTCTCTTATTTTCTTGACAGTGGTTTGTAGTTCTCCTTGAAGAGGTCCTTCACATCCCTTGTAAGTTATATTCCTAGGAATTTTATTCTCTTTGTAGCAATTGTGAATGGGAGTTCACTCATGATTTGACTCTCTGTTTGTCTATTATTGGTGTATAGGAATGCTTGAGATTTTTGCACATTATCCTGAATCAAATTTCTAAGTCTTCCAAGTATACATATATACAGCATGGAATACTATGCATCCATAAAAAAGGATGAGTTCATGTTCTTTGCAGGGACATGGGTGTCCCTGCAAACTTACAAGTCTTCCTAAGTCTTCTGAGGTATCCCAGGTCTTCCAAGATACTACTTTAAAATGTTTACCTTTTTTCTAATTCATGCTTTCAAGTAGCAATTCATATATTTAAGAAGAATATACTGATCATCACTCCACTTTATTGTGTAAAATTATCTTGAACTCTTAAACACATAATCCTACACAAGATGACTATTTCTACCATGGCAATCCATGTGGTTATTTGTTCAATGCCCACTGCCCTCTGAGGTGACTGGCTCTCAGTACACCAGAATGGTCCTTTATTGGCTGAGCACATTGATGGGTGGTTGTATGCAGTTTGAAGAAAGATAGGAGATTATTAAGTAAAATAGAGGGAAAAGAAACCTAAAGCTGGATGAAGATAACCTAGAGGAAAGGTAGTCAGGAGTTGGGGCAGATGAATGCTTCTTAGTCCTGAGAAGACTAAAGTGTAAAGAATCTCCTTGGCAGCGTGGCAGTGTCAGAGGCCTTCGAACCAGAGCAACTTCATCTTAAATAGGGGCTGGGTAAAATAAGGCCGAGACCTACTGGGCTGCATTTCTAGGAGGTTAGGCATTCTTAGTCACAGGATGACATAGGAGGTCAGCACAAGATATAGGTCACAAAGACTTTGCTGCTAAAACAGGTTGGGTTAAAGAAGCCAGCCAAAACCTACCAAAACCAAGATGACATCAAAAGTGATCTCTGGTTGTCCTCACTGTTCATTATATGCTAATAATAATTTATTAGCATGCTAAAAGGCATTCCTACCACTGTCATGACAGACTGCAAATGCCATAGCAATGTCAGGAAGTTACACTGTCTAGTTTAAAAAGAGGAGGAACTCTCAGTTCTGGAAACTGCCCACCCCTTTTCCAGAAAACTTATGAATAATCTACCTCTCGATTAGCATATAATCAAGAAATAACTCTAAGTGTTATCAATCAGCAGCCCAAGCTGCTGCCCTGCCTATGGAGTGCCATTCTTTAATCCTTTACTTTCCTAATAATCTTGCTTTCACTGTTCTTCATGGATTCACCCTGAATTCTTTCTTGCACGAGGTCCAAGAATCCTCTCTTAGTGTCTGGATTGGGACCCTTTTCCAGTAACAGTAGGATAAAGATGATTTCTGGAGAACACACAAGTCTAACAAAGATTTTTAAAGTAGTTTGTTATGGAATGTCCAAAGTAAAAGCTCTCCTTTGTGGATGAAAATAGTCAAAACTCTGTAAAATATCTTAAGAGATTTATTCTGAGCCAAATATAAGTGAACATGGCCCGTGACACAGCCCTCAGGAGGTCCTGAGAACATGTGCACAGTGTGGTCAGGGTACAACTTGGTTTTATATATTTTTAAGGAGGCATGAGATATCAATCAAATACATTTAAGAAATACATTGGTTTTGTTAAGAAAGGCGGGGTGGGGTGGGCTTCCAGATTATAGGTAAATTTAAACGTTTTATGGTTGAAAATTTGTTGAGTTTATCTGAAGACCAAGGATCAATGGAAAGGAATGTTTGGGTTAAGATAAAGATTGTGGAGACAAAGTTTTATTGTGCAAAGGAATCTCTCAGATAGTAGACTTCAGAGAGAAAGCAGGTTGTAAAATGTTTCTTATCAGACCTCAAAGGGTGCCAGGCTTTTAGTTGACTAACTCCTGAATCTAAAAAGAAAGGAAGGAAAACAAGGGGGCAAGTGGATTCTCTTTAGAATGTGGATTTTTCCCACAAGAGACCTTGCAGGGCAATTTCAAGATATGGCAAGGCAATAATATTTTGGAGTAAAACATTTTGACTTTTTCCCTTGTTATGCCAGAGTCAGATTGGAAAGTAAGTCACGATATACAGGGTTCAATAAAACCCATCTGATGAGAATTTATGGTTTGCAGGGCATGACTCCCCAAACCCCTTAGAAAGGAATTTGTGCAAGATAAAAAAAATCACAGCTTCGTCTTCACCTTCAAAATTTCAACATTACTTATTGACATTTTAGGCATGAGTAAATTTCTTCTAGAGAATGCAAAGGTGGTGTTGAGTCCTGAGTTGTTTGATTATGGAGTAATAATAAGAAAAACTGACATATGGGATCCATACTAAATAAGTGACATTTATTGCACACCAAATACGTTGAGTCAGTCATAAAACCTAGAGTCTAAGCAACACCAAGCCTTTGAGAAAGACTAATGATACATAACCATTAACCCATCATTAGTCTATTTGTATACATATATAACAATAATCTTTAAACCTGGAGAGAGCCATAAAATTATTAAGTTGTAAACCAAAATATATCTGATACAGGTCTCAATCAATTTGGAAGTTTATTTTGTCAGGGGTAAGGACACCTTATTAAGAAATAAACACAGAATCACAGAAACAGTCTGTGGTCTGTATCTTTCTCCAAAGATGAACTTGAGGGCTTCAATATGTAAAGGAAGAAAGTGGGCTGGAGGGGAAGGAGGGAGGGTAATGAAATACACACACTGAAAGAAGAAAAGAGCAGGTAGGGTAATAGTCAATTAAGTATTCGTCTTGTGCTTAGTAAATTGGCACTTTGCATAAGATAAGGTGAACACTATGTAGCTACGTAGAGGTATTTAATCTTTTACCTGCAGCTGTCTGCTGAGGGACAAAAGGGAAGGCAGCTGACTCAGCTTTCAGCTTAACTTTTTCCTTTTGGCATAGTGAATTGGGGTCTCAAGTTTTTATTTCCCTTTCACAAAATCTAACCTCCAAAAGCCACCCAGTTAGTTCCAGTCACAGCCAGATATAAAATCAAGGCTTTTGACTCAATGCTATTTCAACTACTCCAACCTGATAAGGTATACTGAGGGAGGTGGAGGAGAAAAAAAAACAAGGAAATGAAAGAAGAAGGACAGAGAAAATTTCATTCATTGATAATAACAGATGACATCTATCATTACTTCATAAAAGTTACCAAAAATCATATGTATTACACAATTATATAAAAATATATTAAATAATAGGCCCTATTATAGAAATTGTAGGGGTTCAGAGAACAATATCCCAAAGTATGGTGCTTTGGCATGCTGAGTACTTTTGAATTAAAGGATATTAAAAGGCCTCATAAGCAGCCTCAGAACCAAGGACTTTCTGATCTCCTGCTTCTCACTCCAAGCACAAGGTGGAACCCTCTCTCTCAAATTCCTTTATCTGAGCTTTTCCAAAAGGCACACAATTATCTTTAATCCCCTCCCTGATACTTCATTATCTATAGCAAAAGATAACACTAAGGAATATAACCAAAACTGGATGGACTTGGTCAGAAAATAGTGTCTGTCTCTAGGGCTCATTCAAATTCCAATGAGAATCACTTTACAAGCTAATTTCTGTCTCCTGGTAATGCAGGATTTTTTGCTCCTTAGTTCAACTAAAATCCAGGTTCTAATCTCATGACCAGGAAAAATTAGGCACACGGATACATTGAAAGGTGAGGAGAGCAGAGTTCATGACCAAAAAGAAAGCTCTCAGCAAAGAAGTGAGGGGGTCTTGCCAACAGGTTCCCACTTCACAGATTGAATACCGGGTCACCACACACAAGCTGAAGAGGCCCATCTCCTGCCCCTGCATAAGGTATGAGTTCCTGGTGACTCCACCCCATTCTCCCAGGGTGCATATGGGATCCCAGTCCATTGCAGGCATGCCCAGGCAAGATTCTGTGCAAGTTCCCTTATCTGCCTCCAGCATCTATCACTGGGATCATTCAATGTCCCTAAAAGTCATCTACAATTCCTCAAAATTGCCTGTATTTCCTCCATTTACCTTTCCTGATAAAGAGGGTATATAAGCTTCAACTGTCTGTCCACTTCTTTGAGTCTCATTTCTGTCGGATTCTCATGTCCATGGCAGCAATGAAGAATTGTTTAGCATTTTCAAAGTTATTTCCTAACAAAAATGTTCACTTAAGCATACTCTGGTCAATAGTTTATTTATTGCCTGATCTATGTAATCCACTACATTTCATCACTTTGGTTCTGTTACAAGTCCTTTTGCTTTCCTTCTGCAGCACCTTCACTAAATGTAAAATATCTAAGCACCCTGAGTGTTCTTTATTTATGCTTCTGAGTGACTAAAGAAATTTATTTGATTGCAAAGCTTAAAAAGAACCCAATAAGTCAGGAAAAAAATGCATAGCACTGCTTCTATACTCAGACTAATTTTTTCCTGATATGTATCATGGTTTGCAATTTGCAGATATCTTTAAATATTTATAATTCAGTAAGGACTCATTATTAATAAGGTTTATTTGGAATAAAAAAATAATTTTATAAGATCCTTGAATTTCATAGATTGTCACTGTCCTTTATGTAATATAACATGAAAAAATGTCTAATGTGACAATCACTCATACTATATTATTAATCATGAATAACTGATATGCAATCAATTCACTTTAGTTCTGAATATAAATATCCCACCAGCCAAATGGACCAAATTCAATTTATCATACTTTTTAGAGGACACTTTCAATGTAACAAGAATGATAATGATTTCTAAGAAAAAGATCCTTGGATTATGCTTTCATAGGATGCATTCATTCATTCACTGATCCATCGAATAAATATTGACTACTCTCTACATAAAAAACCATATGACAATGCACAAAGAGTTGCCAATCATTGTGGACAACAGAAAAATACTAAGTTTCATTTTAATGATATTACCAGTACATCCTATCACACAAATAAGGATTTCGCATTATCATTTAAAATAAATTAAGGAGAAAATAAGACTATCAGAAGATATTATTTTTTAACTTATACTTTCTATTAGAAATAATTCTACTCTATTCCTTAAGTGACTTGGTCCAAAATTTATTTACAATTTTGTAACTATATATTGAATCCCTACTATATGTCAGACTCTGCTAGTCTTGAACATTCAAAAATGTTCCTAAGCCTAGCTGTGGAGAGATATACAAAGGCACTAATATAAATAGTACAATGTCATGATGAATGTCTTCCTGCAGGTATACTGCCATGGGAACACAAATTTGAGTAGGATGCAGAGAATGCAATTCACAGGAAAAGGCTTCTCAAGAGAAGTAATATTTAATCCAAGCATAAATATGAAAAGGAAAAGGAAAAGGAAGAGCACCTTCATATCTAAAAAACAATTGCTTAACCCAGAGAAACATGTCTACTTTTATGTTTTCTTTTCTTACACTTTATGTTTTGCTCTTATATCATTAGTTATAAATTACATCTTTAAGCATTATAAACCAATAAATACAGTTTTACAATTTATGAAATTGTCTCAGGAGGACGGGGCTTTGGGGCACCTCCAACTCCATTCTTCTCTTTTCAGTGGCTGCTCAGCTGTGGGTTTCACAGCTACCATGGTTGTATGACTACTGACTTTCAAGGTTGGGGCTCAGAAAGCAATGCCTCAAAATGAAGGCCTTAGCAGTAGCTCAGAAGCAAACATTTTTCTTTGACCTCCTTCTGCACTCCTGTCTCTTAGTCTCATTCTCACTCAAGGCTAGCCATGGAAACTAGAATCTCTCTTCCCCAAGGTGTATCATAGAAAGCAGGACCCCTTTTCCCACAAGCCAACCATAGAAACCTAAAAATAGTCTACATAAAAACTGGCCATAAAGAAATTATCTAATCTATTTTTTTGACTGTAGATCGTAAGACCCTCATTCCAGAGGGGCCCCTGTCCCATACCCAGAAGAAGGGACTGCTACACAGAGAGAACAAGAAGAATCTACACAGACAGGCCTTGCTGGGTTTCCCCACTGAGTCTTCTAACACTAGATCGTATTGTTATAGTAGGTAGTCAGACATGAGCAGGGTAGGAGAGGGTTCCCTGCTTCTTCACCAGGAATGTCAGACAACCATCAGGTGATGATCAGGTGGTTGTTACACTGTCTTGCTAAAATAATAACTGGTTGCAGCCAGTGCTAGGAAAAAGCAGTTTCCCAATACACAGAAAACACCTGAAACTGGTAATCAGCAGCTTCCCAGTAAAATCTCAGGAGTTGGGCAAGTGGGCTTAAAGCATGCACACTAAGAGGCAAAATGGCAGATGACCTTCCTCTAGGAACACTCAACCGGTAAGGAAAAAATGTCTCAAGTGACCATGTGTACAACTTCAGTAAACACACGGTAGCCCCTCCAAAGTCCTAGCAGGTTACTGTGCATCTGGATAGCCCACCCCAAGAAAGAATCAGGATAGAAGAGATGTAGAGATGCAGACCCTAGAAGCATGCTAATGAAACATATAAAATCCCAAGTTAAAGGTCAAATCACATACTTGATTTCTCAAGTCACCCACTTGGCCCTCTTTTAAATGTACTTTACTTCCTTTCATTCCTGCTCTAAAACTTTTTAATGAACTTTCACTCCTCCTCCAAAACTTGCCTGAGTCTCTCACTCTGCCTTATGTACCTCAGTCAAATTATTTCTTCTCAGGAGGCAAGAATGGAAGGTTGCTGTGGACCCATTTGGATTCACCACCACTAACATCATTTTGAACAATCATATTTCTTCAGGTCTGTCCATACTTGTTGAATCTAAGCATAACAGTGCATAATGTCCCCCTGTATCTTTGAGTGTTCATTCTGAAGGCCACTATGTATACACATTAAATAAATGTGTGTGCCCTTTCTCCCATTAATCAATCTGCCTCATGTTAGTGATTTTTCAGCAAATTTTCAGAGGGCCAGAGTGGGGAAAGTGGGGAAGCTCTCCCTTTGCCCCTAAACAAGGCTATTGTGATCCTAGAGAAAGGGAAATGAAAATAGGGTAAATTAAAATACCACAAAATCATTGTTCTTATAGCAATTCTGCCATTTTTCTTGTTGCAAGCCTTTAGTTAACTTCCAGAGTTCTGAAAAAGTTATTTTGACCATTTTTGCCAGTGTCCTCATTGTTTTTAAGGATTGATTTTTTTCCTGATGTCCCCACTCTGCCATTTCAAAAGTGCCCCCCTGGAGCTATGTTTTTGAATTACATTTAGCAGTGAATTGATTTAATGGAGAACAAAGAAGCATCTTTAAAGTAATTGACTTTTCAATGAAGTCAAAAGAATTCATGTAGCCAAATTAGTATTATTTTGTTCAAAATCAACATCTTAGAAATAATTCCATGGTAGTTCACATACTGAAACATATTTTGAATATTTTTATTTGTACTTACCAGCAAATAAGTAAAAAAAAAAAAAAAATTAATGTTTTAATAATGGCAAATCACCACCCTTTGGGAGAAATTTAATTGAACAAAGTCTAATTAAAAAGGTATTTGATCAGGCTGAATGTATACTCATTTTTTATCTAAGCCAAGTGATGGCTATAAAGTAGTCAGAGTAATATTTGTACTTGGATCATAACCTAACTACAAAAACCTCATTCTAAAAAGTAACTTTCCTCAAAATGTTATAATCAATGGAGATAACATTGGAATAAGCTTACAGAATTCCCAGTGGACATATTTGGCTTAACACATTCTACAGTGAGTGTTAAAAATATTGAGAAAAGAAAAATAGCTCAGAGAAGTCTAAGGTATGTGAGGAATATAAAATTTATCAAGCCTGGAGAGGCATGATTATAAGACTTCAGTCACACCCTCACCCCCTGCGGTACCTATGCCCAGGGGTAATTGTTTAAAAACATTTTTGTTCCTGACTAGCCACCTCACCTACTATCTTCATGTTCCTGGAATTTGTGTTACAAAGAAAAACATATAATCAATCAACAGCTTATGTTATTTCAATGTAAATTATTGGTAACAACTGAGGAACTGCCTCTTCTTTTTTGTCCTTAAAAGCCCACTTCTAACTGTTGCTAATCAGAGTATATATTCAGGGCAACTTAAATCTATAGTTCTTTGTGACCATCCTCAAGCTCTGGGCTCAAATACTCCAATACTTAATTGTAAAGCAAAAATAAAATCCTAAGCACCCCAATCAACTGCATGGGCCCCTCTTGGCCATTAGGACCTCAGAGAAACCTAAAAAACTGAATTCTAAGCCCTGACAGGAAGTGTGATATTGTGCTCGCCTGGAGCCAGAACCTGAGCAACGCTATTTTTATAAAATGCAAAACTGTTTTTAAATAAGTTGCAATGGCTGCCCCATTCTCCTCACAATAACTACTGTTCCTGGCCGCTGTAAATAGAACTGCTAGTTTGTTCTGCAAAACTATGTAAAGCTGCTTACCTTTTCTTATCAGTAACTGCTAAAATCTGTGACTTCTATCACCACCCAGACCATGTATAAACAAATGTATATCTTGACTTCTGTAAACCACTGAGGTAACAAACAGAATGACAAAAGTCCCCTGGCCCTTGGAATGTCCGGAGACCCCCGCCCTTGTCTCCGCCCAGGAGGTGAATTACAGAATCCCCTGGACCTTGGAATGTCCGGAGACCCCCACCCTTGTCGCCACCCAGGAGGTGAATCACAGAATCCCCTAGCCCTTGGAATGTCCGAAACCTTTTCATCCCCATTCCCGCTCTTCACCCCCACTCCCAAGGTGGTTTTTCGGGTATAAAAAGTCTTGGCACCCTCCTTTTGATGCCACAGGTTGGAGAGACGTGAGTCCTCTGTGGTCGCCAGCAAAGTAAATGACCCTGCAATCTGTCATACTTTTGTCTTGTGCTAACTTTCTACGCTCTATCCAATACAACAGAAGAAGAATGGAAGTCAAACATGACTCAGTATATACCCTTCCTTTTGGGGTTTAGGCATAACTGACCAGCATTAAACATTAAAATAGAGATTATAAGACTGACACAACAGACTCTGTGGCAATAAGATACCAATTCCAACCTGCCTCTGGTATAGCATCACATGATAAAGAGCAGACCCTCAAGAAATATAAATATTTGACTCCAAAATATACTTCTTTGTCAGATTTTTAAATAGCTCTATGAGGGTGTTTTTTTGTGGGAGGCAGGGGGATTTTGCATCTGTAGAGAATCCCCATTAATGTAACCAGGGCTTTCTTTTCCAGGTCTTTCCCAGATATGAGAGATTAATTGACACCTTTTAAGTTCTGAAAAGAGACATTAACCATCCATTCTCTCTAGAAGCTGCTCCCTATGAGAATTCATCTACATAACAATAATCTTGGCCTCCATAACCCCCTGTATCTTTTTTTTTTTTTTTTTTTTTTGAGACGGAGCTTCACTCTGTCACCAGGCTGGAGTGCAGTGGCACAACAGTGGCTCACTGCAACCTCTGCCTCCCAGGTTCAAGTGATTCTCCTGCCTTAGCCTCCCAAGTAGCTGGGATTACAGGCACCTGCCACCACGTCCAGCTATTTTTTCTATTTTTAGTAGAGAAGGGATTTTACCGCTTGGCCAAGATGGTCTCCATCTTCTGACCTCTTGATCCACTCACCTCGGCCACTGTGCCTGGTCAACCCCCTGTATCTTAACTCAACCATTTCTTTTTACTTACCTCAAGTTTTTAGACAAAGCTTAACTCTTCCAACAAATTGCCAATCAGAAAGTCTTTGAATCCACCAATGGCCTATAAGCCTCCACTTCAAGATGTCCTGCCTTTTTGGGCCAAACCAATGTATATCTTACATGTATTGATTTATGTCTCTCCCTGTAACTACTGTCTCCCTAAAATGTGTAAAACCAAACTATAACCTTACCACTTTGGGTGTACTTTTTCAAGATCTCCTGCGACTATTCCCCAAGCCATGGTCACTCGTATTGGTTCGGGGTAAACCTCTTTAAATATTTTACAAAGCTTTTACACAGAATTTTTCAATGTTTTCCCATTAACATAATAATATTTTCTAAATCTCATTATTTAAGGTTAACAATATCAATTTCATTACTTTACTGTCAAATATTGTATATATATATTAAGGCCTTTTATAGACCACTTTTATTCAAATTTGTCAAGCAAGCTAAAAAAATAGCTAAATACCTATAGATGTCTTTTAGATTCTCTTATTCCACTTCATTTACACTCTTATTTTATTATGCTAAATCAAGATTTTATTGATTCAAACTACCATATTATTTCTAGCATGCACACCATCTGATGCAATTTGGCTGTATCTCCACCCAAATCTCATCTTGCATTTCCATGTGTTATGGGAGGGGCCTGGTGGGAGATAACTGAATCATGGGGGCAGGTCTTTCCTGCGCTATTCTCATGATAGTGAATAAGTCTCACAAGATCTGATGTTTTTGAAAAACGAGAGTCTCCCTGCACAAGCTCTCTCTTTGCCTGCTGTCATCCACATAAGACGTTACTTGCTCCTCCTTGCTTTCCACCATGATTGTCAGGCTTCCCCAGCCATGTGGAGCTGTAAGTCCAATTAAACCTCTTTCCTTTGTAAATTGACCAGTCTTGGGTACGTCTTTATCAGCAGTGTGAAAATGAACTACTGCACCATCTAATCTACAAATCTCTAAAGGAAAAATTGTACCAGATGTTAGAAAAAAATTTTAAATTATATATATCATGACATCTCCTCTGAAAGATGTTATAAGCTAGTTGGTGAGCTAAGATGTAATTTTATTTTCATTAAATATTATACAACTACCAAAATATGATAAATAATAAATATAACAAATGAGAAAGCATAGAGATCAAAATGGTCTAGAATTTTTAGAAAAGAATTAACATAGGAAGTAAGGGTTAAAACAGCTTTGACGAATAATTACAATCTAAAGTTTCATTTTATCATTCTTCCAACTTTTTACACAGTAAGAGTTTAATGATGAATTTGCTGAATAAATGTCTACTACATAATTTTGGATGGGTGGTAAGGAGAGAAGGCAGCACTGATGGAAAAACAGAATGATGAAAGGCATAGAGATAGAAATAAGCATGACATTTCAAGGGGATAGCAAAGACTCTAAGCTTTATTGAATCAGATGTCAGATGCTACATGTCACTGTCTAAAAATTATGGCATTGATGAGGCTCAGGACATGCTACCCCAAAATATTACAGTGGGAGACCAGAATATACCACCCCAAATATGCCTTTTTGGCATAATGATTTTTTAAAGCTAGTTATTTTGGGAAACATCAGACAAAAATGCTCTGAAAAGTACCCTTTTGTAAGATAAATTTATATAAAGGAAAACTCCATTTGTAAGAATACCTCTCTCTGCATTAGTAAGAGAGGGATGACTAAATCACTAGAGACTCTTAATCAATGGAGAAGACACAGAGTTAAATCTGCATAGCAATCCTAAACCTTGTTTTACTGTGCTTTTCTTGCCCATCTCATCTTAACTGGGCCTTTCCCATACCCTTCTTTCTTTGTTGTATGTAAGCCTGCTATGTCAACATGAAAACACGTATGTAAGCCTACAGTTAAAGCTACTTCTTTGAGACTTACTCCAAATAGGTATTTACTCATTTCTCTGAGTTATCTCCCATATATACAGGAAGTATACATGTTATTAAACTTCTGTTTGTTGTTCTCATGTTAACGTCTTTTGTTACAGGGAGTCCCAACTAATAATTAATGAAAGGTAGAGGAGAAAATTCTTGTTCCTCCTTTATAGCATTGCAAAGCTAGCTATAGGCCTGTAGAAATCATCTGTAAGCATCACATATTTAAGGAAATTGAGGACTAGAGAACTGCTCAAAGTCACTTAGCTAGCAGAGATGTTACAAAAAGTCAGTGGGCATCTAAGAAGTGCCTACAATAGATCAGGCACTGAGCTAGACACTACCCTTCACAAAATAAAACTGTAAGTTGGGCCAATGACATTCAGTCTACTGCTCTTTGCACAACTTCACACTGAATAAATGAATAAATTCTCAAATAGGAATCAAAAATGGAATATCCAGAGGAGGCAGTCTAAAGAATTATAATAAATTTTTTTAAGTAACACTTGTTTTGTAA
Organism: Cebus imitator; assembly: GCF_001604975.1. Taxonomy (NCBI): domain Eukaryota; kingdom Metazoa; phylum Chordata; class Mammalia; order Primates; family Cebidae; genus Cebus; species Cebus imitator. The sequence continues at coordinate 2,107,104 of NW_016107605.1, forward strand.
AGAGGAAAGTATATAGAAAGGAAAAGAGAAAAACCACTTGATATAAAATATAAAAATATGTTTGCACTAAATCAATTATTTAAAATTAATATTTCGTTGCCTAGGATTATGTCTTTATACAATTAATGTTTGTTTTTTACAAAGGTTCCTACAGGCAGGAAATGTGTTTGATTTCTATGTATACTTTTCACCATAACGGCAATATAATGTGTATATTGCTTTGTGTATAGATTTCACCATAACAGCAATATAATGCAGGACTCAATGCAAAGTAAGAAAAAACACCAGGCAATCAATTTTGGTTCCTTTTACACTGACACAGCTTGTTAAGAAGAGCAGTTATATTTTTTTATAAATAGGGAGAAGATTTTAGTGCCTCTTTTGGAATAGCAGGTAGTATTCCAGCTGTTTGGGGCTGCTTTGGGCTCTAGGCATTTTAAAATTAATGGGCTGGGCCAAACAAAGGGCATATTTTCATTCTACGTCAAATGTGCAGGCTGGTTTCTAGCAGATACAATATGTTTGTGCAAGTCTGGCACACATTTATTCTTCCAGATAGTAAATGAAGACATTTGCCTTCTAGAGACTCAGCCCTCAAGTCAATTAAAAGAAACCAGCAAATAACCCTCAGTTACTCTCACCATCACACAGAACAAGCTGATTTCTCATGAGAGCTATATTCAATCTATAACTAAATAATGCCATTTTAAATGCCCATTTGTGGGAAGTAAAACACTACGAAGTCAACATGTGCTTTAAAGCCAGAGAGCCCTTAGTTCAAATCCCAGTTCAGTCATTTACTAGTTGTAGAATCTGTTAATTTCTCTGGACTTTCAGTTTCCTCATCTGTAAAATGGAGACAATATTACTTCATAGGGTTAATGTGAGGATTACATTACATAGCTCATGTAAAGCTCTTAGCAAAATAGCTGGTACAAAGTTGACACTTAATGAATGGTGCCTTTTATCTGCCCCTCTGCAATTACTTAAAGTTACCTGTTATTTAAGCATCTTTCCATTCTTACCAAACTTAAAATTGGTATCAAAAAACTCACCTAATTTTTCTCCTGTTGTATTAAGTAGCCAAAGAAAAACATTCAAGAAATAGGAAGGCCTTCATGATACAAGTTTTCATGTCTGTAAAATTAACTCTACATTAACTCCTGACTTAAAATTCTGTAATACACTACAAAAGTTTAAAAGAACAGAATATTAATCTAGAGTTTATATAAAAATACTAGCTGTCTCAACTTAAGGCATTTCACAAGCCTGAGGATAATTTCTGGTTTGACTTTGCACCTCTACTGAAAGAAACCCTTTCCCTAGCTCCAAACCTGGACAGATTCTTGAGCACGATTCCTTGGCACTTCCTCTGAAGTCTCACCAGAAACAAGATCTTCTGCTGAGCTACTCTATGATGACTAGAACGTGAAAAAACATCCTTGGGCCAGGCGTGGTGACTCACACCTATAATCCCAGCACTTTCGGAGGCCAAGGCGGGCGGATCATGAGATCAGAAGTTTGAGACCAGCTGGCCAATATGATGAAACCCCATCTCTACTAAAAATACAAAAGTTAGCCAGCCATGGTGTGTGCATCTGTAGTCCCAGCTACTCGGGAGGCTGAGTCAGAAGAATCGCTTGAGCCCAGGAGGCAGAGGTTGCAGTGAGCCAAGATCGCACCACTGCACTCCAGCCAGGGGGATAAAGTGAGATTCCATCTTAAAAGAAAAGAAAAAAGAAAAAAAAAAAGAGAAAACATCCTTATAGATGTCTTTGTGATGTCCAAACCCATTCCAGACTAGTCAATGGTTTTGCCATCACTTTTATGCAAATATTTTCTAAATATCTTTGCATATAGTATGATGTATTATAAAGATAATCTGCTGGAACTATTGTGTATGTCCCCCATAAAAGGTACTCCTTATGTACATATTACTCACATTGACTACATATAAATGACTTGAATTTATAGGATTTTTCTTCCTACAGCCATTCATACCCAGCTCACAGCCCAAACCAACGTGCATTCTCCAAATGCAATCAGATGATGTGACCAGCCTTGAAACACTCATCAGACATGTTTTCTAACATATATTCTTGGTCCAATCTAAACTTGGATATTTGGAAACAGACTATTCAGAACACCAGCATTTGATATTGTGTTCAAAGATTGCAGAAAAACATGTAGTTATAATCACTCTAGTACTCTCCCTGATTATATAATTAGGGGTGTAGTTTTAGTCTTAAAAGAGTACCAAATAGGCTTCGAATCATTAAAAAGAACAACTTTTACTGAGAGTAGAAGAGCATCTTTGCCATCAAAACATGAGCTTTTGCAGTCAAAGTTAATTTAGCCCATTCTGTAATTGACACTGTTCATAAAAGACATTTAAAATCATTTCATATATTGCTAATAGGCACAGCTTCAACACTATTAAGTAAACCATCAATGTGAAGATCAGAGGTTTCTCATCACTGGAATTGATTAGTCCAATCCTCAAAACAAATAAATAGCTTGCTATTCTGTGAAATTTTTTCCCTGGTACAAATGGAAGCAGTATTATAAAATGTCTTTGAAACCCAACAGGAATACAGATTTCTCCTGTAGCCCACAGTTTTGTAAAAGTTGCTTTAATCATTAAGTTAAGCTTGATGAAAAATCTTTCTATTGCATGTCTTTGAGTCCCAATAACCGAAGCACAGATGATGTCTTTGCATGAGCTTCTATTGGTTTACTTCAAAATTAAAGAAAATCTTCTTAGCGTATAAATTCCAACAAGTAGCCTAACACCACTTTTCATTAATTACCAATGCAACCAATTTAAACAGAACTTATTCAGTTTACAAGGTGGATAACTTATCCACTGCTAATCAGAATATAAATAATGAATTTGTACTGCATATTATCTGTGCATTTTTTTGTTTTGTTTTTTCACTTCAAATAAGATTGCAACCTTAACAGAAGATGCGGAACAAACCAGCTTTCAGCAATATAGTTCTTTATTTAACAATAACAACTAAAACTATACTAAAACTACAGTGAAGCTCCATTGCAAGAAACTGCCAAAAAGCAAAAGACCTAACCACCACTATTGACCCACATTGTACCTTGGCACCCGTAATAAGATTACCTCCTTGTGATCTGCTTAAATTCTGGACCCAAAGAAAGTTTTCAGACAGTTTTTCCAAAATCCTCTGTCATCCATAAAGCTTCATTCAGGTACTAAATGATAGGTAAATTTAGTAATGTAGTACTAGCTACTCGAAAGGCAGGGCCTGGAGGAATGCATGAGCCCAGGAGTTCAAGGCTATAGCGAGCTATGATTGCACCACTGCACTCTACCCTGGTAACAGAATGAGACGCTGTCTCTAAATAAATAAATAACAGATCGATGATCTACAAATTTTCGATCAAGCACTCTTTAGGAAAAATTCAGCATTTACACATAATATGTGTATTTATACATTATATACAAGTTCTAACCTCAGCCTTTATGTTACATAATTACTAAACTTTGTCTTTTACTTAGATAAAAAGTAAGTATCAATAGAAGTTCTAATATTTTTTAGATGCTCCACTGGATCATTGTACATGCCTTCTAGGTACTCCACTTTGGAGAATACTGTACTATATGAATCAGGATTGATAGCTATGGAAGAAGCCGAAAACCATTTAAAAGGCTTAGATATAAAATGAGAAGAGAGAGGGCAGAAAGAAAGCACCAGTCACAAGTAACATAAGTTTTAAAGTATATTGAGCATTGTTATATGCCAGAACTTCACATAAATAATCTTGGTAAATCCTCAAAAAAAGCATGAAAAGAGGTATCATTTTTGCTCTTGTACAGATGAGGAAATTAGGATCAGGGTAATTATGTCCAAGGTCTAAGTGGTAAAACCCATGATTGTCAGAGGCCAGGAAAAAAGGAAAAGGAAAGCAATTAATCAAACATTTGCCCCTCTCATATTCTAAAATTCTAAAGATCTCTCACCAAAAAGAAGGCAAATCTAGAATTCATTTATTATCTTGTTATTGTATCCCTTATCTAATCATCTAAAACATGTTCAGTACATTTATTCAAGGTCTAGAGACAAAGAACAAAACATACTAAATTATTATTAGTGCTTGAGAAACTAATCAATTCTCTTATGATTGTCTATCATTTCTTAAGTAGGTAACATGGATCCAACAAAGGATGGCTGGATGGATGGATGGACGGACGGACAGACAGATGGATGGATGGATGGACAGATGGACAGATGGATGGATGGACAGATGGACAGATGGATGGATGGATTTATTTATTTCAAAGACAGTGTCTCAATCTATCTCCCAAGATGGAGTGGAGTGGCTCACTGAAGCCTCAAACTCCTAGGTTCAAGGGATTCTCCCACCTCAGCCTCCCAACTACCTAGGACTACAGGCCCATGCCACCATGCCAGGCTAATTTAAAAAAAAATTGTAGAGACAGAGTTGTGTCTGTGTTGCCCAAGCTGGTCTCAAATTCCTGGCCTCAAGTAATTCTCCTGCCTCAGCCTCCCAAAGTACTGGGATTACAGGTGTGAGTCACCGTACCTCACCAAAGTCTTTAGACTCTCTATTAGCAGTCTTTAGAACTGTGCTATCCTTCATACAATATATAAATGCTAGCCCCTCTAGTGATTCCCTGCTTACAGTGTTAAGAGATGCAGTAATATCTGCTTTTTCTGATTTTATTTTGGTTTACTGGAGACCTATACAACTTGTGTGGCATGTAGCACCACAAATCCTAATTTCCTCTGTAAAGCTGATTTTAGCAAATTAACCGCAAACATTCATGAGCAGATATGCTTATTTGCACGACTCTCCTGTATTATAGTCTAAAAATTATTCGTGTCCTACAGGTGTGGAAATACTGTGACTTTAATCAACATAGACTGAGACAATTGAGAATTTAATAAGATATGCAAAATTATAAAAATAATGGCTAATATTTATATAATTCTATGTACCAGGATGTGTTCTAAGCATTTTATGTGTATTTTATCACTTTGAGTCTTCACAAACACCTCATAAAGTAGATGTTATATGTGTCCCCATTTCCAACCAGGAAAACTAAGGCAACTAGAGGTAAGACATGTGACCAAGATTACATCACCAGTGGGAAAGCCATTGACCCAAAGATATCTGACTGCAGAGCCTCCTGTATGAACTATTACAGACATAAAGTAAGACAGTTCAAAATACAGCAAATTGTTAACAAATACATAGACCAAATGGCTAACAATGTCAATTAAGTACCCTGATATACCTCCAAGACTAGTTGTGCAACCCCTCACAGTGGTACATCCTGAAATATTCTACCTCATATATGTCTCAGAGATTAGAATAAGATTCTGCTAATCCATTTTCTGTCACATACTAATTGATATGTGTGTGATGTTGAGTTTGTTTTTTTATTCACCCTTCCTTCTGTAATGTAATAGGTGATGTTGCAGATTATCGAAAAGGATGGACTCTGATGCACAAGGATTCACATCACTCTCTGGCTGGTTTTGGCTATATAATAAATTGATCTATCCAAGTCTCAGTTTCTCCTTCCATAAATGGAGATATTGACACTTGCTTCATGAAATATCTGTAAGGAGAAAATGAAATAACATATGTAAAAGAAAATAATACATGTATAATGCTTGGGATGTGGTGAGCTCCCACACTATGCTAGTTATGGTAAATAAAAATAACCCCACAAATACTGGGGCAGCTGGTGTTAACAGTGTGATCTATGGTACAAGGACAGAGAAGAGATAGTTGACCTACTGAGTGCTAAAATTGTAACTTGGTGTGAAAAATGAATGATGTGGCCTGTGCCGCCAGTTTTCTGCAAGTCTGCACAGCACTTGCTCACCCACCTGTTTACAAAGCATTTGTCCTCTATCTAGCATTTCTCATTGTTGTCTTTTTTTTTTTTTTTTTTTTTTTTTTTTTTTTTTTTTTTTTTTTTTTTTTAAGACAGTTTGGACACAAGTCCTTTATCAGCTGTGAATTTTACAAATATTCCCTCCTAGTCTGTGGCTTGTCTTTTTCTTCTCTAGATAGTGTCTTTCATGGAGCACAAAGTTTTAATTTTAAACTAGGACAAAATTATNCAATGGCGCGATCTCGGCTCACCGCAACCTCCGCCTCCTGGGTTCAGGCAATTCTCCTGCCTCAGCCTCCTGAGTAGCTGGGATTACAGGCATGCGCCACCATGCCCAGCTAATTTTTTGTTTTTTTAGTAGAGACGGGGTTTCACCATGTTGACCAGGATGGTCTCGATCTCTTGACCTCGTGATCTACCCGCCTCGGCCTCCCAAAGTGCTAACAAGTGATTTAAGTTCATCTTTTCTCATTTCCTGTGACCTGTTCAGAAGCTCATGTACATCTACCATTGTGAGCACCCAAATAGTTTGTTATCTCCTCACACAATACTTCATAGACTAAGCAGCTGATTCACTGGGGTTCATTTTACTATGCAACTATCTACCATGAATATCTAAAGACTATTAAAAGGCCACACCCCCACTCACACACCAAAAGAAAACTTTGCATATTACTATAACCGCTTCACATGATTTACTAATGTTAACACAGCTTTCCACGAAAAATAAAAGTTGTAGGTACCAACGGAAAACTCCTTCAGCCTCAAAAGGTTCATGGAAAAATCAACTCACAAAAGGCAGATAAATTACAGAAAAGGCATACAAATGTGTTTAATGTGTACATGAGAGCCTTCAGAATGAAAACTCAAAGATGCAGGGGAAATTGTCCATTTTTATGCTTCACTTCAACCAAGTGTGAACAGCCATATATAAATAAGATTGAACAAAAAGTTTACTACCTAATGCTAATAGATTGAGTGGGGAAGGTCTGTCTGTCTAGATCCTTCTTTGCCCCTCTGAGCATGTATTTCTTTCTTCTGGGTGGGTGTAGGGCAGGACTCTCTCTTTAATGGGGGTGGTCTTAAGACCTACAGTAAAACAATGTCAGTCAGATAATTTATTTATAGCCAGTTTTTACACAGCAGTGCGGAGAGAAAGAGTAATATTTTTAGGTGTTATGGCTGGATTTGGAAAAAAGAAGTTCTACTTTCTACGGCCTACCTTGGAGAAGAGGGATTCTCATTTCTATGGCTGGATGTCAGTGAATGGGACTGTGAGGAGGGCAGGAGAAGGTCAGAGAAAAGCTTTTGCTTCTGAGACCTTCACTTTAAGGTATTTTTTTTTTTCTGAGTGCCAAGAAAGTGAAATGGGAATCCACAAATTTCATGTAAATTTCATGTAAAACAGTAAGTGGAATGATTGTAATATACTGCATTTACTTCTCAAATTTAAATGTCAAATGACACCACATCATTTGACTTTTTCAGATTCCATAGTCAGTCACCCTCCCATTTTGATATCTATAAACTCCTACTTGGCTCTTTTCTTTGACCTGCTACAACGAAACCATACTCTAAGGGATGGAACAATTTAATCAATGTTTGTAATAACCAAAACTTTGAAAGCTTTAGTTTTATTTAACAGAGTAATCAGTTAATAAAAAGCCATAAAGCAGTTAATACATTTTAGATTCAAGTAAAAATAGTAATGGCTTTCCAAAAGCAACACCTCTGATTGGCAATATTAAATAGGAACAAATCATTGCAGTTCGATCTGTGTTTAACGCAGAAAGTCCTATGTTCACCATGTATCACAATTAATGTTTTCCAGTAACTCTAATTGGCTCACTGGGGTTTGGAACTTTGGTAACTATCAGCACTTGAAACCCTTTCCTCTTTATCCAATACTAAATAAATGAACCATTCTAGTTTAGGATATTGAATCATATAAATTCCTAAAGAGAATTAGTAGATTAAGAATAGTCAGTAAAACAGAATCATCAGCAATTCTCTAAATGGAAAGGAGTTATAAATACTACCTATTTCCTTGTTCATATTAGGTTACATAAAGAAATTAATCCTGAAAATAAATTTGCTAAGCTTGATCAAGTAGACTTTCTTTTTTAGGAGTAGATTAGATTTTTTCAGCATAACATTTTGAGGAAAACAGCTCCAACGGTCCTCTTAGAAGGTAGTTGGAGGAGCCCTAGTAAAGTATATACAGCTTACAGATAAAAATCAGTTTAAATTGTATCTATCCATGAATGTCAATTTCTATTACAGGTCAGAATTTAATTAATTTTGTCTCATTTAATAAATATTCTCATATGGTATACAATTCCTTACTGGATACTATCTCAGATTTCTAAGTAGTTCAAAGTACTAGGGATTATTTATGACTGGAACATTTTATCAATGTATATATTAAATTTTCTTCTCCTTCTAAATAACACATTTTAAATGCTCTAGGTTCAATTAGCCCCGGGCATGGTAAACAAATTGCAATCACTAAAAGAACCTCCAAAGGCTTATCTAACACCAGTCAAAGTTATAGATTCTATTTGGAAGGCTTTATCATCCTACAAGGAGGATGAAGTCTTATTCATTGCCCCAACACCTCCCTTTCCCAGTGTTAGCAGAGTGTTTGGGACTCAGTGGGCACTCAATAACTGTTTGCTGAAAAAAAATAAATCAATGAGCATTTAGAGACCCAAATATATATAAAGAAACCTAATACTCAAGTAAATATACCAATAGAGACAAGATATAGGTGGGGAAAAAGCCGTGTTGGTACAATGTCAGGGTAATTACATACATACAATCATCCAAGAATTTAAAACTTAAAATGTATTCAACTACACCAAGTTAACCTTCTCACTAATATGTTCCCTTCTGCTCCCCAAATTCCTGGTACTTGGATTTTCTTTTAAAAATCACACTATCAATTTGGGTAACATTTTTACAAATAAAGTGTTTTGATTTTTAAGAAGAAGAATAATGACCACAAAGCTATGTATATTGCCAAATCAAATAAGCAAATTTATCATGCACCTGAAATCTGCACCAAGGAAAGGAGATCTAAAAAAAAATGACTCCAAAGTTCTCCCACTGTGACAGGAGTTAAGAAGATTTAAGACACTGACAGTTAAATCAATCTCAGTGATCTTTTCTATTGGGGAGAAGTACCGATTTGATTTATAAAACTTTAATTTCAAATTAAAACAGCTGTTAATATCCTTTACCAACCATTTTTTTGTTATACGTGGTAGGAAAATAAGCAGATGGGGTCATCTGCTTAGACCGGGTGTTGTGATTATTTACAGCCCTAATTTTTGTTCAGTAATTGGTAGGTGCAGTTCTAATTCTTGCTAATGACTACGATATATTGCTCAAGCAAATTAGAGGAATAGAATGTTCCGTTACTTTAGCAGTATTGCTAAAAAGTGATGCAATAAAAAAGAGTATTCTTTGAATTAAATGCCTTCAACAACACCATAATTCACCCCAAAGATGCTAATACTAAAAACACACTCTCCCCCCATGAAATGAACTTCAGTAGAATGGAATTTCTGTATTTATTTGATATTGGCTTCTATCACTAATTACCCCTTCTTTAATGTAATTTTGGGGCATAACATAGTAAGTGCTTCATGATTACTAACTAAATGCCTACTATCTGTGAAAATACATATTTAAAGTTGTTCTCTTGAAATAAAAATGAAAATACTCAAAACAGAGTGAAAGAAAATTTTTTCTTAAAGGTCTCAGGAAGTAGGACTTTTAAAAAGTTAACTCACGATACCAGATAGATCAGAAATTGTAAAATTATAAAGCCATTTTTAATGGAAGAGAACAACATTAGCAACTAAGGAAATACAGTCATGGGCATGGTAAGATGTACAGGTACTTTCTAAGTTGCTTCCTTTGAGTCACATGGGAATACAAATTGAATCATATGGGATGTTAGGTCAAAGAACATTTTTACTCCAGGAATTTTACAAGGATAATAGCTGAGACCTGCTTATAGATAGGCCATAATGCAACTATTAAGAGTAAACAAAGTCTTCAATTCCTACAGTGGCAGATTCCATGCCAAGTTCTAATATACCCAGCCACTCACAGCTGAAGCTACAAACAAATGAAATCAATAAAATCAGGCAGTTAAGCCAACACCTGGAGTTGCTTCTCAATGCCTAAAGGTGTCAATGTGGGTTTTAATTAGCAAGAGTAAAAAGAATAAGAGTTGAATAAATTAAATTTTCAGCTTAAATTAGAAGACATACACCTGTAATGCAAATATTTTATTCTGTTAAATCTTGTTTATTATACTATTTATCATATTCATCTCAGATGCTGATACAAAATGCTATGCAACAGGCTTTGAAAACTGTAATGTACCATACACATTCAGGGCCACCACCTACAGATGCTCAGCATGTGCAGATCATCGCAGTGCCACATCTAAGGGAGGGTCCATAGTACACACTGTCGATACCATGAATTTTCAGGGAGATCAAAGTTAAATGTCTCCATCTAACAAGAATTTCTGACAAAGTGAAGTGTGAGTAAGCAATGACCCTTAAGATGTCATTTTAATCCAAAATTTATATTATCTCAGCAAAGATGTTTCTGTAGAAAGCAAACACAGTTGAAATTACAGCATTTTTTTCTTTTCTCTCTAACATATTATTAGATGCTCATTTAAAGTAAACCACAATTGCAGTACAGCATCAGAGCCTCACAGAGCATTATCTTCTAGCTAGCTCTATGGATAAGCATTTAAAAGGTCAGACCATCATTCTACAAAGCCAGCTGTTTCTGAATGATATACGTATAGTAAGCCGGTAAATTCTGTGGGCTTGAAATAACTGATGTCATAAAAAGTTCTGTTAAGGCCTGGCGCAGTGGCTCACGCCTGTAATCCCAGCACTTTGCTATGCCAAGGCGGGCAGATCATGAGGTCGAGATCGATACCATCCTGGCCAACAAGGTGAAACCCCATTTCTACTAAAAATATAAAAATTAGCTAGGTGTGGTGGCGTGTGCCAGCAGTCCCAGCTACTTGGGAAGCTGAGGCAGAAGAATTGCTTAAGCCCTGGAGGCCAAGGTTGTAGTGAGCCAAGATCGTGCCACTGCACTCCAATCTGGTGACAGAGTGAGACACTGTCTCAGAAAAAAAAAAAAAAAAAGTTCTGTTAATTGGTGGTGATTTTACGGGTATACCATGGAGATGGATAAAATATTTTATAAGTCAAAAAAATGGTAGCGATTTTAGAAGCACTGTAAGAAAAGGCAAATCAGCTGAGTGTTACGATGGTAAGCCTGTAAATATATACTGTTGCCCCTGCCATGTAAATGCAAACTACTTCTGATTTTTCCATACCAATGTTAATGGAAAATAAAGCAACTTCTAAAGGGTTGTGCTACTTACTCAGTTCCCATAAATGTTGTACAACTGGAACAATATGTGCAAATAGTGTTCCAACCTGCTTAAGTTTGCAAAAATATACTCTCATACTCCGTGACCCATGTATGTTTTGCATCACCCAAATAGTCAAATTAAACATAGATGCAGTAGGAATAGTCACTCTTCAAATGCTGTATCTTTTATGGTGGTACTAATCTCTGAAATTCCTTCAGGAATGTGGTGTTACTTTTGGCTTTCTACCTCGGCTAGATGAAAAATGTCATTCCAGAAGCTTCTGCTTGGTCCTTTTTATTAAATAGCCTTCTTTCCATGGATCAAGAAACCAATGTGTTGATTCCACTAGTTACTAATTATATCTATTCTCATTGTATATTCTGAGACTAGAAACTGCTGTTAGATTTAGAATGTGATCAAGATTTCCATAAATCTCTACTCTGACTTTTAAATACTATGGTGGCAATTAGAGTCTCTGGGGAACAGTATAAGTTTAAAGCCAGAATCTAATAACCAGAAAGTCTGAGTATTTCCCTTCTCCAGTGTAAAGTCATCCTAGTACAAGGCTGTAGGATTCTTTACATTGAGAAGATTTCCCTTTTCCACCAGCTTTCAGGGTCATCCCCATACAGGGTTTTAGTGCAGCACCTATCCAATTACAGCTGGTCTCAGCATACCATAAAGATTCATCCATAGATCAGGACCACACATTTTCCTCCTCTATTGTCATAGAAATCATATCATAGAAATATGTTTAAAGATGGCTTGGAAAAAATGCAAAATATACACCCATTGCTGCATTACAATAGGCATACACTGACCTGATCTTTTCCTCAATTGAAAGAACCTAGTATACAAATTGGCATACATCTAAAAACACTAAGGTAAATTGTTTCCACCCACAAGACTTGCCATAGGCAGATTTTTCTGCCTATACGTGTAAGACAGGACATTGGAAGACTGCACATGGATTTCCTTCTTAGAACTACATCATCAGTTAGCTATTGCTTAGATTAATGGTTCTCAAAGTGTGATTCCTAGGCCAGCAGCATCAGCTTTACCTAGGAATTTGTTAGAAATAAAAAATTTTAGACTCCACTTCAGACCTATTGAATTAGAAATTCTGGAGGTGGGGCCCAGCAACCTGGGTTTTAGCAAGCCCTCCATGCAAGTCTGACACACAGTCAAGCTAGAAAAATACTACCCCCCCGGCACAAAAAATACAGAAGAGAAAATCACTCCCATAGATCCTTACAAGTCAAAACCCCATCCCTGTGGCGTGTTGTAATTTCAAACACCTGGTTGGGATCAGGAAACTCAGTTCCATGATAGCATAACCTACAGTCATCTCCTTCCTACAGAGGACAGCAACCACAGAGCTATTTAACAATGCTGTTATCCCCCTCACCAATGCATATTATAATGCTTTCATCAAAAGAGTACCATCTTATCTTCCTAGGGAGTATGGTTAGGAGTTGGCTGATCCATTCCAGCATTCTCGTTTCCCTAAGCCTTTGAATTCCTTCCTCTAGAGTAGGTCAGGTAATCTCAAACAGTTCTACCTTATTGACATAGGTCATCATTGAGTTCAGGCTTCAGTTAATATCTTCATAGACTATAACGTCTCTCTCAGGTGCTCAGACCAACATATTAAACCCCAAATTCCAGGTGAGTACACCAATGTCAGCAATGTAGCCTGATAGATATTAGCATTCACTCCCCGTGTATGCCAATACAGATTGGTGAGGTCTTGACTTTCTTGACCTCTTTCAGTGTATAAACTATTTCTCCCGGACCAGGCCTTGTATCTCCCAATCTGGGTTATGTTGAGTCAATAAGAGGTGGCAAAGGTTGGTCCTGAGGTTAATCAGCATCTGCCTATAAGACAGGTAAAATACTTTTTAAATGTACATTTATTTTTTATTTATCTTTTAAAATAAATTTTATTGATAAATTTAAGACATACAACATGATGTTATGGTATGTTTTGTAGCAAAAGTAAAATACTTGTATACGCTGAGTAGCCAAATCCCTTAGTGAGCCAGGAGGAGTTAGGTTTAGGGCCAGAGGCTCCTCAGCCATACCTGCTCTGAAACTGGAAGAGATGGGAAAATCAAGACGGCAGTGGATAGCTTCTGTCCTTAATGGTGTGATCATAGTTTTTAATTATTCCTTTTTCCTATTTAACTTCCTGAGAGTCATAAGAAGCCAGGGACTCCACAATCTTTACAATTATTTAAAACCACAATGAGGTATCTTACTTATACCTATTAGAATGGTTATTATCAAAAAGGTGGAAGATAAGTAAAGGAGAGAATGTGGAGAAAAGTCAACCCTTGTGGAAGATAACGTAGTACAGCCATTATAGAAAACAGTATGGAGATTCCTCAAAAAGCAAAAACAGAGCTATCATATGATCTGGCAATCCCACTATTGGGTACACAGTCACAGGAAATGAAATCAGTATGTCAAAGAAATATCTGCATGCCCATGTTCATTGCAGCATTATTCACAATAGCCAAGACAGAAAATCAACCTAAGTGTCCATCAACAGATGAATGAAGAAAAAGTGGTATATATACACACGGAATGCTATTTTGCTTTTAAAAATAAGAAAATCCTTTCATTTGCAACAATATGGGTGAAGCTGAAGGACATTATGTTAACTGAAATAAGCCAGGACACAGAAAAGCAAATACCAAATGATCTCATTTATGTGTGGAATCTAAAAAGGTTGAACTCATGGAAGTAGAGAGTACAATGGTAGTTACCAGGGGCCAGAGGAATGGGGGACTGGGGAGATGTTGGTTACACAATTCAAAATTTCACTTCAATAGGAAGAGTAAGTTCAAGAGATCTATTGCACAATATAGAGCCTACAATTAATAAGAATATATTGTATTAAAAAAATTAATAAAATAGATTTTAAGTGTTCTCACTACAAAAATGAAAAGTATGTAAGGTAATGCATGTATCAATTTGCTTGATTGAGCCATTCTGCAATATATACATAATTTAAAATATAATGTTGTATACAATAATTATAAACAATTTTTATTTGTCAATTAAAAATGTTCAAATAAATAAATTGTTATCACTGACATACAATTAAGAACCATAGCCACTTGACCTCCAATAATTTATCTTCCATTTAACTTCATTGCATGTTACCACCAGTGATAATCTGAGTAATTATAATGCCACCTCATGCCATAAACTGCCCATGTCCCACTTTTCTCCACTGTACACTTTGAATACATGGCAAAACTAATTCCAGAATTATATTTTTGGTTCTGATGACTAGGACCATTTTTGGCAAATTGGGAGAGAGTACTAGGCAGGGTACCAGCATTAAACAGACAGTATAACCAAATTAGAATATTGAAAAAGGATTGAATAAAAAGAATTTAATAAAGCTATAGAAAGGGACAAGGAAATCAGATGCTCTTCAAATGTGGTCTCTGAAAAAAGCAGCTTCAACACCACCTGGGACCCTGTCAGAAATGCAAATCTGGGACCTCACCTCAGACCTATTAAATTAGAAATCCTGAGAGTGAGGCCTAACAATCTGTATTGTAACAAAAATCGTCCAGGTGATTCTAATGTGCACCAAAGTTTGAGAACTACTGTTCTCAAACATTAAACCTAAGGTTTAATGCAGTAACCAAGTGCTAATAGCTATGAAGCTGTTACCAATCCTAAGTTCAAAGACATAAGAGAACAGATTCACATCTGAAACCCAGAAAATGTCATAGAGACAGAACCACCTTGAGAGAATCAGTGACCTTTGGTCAGAGACCCAGCCTACCCTAGGAAACCCCATCACAAGGGGATAATATAATACATAACCCAACCTCATTTTCTCCCTTCCCCCAATTGTCAACCTGGACTCCTAAGTGGCCAAACTCAACCAGATTCTAGAAGGCGAGGGAACCTGATAATTCCAGGACAGAAAGCAGGTTGAAGAAGAAAGGTGTGTTCGAAGGACCAAATAGAGGATATCCGGCATGCAGGCCTAATCTGCTTTTGTGAACACACCCAAGTTTTGATAAAACTCCAAAACATTTACTTGAGGAAGCTAGATATTTATTTTGTAATTTCCATGGCAAGAATGATTTCTCAGGAATGCTCACTTACTATTTAACCTAATAACTAGATTCCAATAAGAAAGTTCTTTTATGGTTAGTGACCAACCCCTTGTACTGTTCCCTGGAACACAGTACCTGGTATATTGTAGATATTAAAGAAATGTCAGGGATTGTTACTATTATTCATTTTAGAATCACCTCTTTTCCCTTACGTAGATATTTAAGTCTCTCCTTGTTTCGATGCTGCATCTGCTAATCAATGATCCAACCTGTCACTGAATTCTCCTAGGATTTCTGCTCATAACAGAACACTTCCCGCTTCTGAATGCCATAATCCAAGCACCATTCACCTACAAGCTACAGCCTACTGACTTAATTTCTTTCTCCTTTATAAACTAGATTTTTTAATTTGCATTTAATCCTGTGTACCATGTTGGGCTCACTCTTGCCTTTAGTTAGACAAACTGCTCTAGCCTCCTTCTTGTTCTTATACACTACCCTTTAACTTGTGCATTGCCTTGATGTTTGAGATGTAAACATATATAATGTGTAGTTGGGCAAAATTAAGGGTCTGCATCCCCATCATTGACTTTTAGACAGCACCAATTTACTGTGTCCTTATCTCAAACTATTTCTATTACACAATGCATCTATTCAGAATTTGTCTAAATGTGAAGTCTCAGCCATCCCTCCATAAGCACTTCACTACACAGGACAAGTACATACACGAATATAAGAAACCTTGTTTATAATTATAGACTGCTTTACCACACACATTCCCATCAATGTTTCATCTTTCACAACGCTGATAAACTGAATTAGAAAGGACTCTGGACAGTCAACAGATAATTGCTTTAAACTGAGCTTTGTTAGAAAATAAAAGTAAGACTGAAATAAATATTATCTGATTATTATAAATGTTTCCCTCAAATATGTCCTGCAAATTTACCTCTTGGCTTTCTCTGAAATGAAAGAAATGTATTTACAGTTTTTTTGTTAATTATCTGCCAAATAAAATAAAAGGTGTATCTTTTGAGGTATTGGAAGGATCAGCTAACCAATCTCCCCGATCATTATTTGGTACCCGCTATGTGCCTGACATTGTGCTAGTTGCTAGTGACTCAAAGGAAAAAGGAAAATTGTCCTCTGCTTTCCAAAGGAAAACAAAAACTAAGCAGGTAGTTACAGTAATTAGTATTTCATAAGGGTACAAAGCAGGTTGACTTTCTGGAGGAGATATTCCAGAACTAGGGCCTAAGAGTACAGTGAGTCAGGCAAAAAGAGTGAGGATAAGGGAAGAGGAGGAGGTACAAAGGAGAAGCTATATATAAAAAGGTATAAAGGCTTAGAAAATGTGAAGTATTAAAGTAAAGCACGAAAAGTGAAGAGAAAAAGTCTAGATAGGTATGTAGGTGAGAAATAAAAAAGGGTCTTGTACCCTATGCTAAGAACTATACTAAAATCCATAGAGAATCATTGAAGAATTTTTAATCAGGGAGTTGAAGGATAATACTTTCCTTTTTAAAAGGTCAATGTGAGTTGTAAAAAAATAAAATAAGGCTAGATTGAAGAAGCAAGACTCGAAGTCGGGAGATAAGTTAGGGTACAATTACAGTTAAAAAAAAAAAAAAGAAAAGAAAGAAAGAAAGAAACGGTGGACCTGCACTAAAGTGGTAGATGTGAAATGGAGGGAAGTAGATTAATTTGAGAGATTAGAGAGGTAGACGCCATAGGACCTGATGATTGTCTGGTTGAGTAGCTAGAACAGATATCAGTGGATGCTAATACAGGACTGAGCTCAGAAAGAAAAATAGGCAAAGGCGACCAAAACAGAATGATCAGAAAACACAAGAGAAACTGTATTATGGCATTTCACACCCAAAACAAGGATTTATGGAGAGACTGATCTATGGTGTAAGTTGAGTACATGAGGTCTGAAAACGAATCGGTGTGCTTGACAAGTAGGAAGTCGGTGAAATTTGCCAGAGGAGTAAAATAGGAGGTGAAGAAAAGGATAAAGCAAGTGCAGCTTTGTCCTTTGAAAAGCTTTACAGCGAGGGATAGAAAAAAGTGATAACAAAAAAAGTATATAGAGCCCAGGGAAAGTGGTGGCTTTTATTTTTTTAGATGGGAGGAACTGGAACTTTCATCAGAACAACCTAATAAAAGATAAAGTTTGGGAAAAATATGATTGTTTTCTCCTCATATTAGACATTGGGGTGTATTGAATAAGAGACACTACTGGTACAAAATGTCTTTTAAATATGTTGGAATAAACCCCCAAGAGCATGACCAACAAAGTTATGCAAGTTGCAGGATAGGTAATTGAAGAAGAGCTCTTGACTAAACCAAAGAAAAATCACAGGTACACGCTGCCTGACATCTTTAAATGGTGACACACAGCTAAAGAAGACATCAAGGGACCTTAATTAATAAAACCAGGACCATAAACCTGAGGAACACGAGTTGGAAAGAAGTTTTACAGAGGAAGTTTTTAAAATGGCAACGAGTGTCCAGAAAAAGGGAAAGATCAGCATGCCAGTGCTGATGATATTTTACAAGCTAATAGCTTCTCAAGGCTTTTTCTCCAACAGTCTCCCACAATCCCAGACCATCACACTGCATTGGACCATTTTCTTGATAGCTTTGGCTCTAAACCTCTCTAGAACCCTCTGCTGGTGGAATTTAAAAAAAAAAAACATACAAGGATTAAGGATTTTACTTGACTTCTAGATCCCCATGTATCCAAGGCAAAACTCTTCTCATATCTGGCTTTCCTGGGAGGAGTATTCCAGAGGTTCTCTCTTCAGTGTCTTTCTCATAGAAGTAAAGGAAATCAACTCATCAACTAGCAGAAAGCAGTATCTAATAATTGATCAAATTATACTGGCAGTAATGCTAATTGATTAAAAGTCATAGCGTATCTTCATATACTGAATTCCAACAGATGGCATAAAATGCTTTTGCAGTCCTGAATCTCTGCCTTCTAGCATCATCCTACTGCTTAGTTGCTTGTTTGGTTGGTTGGTTGGTTGTTTTTACCTCAGCAACTGAATATCGTGTTCATATAAACCATAGAACTAGTATCAGAGACCCACTCAGTGCTTGTCTAGTCTAATTTCATGAAGGAAAACATCATGCTTATATTGAAGAACATCTTGAAAAGCTACAGTTGTTAAACTCAGCAATCTGGATATGTCAGTATCAGATACTGAGTCCTGCTTTGTCTACCACCTCCTTCTAAGAGTGAGTGTACAACCTATAGCCCCAAACCTCAGATTATTCCCTAAGCTTCTCAAAGTGGCCATTAGGCTGCACAGTACATTACTTCCCATGTACATTAAACTCTGTACAATGGGTGGAAGTGGTAATTGGCTAGGAAAATCAGATTTCATCACTCTGGACCTATAAAAATATACGGATGAAATTAACCAGTAGAATTAGGAATTAATACACTAAAAGAAAGAGCCCTATTAATTATAGAATGCTAGAGTCAAGATTCATGAAACTGCCACTGAGAGGAATGACATTATCTGGTCCCCTTTCCCAGAAGATCCTGTGAGATTCTGCTACTCTACCCTACGTGTGTTCCCATAAAGCTCCAATCATTCATGTTCTCCATGATATCAAATTGTCAAACTAGCATATTCTAACATTTAATTATCATTCTTTCCTCTCTTTTGGCCTACATACTTGCTGGATCATCCTTTCAACACCCAAGACACTAAATTATTGAATTACATTGATATGGTTTGGCTGTGTCCCCACCCAAATCTCATCTTGAGTTGTTGCTCCCATAATACCCATGTCATGGAAGGGAACCTGTGGGAGGTAATTGAATCATGGGAGTGAGTTTTTCCATTGCTGTTCTCGTGATAGTAAATAAGTCTAATGAGGTCTGACAGTTTTATAAAGAGCAGTTCCCCTGCTCATGATCTCTTGCCTGCCACCAGGTAAGGCATGTCTTTGCTCTTCCTTCACCATCTGCCATGATTGTAAGGCCCCCCCCAGCCATGTGGAACTGCGAGTTTGTCAAATCTCTCTTTCTTTATAAATTACCCCATCTTGGGTACTTCATCACAGTAGTAAGAAAATAGACTAATACATACATCTTTGAGGCATTTTTTTCTAGCCTAAATGTTAAGTGGTATATACATAATGAGTATTGAAAGACTTCATTAATTAAACATTCCAGTTAAGAGGATTGAGCATAATGTTCAAAGGAAAGAAAGAATTCTAGGATTCAATCAAACTGTTTAAGTACTAAAGTTCACTTAGAGACCCAATTAATCCAATTCCCCCATTTGAAAGTGAGGACATTGGGAGCCAGGAAGTAAGTCGCTAGGAACTGAGAGACCTGTCAAAAATGACACAGCTATTTAGAGGCAGAGGCAAAACCAGAACCCGAGATACAAATTTATACTTCAAAACTTTTTTTTTTATTACATTAGTGAATTTTAATTGTCAAAAAGTTTACTTCTACTCTTGGTCTGAAGTGACTCTGTAACCTCTTAACCTTAATTCCAACAGCTTTGAAAGGTGCTCATATAATTGTGACTACAGAAAGAACGTTACTTCATTTTGTGAAAACTTTGAAGATAAATAGCACCATTACAATTATGACTCATCTCTAAAAGTTTAAAATTTCAACCTTTGCTTCTTATTCTTTTTATGCAACATGATTAATACGCTCTATTTTTTGTGGCTGTCACAAGAGCCACAAAATCTCTCACTTCCTTTATTGTGACTCAGTTTGAAAAAAAAATGCACACACCTTTTCTTGAGTGCTTGCTTACATAAATTTAACCAAGTAAAAATATTACACTACTCACTCACCATCATTAAATGAAATACTATGTCATCTTACAGCATCTTCTGGATGAATGTTTGTGGCAAGTCTAAAGAGCTTCATAAACCTTTCCTACATTGCACTCTGTAGGAAAACATATGGGAGGTGGAAGTATGATTGTAAGATAAAACAGAGTTAAGGAGGAAAAAAAATGATATGAACATGGATGAGAAGCCTGGGAGACAACAGAAGAGGCACAAAGAGAGAAATGAAGGGAGCTAATAAGAATACGTGTGTGTCAGGGAGGGGAACATCACACACAGGGGCCTGGGGTGTGGGGGGCTAGAGGAGGAATAGCAGGGGGTGGGGAGATTGGGGAGGGATAGCGTTAGGAGAAATACCTAATGGAGATGACGGGGCGATGGATGCAGCAAACCACCGCCATGGCACGTGTATACCTACATAACAAACCTGTAAAACCTGCACATGTGCCCCAGAACTTAAAGTATAGTAAAATAAATAAATAAATAATAAGAAAAAAGAATAAGTGTGTGTGTACAGGTATGTGTGTTGATGTCCATGTGTGTGTGCAGCTGGTCACAGAAATAAAGTGAGCAAGAAGTCATTATTATGCTGTCTTGACTTATCTGTTGCAGAACGGGAACTGTGCTGAAAACAGCATGAAACAGGGTCAACTTACCATTGATAAGTATACCATTATTATAATAAGTAGTTCTATATTAATCCATGACTTTCTCAGAAATCTAAAATAGAATAAACAAATGAAATGCTAACCTTATTAATCATACCATTGCTAGCCAAAGGAAGCAGCATCATACTCCTGACGGTATTCTGAAAATGTCAGTGCAGCATTGTTCTGTACCAAGAACTGTTAGCCCGCAGAAGTATCCTTCCTTTAAAAAAAAATTGCCACCAAAAGTAGATATTAAAGGAGAAACTAAATATTTATTTCCATTTACCCAAATGAGCTCCAGAAGAACTTATGTGAGGTGTCTCAGGCAGAATAAACCTATAGTTTACTCAGAATAAATGAATAACCAAGAGTGTTATTTCTCACACAATTCAGAGTGATAAAAGGGTTAAATGAGTAGGTGGAGATAAGGGAATGGAAATCTTGGAGGCTCATACCTTGGAAGATATTTAAGTAGGAAAGCATATTGCAAAGTTCATAAGATTGTTCTCCTAGTCTATTTTACCACTATAAACCCTCTATTTAAATATCTAGCTCTATGCATCTTTCAACATCTAAACCCAATTAAATGCCAACTGAAATAGCCTTAAATTACTACCCCCAAGTAATTCCCTCCTAATTCCAAAAATAAAACAAGGAAAGTAAACGGCACTAAAACCGGCTGTGATATCCTTCACACGCACACACAAAAACTTCTTTTTAAAACCAAAGTTTTCTGAGATAGTAAATTTGTAGGAGGAAAAAATCAACAAAGACTCATTTATTCCCCAAATGTGCTCACATTTTTAAATGTTTTAATATTATCATATTAGTCAGTTCTCATGCTGCTATAAGGACATACCTGAGACTGGGCACTTTATAAAGGGAAAAGGTTTAACTGACTCACAGTTTCACATGGCTGGGGAGGCCTCATGAACCTTAGAATCATGGTGGAAGGCAAAGCAAACACATCCTTCTTCACATAGTGGCGGGAGAGAGAAGTGAAACCAAAGCAGGGGAAAGCCCCTTATAAAACCGTCAATCTTGTAAGAAGTCACTGACTAGCACGAGAACAGCATGAGGGTAACCGCCCCCATCATTCAATACCTCCCACCAAGTCCCTCCCACCACACATGGGGATTATGGGAACTACAATTCAAGATGAGACTTGGGTGGGGACACAGGGGACATAGCCAAATCATATAAATCACCTTATTCTTATTCCTAGTTATTACAAATTAGTATATTTTATAATAAATATAATTTGTTAAAATGAGCTTAACTGTCATCTTTTGTTTTACTTTACCCCAGCTTCATACACAATATACAGGTGCCATAGAGAAGGTAAATAATATAAAGGAATTTTAAAAATTGCAATTTATGAGGTTTCTTCTAAGAGATGATGCTACTGAAATTTGGAGGTGAAAAGATTTTTACTCTGGAAGAAACTGAAGCCTTCTAGGCAATCATCTGTGGCCAAAGTCTACAGTAGCATTATATAGCAGAAAATGAATTAATAATGGTATTTGAAGAGGAAGACTGAAACAAGAGGGGTGAGGGATATTACAAAAATAAGCAAAAAAGTGAGGCAGATAAAAGAAGAATGAGAGCAGCTTCCAAGCTCTATAAAGGATCATGGAAGGAGGGGTTTGGGAATCAAACAGATAACTTTGAACAAGAAAAATGATATTAAAACCAAATACCTGAAAAACTAATTGATAGTGACAAAAACCAGATCTGTGGTGGCCTGTGGCTAGGGATTGAGAAGGGAGCTTGCCTGTAAAAAGGTAAGAGGGAAATTTCTAGAGTGATAGAAATCTTATATTTCAATTATGGTGGTGGTTACATGAACGACTACATTTCTCAAAACACATTCAACCATTAAAATGGGTGCATTTTATTGTATGCAAATTATAACTCAATAAAGTTGGTTTTAAAAATTAAATGTTTAGTAAAGCACATTCACAGACATATATCTAAATGTATAGAAGAAATAGAAAACCAGAAATCTGCTAAAAAGAGACTTGCACAAACAAATAAACAAAGGAAAGCATAAAACTATCCCATAATCTTTAGGAACAATGTGTTCTAGAAGTAAATTTTATTGAATATTGAAGCTTATCTTTTAAAAACCTCCCATATTTCCAATTCATTTCCCCTAGTATCCCAACCCCAATATTCTACCATATTGGATCACCAAATCCATCAATTATATCAACTTTTCAGTCACAAACACACAAAAACACACACACACGCAAACACACCACCTCACCTCACTATAATCAGACCATACCCCTATCACATACCCTCTATTAATTTGGATATTATGAGCTGATTTTTTAAAGTGTTAAGTCTACAAGGCTTGTGAAAAAAAATTTTTAATTACTTTTCTTTTTCTTTGAGACAGAGTCCTGCTCTGCCACCCAGGCTAGAGTGCAGTGGCATGATCTCAGCTCACTGCAGCCTCCACCTCCCAGGCTCAAGCAAATCTGCCTCAGCCTCCTAAGTAGCTAGGATTACAGGCATGTGCCACTATGCCCACCAAATTTTTGTATTTTTAGTAGACACGAGGTTTCACCATGTTGGCCAGGCTGGTCTTGAACTCCTGACCTTGTGATCTGCCCACCTTGGCCTCCCAAAGTGCTGAGATTACACACTTGAGTCACCGCACCTGGCCTTAAATTACATTTAAGAGAAGTCTGGCTTTAAATGTTTTTTGGCTTTCATTGGAAGTCCCATTCAGAAACAAGGAACAGAGAAGTGACAGTAAAGCTGAGTGATCACCAGATTGAGAAAATTCTAGACAGAGGGTGGAAAATAAGGCAACAACAAAAAAAATAGTTCAATGCATCAAGGAAATCATAAATAGTCAATCTGGCTGGAAATAATAAAAGGAAGAAGAGGAGACTGGACATGCACATATCAAATACCAGCCTTAGAAGTCTGAGGATGATGGCCATTGATTCTGTGACAATAAAATCTGTGTTTCGTTCATGAGTATGTCCCTGGACCCTGACAAACAATTTTCTAGGATATATTGGGTGCTCAATAAATATTTGACAAATGGATGGACAGATGGGTGGATATATGAATAAATAAATGACTGGCCTGAATCATGGAGGATTTTGTTTGTTAAGGTAAAAAGTCTAGACTTCGATCTAAAACCCAGCTTTTACTAACCATGATAACAGACATGAATTTATGAAGTATGTCACAAGTAATTTCTTAGTAATTAAAGTCAAAGTACTATAATTTGTGAATAATTTATTTACTTCATTTTTAAACTTAAATTACAGTCTGTTCAGGATTACCCCTATAGTATTAACCTCATGTTCATTCCAACGTACTTTATTGAGTGGGAAAGTAAGGAATTTTAGCTAATTCACAAATAAATGCACATCTATTATAAGCTATTATTGTTAGTAAATTACCACTGCCAAACTATCAATAACCATGGCCATTGTAAATTATTGAAGTCTGTAATTCCTAAAAATAAACTTTAGGGTTTTCTTGAAGTTGGACAAACTCACTGAAGCATATAAGGCATGTGAAACCACCAGTCATGTGACTCTAATGAAGACAACAGAGAGTCACTGAATAATTTTAAGAATAGGATTGATATTATGTAATGTGTGCTAGAGAAAAATCACTTTTGTGGCCAAGCCAATTAGTAAAGTATATGAGACCTGAGGCTGAAAACTGTCACAAAAATATAGGGAAGAGGTGCAGAAAATCTGAACCAAGATAGTAGCAACATATATGTAGAAAAGAAAAAGACAACAGAAGTAAACAAACAATAAAATCAAGACTTATACATCTATTAGATTCACTACCTTGGGCAAAATGGCTTCATTTAAATAACAAAGTCAAACAGCAGATAAAAGAAGAGGGTCATACTAGGTAGGAAAGATAAGAAGCTCCATATTAGACATGTTGACTTGGATACAAGGATGCCAAATTGAGAAAAAGAGGTCTGGAATAGAGGTACTGATTAAGGATTTCTGAAACAGAGGTAGAAAATTCTAGAGAGAATACACAGAGTTAGCAAAAGAGAATGTCACACAGAACCTGGAATACCACTTTTAAGATAAACAATAAGTATCTGGGTTTCTACTGAACCCCGAAAAGAAGGTGTACATAATTTGAATCATAGACCATGAATTCTTCCAAGTAGAGTTCCTCCTAGTGTAATATCATGTATAATATAGGCACTTAATAACTAAAATGAATAATTAGAAACATAAAACTAAAAAGAAAGAAATCATTTATACTACAGCTTGGAAATCAGTTTAAAGACTCACTGCAGTCAGTTTTGTATGACTATCTATAAAACTGTGTCAATAAAGATTCTGAGGTCAAGTACTGGATTCAAAGGAAAGACTCCCACAACTCCCAAGTAATATTAGAGCCATGGGCTTAGGACGTAAGGAGGAATCATTCATGTGTCAACTATTGCCACGATTGATATTTTATGTTTATTACATAGTTTATTTTTTAGTATATAATTTTAACTATGAAAATAATACAAGTAAATTACAATACAAACAATACAGAGATAAACACAGAAAACATAAACAATCTTCCTCAACCTGCTCTGAAGTCTCATTCCCTGGAGGCAACAAATAATGAGAGGAAAATGTTTTGTATTTATGCCCTCACTCCTTTCTCCTGCTCATTCATATACACAAATATAAAGGGTTTTTTTATTGTTTGTTCACAAAATTATTATCAAAGGAAGATATTACAACACAGGAAGCACTATGGCATATGCAAAAAAATTGCTAATGTCCAAATTTATTATTAGAGTTGACCATCATTTATTATTCTTTTAAGAATATTTTCTATAATTACATATAAGATTACATATTTTCTCTAATAAGTTTTATCACTGGTTTGCCTGCTACATTGATTTTATCAGGGACTCAAATGACTTCCACGTGGCCCATTCCAGTGTTCACGTTTCAGTCTTCTTGGTAGCATTTGACACTGATGGTCACTTTCTTCTTGAGATTTCAAGTATGTGTTCTTACCAGCGTAATGGAGTTCCTTCTCAGTTTCCATTGCTATTCCTCCTCATTCGTCTGGCATCTAACTGCTGGAGTACACATGCAGTGTTCAGTCCTCAAACCTTTTCTTTTCTCCATCTGTACTACTCTCATCCAATTCAGTGTCATAATTGCCATCTTTAATAAATTCCTGGTCCACAAAATCTAACCATTCAAACAAACAAACTCAGTAGTATAAAAATAATAGTAATAGGGCTGGGATTGAGCACAAAATCTGTTTTGAAATGGAACAAGGAATAAGTAATTAAATAACTTTAATAACTGCAGTTACAGAACAAACAAAAAATATAATAAATCATATATAAAGAATAATATATCAAAAATCAGAGGAGAGGGAGGGGATCTATTAAAAAGTATGTTTGTTATTTTTTCATCTTTTATAGCAAATCACTAATAATTGCACTGCTTTCTAGAAATATGTTAACTTTGTGTTCTAGAAGACTCTATGTAACTTTCAAACGTGCTTTGTCCCTGTGACTATCACTACAACGTTAGAATAGAAAACAATTGAAATTGACTCCTAATAATGAAGTCTTACTTGAAAGAAAAAAATATGTTAATTGCAACCTCTTAGACTAAGTTTATTCTTTTTGAATAATGATAATGGGATTTTTAAATGGGCTATATCACTTACGGTAATGAAATACTTACCTGAGTGAAATCAACAGATTCTCCACTTTTATTTCAATCTCTTTTTCTTATGTCAAATTCAAGTAAAAGTAAATTAATACTTGGTATTTAAAATGCCATGTATACTGTGATCCCATTTTCCTAAAATTACATCTAGCTATATTTTGCTCAATATAGACACACTGAGAAATGTCTGGAAAGATGTTCAAATGCTGAGAATGGTTATTTCTGGAAAGTGGAATTTGGAGTGATTTTCTGCCTTCTTATTTTTCTGAGTTGTTTAAATTTTATGATAATCACAGGTCATTTTTATAACAAAAGCTATTAAAATTTTTGTTGAAGGCCTTAGTACAAAAAGAAATATTCTAATAGTTAAATCTAGTAACTCCTACCACGGCCGCCATCAACAAAAGCAAGGCCTGTTGCAGTTCAAAATACATGAAAGGGATCAAAGCTCAGAGAGAAAGACCTCAACATCTTGCTTTTATGGGTATCATATTGATCTGATCTCTTCAACAGTAATAGATAATTTTGGTTTTATGTCATCTAGCCTATGACAGAGCCACTCATTGCATTATTGGTTGGGATAATATAGCATAAAATATTAAACAGCAACCTCTCTAAAGATGGCAATATGGAAATATTGCTTAATAGACAGAATTTTTTTTCATCTGTGAAATAACATATGCCATGTTTTACCTCCTCACATTCACAGGAGGTGATTAATATTTTCCCCCTTGAAAATAAAAATAAAATAAAAAATATTTTTAAATGCCTATACTTCCAAATCCACATAATAATTAAGTAGCTCTGAGCTTAACCTTTCAAAATGTATTCTAAAGAGTTCCTTTTACTTTTTATTTTGGTTTTCAAAATAATAACAAAAAGGCAATATTAAATTGCTTTCCACAACTGTCACCCAAATTGTACCTTTAGTACACACATACCACTGATCTCTTTGTATCCAACATTTCATTTCTTTATGCTTAAAAGCAGTAAATGTTTGAAAAAACTGTCAATCTTCTTTTCAGCATAATTTTCTTTTGAAAGAAAAAATTAGATAGTAATTATCTGTTGATTTCATAAGCAGCTCATAACATCCGTGGGGGGTTAAAGTCAAACATACTACTCTCTAGAGCTGCATTCAGTAGGTATGCTTTGGCCATGTTTCACCCTTTTCAAGTGGACCTTCTTGTTGTGACTGTAACAGAGCTGCCAGTGAGAGAAGTTAGCTTTAATGTCAGCTTTATTTTATTTTTATAAGCCCTTGTGAAAAACTGCAGTTGAATCTCTTTAAAATCAGGAGACCGTTTAATAAACTTTTTCTTTATTTAAATATAATCATAATGGGGCAAAACAGGGAGGACTTAACAGGCAATGAAAACAATTTTTTTTTTTACATAAGAAGGGGTAGATGTGAGGTGTGAAGACATTTATGTGAATTATCAGACATTCTAATATATAGGAGAAAAATGCCTTTTAGGTATTTACTACTTGTTTTACTTCCCACTTACTCAGGATTAGGCACCTCAGTCCCTTTCTATTCTAAACCAAAAGAAATAATTGAAAACATTCTGCCTGAACTACCCTGAAGCAGTGTGGCATCCATTTATTATCAATTATATTAACTTTAATAAAATGCAATGGAATAAGTCACTAGGATTCTCCTAATCTTGATGGAAAGATTGAGACATTTACATCCTACATTTTATCCCCCGTTCTCCCTTTGAAGATCATGTGACCTTAAGCAAGATACCTGTCATTACTTAGGGCTTCGTTTTCCACCTGTAAAATGATGGAATTTACCCTAGATCTAGAGTTAGTGGATGTTAGGAGTTCACAGAAAGAAAAGAAATGAAACTAATGGATCTTTCCCCAGTAAAATGCACACATGCATAAACCAAAAAACTAACAATGTTCTACAAGGTCTCACAAGGTATGGCCAGCAGTCCTTTCCCCCAACCCTAACTCTCCACTTTCTTCTCCATGTTCACTCTGCTCCGGCTACACTGGCCTCCTTGCTCTTTCTCAAACATGACGAGCAGGCTATCACCTTAGGGTAATTGCAGTAACTGTTTTCCCCACCTCAAATATTCTTTTTTACCTCCAAGTCTCTGCTCAGACGTTACCTTCCCAGTGAAGCTTACTCTGATCACCTTATTTAAAATTGCAGACCACATCCCTTTCCAGCTTTACTAGTCTTTGCTCCTGGCTGTAACATTCTTTTCCCCAATGCACTTGTCATAATCCAGCCGTCAATAAAAGAGTTAGCATAGCAGACCAAACTGCTACCCTTCAAAAGGAAGGTAAAAGGTTGGTCCTTGGCTGGCATCCAGGAACTCAGATTTCAGGAGGGTTTCCACATGCCTAGAACTGCTAAGAGTAGCTCCCTGTACCTAAGGGTTTGTGCAAACAATATAGTTTATGCTGAACATCTGCTTTCCTTTGGCTAGTTTACACATTTGGTATGTGCTAGGCAGACGGAGAGTGCTGCATGACCAGCCCCCAGTAAAAACCCTGAGCAACTGAGTCTCCAATAAACTCTACTGGTAGACAACATTTCATACGTGTTGTCACAACTCATTTCTGGGGAATTAAGTATATCCTGTGTGACTTCTCTAGAAGACGACTCTGGAAGTGTGTACATAGTCTTTCCCAGACTTTGCCCCTTTTGCCTTTTCTCTTTGTGGATCTTGCCCAATATCTTTTC
The DNA here is from genome assembly GCF_001604975.1 of Cebus imitator. NCBI lineage: Eukaryota > Metazoa > Chordata > Mammalia > Primates > Cebidae > Cebus > Cebus imitator. The sequence goes on from NW_016107605.1 coordinate 2,136,402, forward strand.
ACTGTGATAAATCTTAGCTGTGAGTAAAACCAAATGTGAATCCTGTGAGTCCTCCAGCAAGTCACTGGAACCAGGGGTAATCTCTCATAACCCCAACCCAGTGGCACACTATAAAATTTACTCATGAATTATGCCTAGCATATAAAAGGCACTTGATAAATATTTATTAAATAAATAAATACACACGAAATTTTGCAATCAATTTAAGAAAGTTAATGGAGCTCCCTTTAAAAAGTACTAATCATTGATACTGGTAAGGACTCCTTTCCCAGATGCTTTCCTTATAATTTGAAGATTCAAAATTCTAAGCAATGGCCAGGCACAGTGGCTCACACCTGTAATCTCAACACTTTGAGAAGTCAAGGTGGACAGATCACTTGAGGTCAGGAGTTCGAGACCAGCCTGGCCAACATGGTAAAACCCTGTCTCTACTGAAAATACAAAAATTAGCCAGGCATGGTGGCAGGTGCCTGTAATCCCAGGTACTTGGGAGGCTGAGGCAGGAGGATTGCTTGAACCTGGGAGGCAATGGTTGCAGTGAGCCAAGATTGCACCACTGCACTCCAGCCTGGGTGACAAGAGCAAGACTGCATCTCAAAAAGAAAAATTCTAAGCAAGCAGATCTGTCTATGAACTAGTTTCTCTTCCTGAAAATACCACATTCAGAGAGAAGTAGAAGAAACTGTGTATGTTTTAGCTGGGTAAACTTGGCAGATTTCCTCAGAATTAAGTGTGATGGCATGTTGTAAACTTGGTAAAAACCCTGGCTCCACAAGCCCTTGATGGAAATATAAGGTTTCCATTTTTCTTGGATATCAAAGATTCAAAATTAGATTAGGGAAAGCCTCTTAGAGCCAGACTTTTGAAGCTCAGTAATCTTCTGAGCCAAGTTAATCTAGAGGGAGTCTCACAGCCTCCTTTAAAAATTAAAAACATGGAAAGTTAAAGAAATTTTAAAGAGGAAATTGGAAAAAGCCAACTCTGAGAACAGAGCCAATCTTTGAATATGTGCAGAACATATAAGGGAGGGGAGAGAAAGAAAGCGTTGTTATTAATGTTAACTAAACAGTATAGGAATCAAAAAACAATGTGCAAAGCACTCTCATGTCAGCAATCCTACAATAGCAATAACCATCAGCTTGGGTGCAAGCCTACATTTTAAAATATTTAATCTTTTCTGGTAGCAAGAAATATTGGGCAATATATTTACTTTGGCAAGAAAGTTGCCCATTCATAGACATAATGCTCACAGAACTAAATTTCATGCTGGGTACTCAAAGGGAGCATATGAGTAGGTTCTGTCGTGGGGGCATAGTAGGAGTTCAATAAATACTAATGAAATTAATAAGCATGCCTGGTAGGTATTCAATAAATGTTAGTGAAATGAATAAATGTGTGTAAGACACTGGGCTACACACTGATTATAGCCTCACTGCAAATCATACAGGTCTTAATTACTCTCTATAGTAAGTCTAGGCATATTACGGAATTTGGGGGAGATTACAAAAGCAGACCCTTAGTCAGTGAATTAAAAAAGGATAATTCAGATTGGAAGGACACATTTCTGGTGTTTTTAATTAACAAATCCTAAAGTAATTATTTTAGCTATTAAAATAGATTCTAAGTTTTTATTCAATTTTTGCAACTGTTATCACTAAGTTACTTAGCAATAGCTTCTTCTCTAAACCATCCTCCCTCCCCCTCAACCCCACACCCCTTTTAGTTCTGTTGAAACTTGTAATAGTCTTGATTTCTTTGCAGAAAAAGTTTTTTGTGGCCCAACATTAACTGCACTTAACATATAATCCTATCATGATATTGTTAAGAACTTTAAAACCTCAAAGGTAGCCAATTTCAAAGAGAGAATATAAGTAGTAATCAATCACCAGTTTCCATATTTATAGTTGCAAAGTGTAATCAAGAACTAACTTTTAAGTTAGTCTCAAAGCACCTAAGAGAAGATAGATTAAAGAAATATTAAAGATGTGGAAAGAAACAGAATAACTTCTTTACACACTGAATTCTATGTGTCTCTAGAAGGAGCCTCTGGAATTCCCATGTTTTCAATTCTTTGATGGAAGCATTAGTGTGATTCTACTCTTCATTCCTACTTATGACTTAAACAGCCCGTATCTTCAGTCAGGATTCTGCATGATTAAGTGTCATCCTAGACCAATGGGATGGATCAAGAGCAACAGGCAGATCAGTGGCACCCAGAGGGAGAGAAATCCACATCAGATCTCAACACAGACCATAATCTTTTCACCATACCATGCGGATTTTTTTTACCACATTCATGACACTGGTTTTGGAGCCCTCTTCTTATCTTATCCTAAGCTTTCTTCCTAGATGATCTTAAATATTGTCATAACTTTAAATATCATCTGAAAACTCCAAATTTTAAACCTTGAGTACACACCTCTCCTCTGAAATTCAAACTCACATATACAACTTGTTTTCTATTCTTGAATGTCTCACAGACATTGCAAACTTGTATGCAAAATTGAACTGTTGGTTTGCTTGATTCACCCTACAAAACACCTTGGATCTGCTTTTCTTTAACTTCTTCCATCCTTGTAAGTAGCTCCTCTATCTACTCATTTGCTCAGGTGGAATATTTGTGTCATATTACATTTATTTTTTACCTCCCTCCACATACACCTCACATCAGATCCATTAGTGTGCGCCACACAGATCACAAACCTGTCCAATCTCTTCTTATACACTGACAAGGGTCTAGTCAAGATACTGTTGTTTTTGACTTGGGTTTCAGCATGGGGAGAAAAGTCCATGCTTATAGTTGAAAAAAACAGATCTTTTATAAAATTATAACATTAGAAATTTAAAACAGGCATTTAAGAATAGGTCTCAAACAAGTGTTCAATGGAACACACTCGTATTTCTTTTTCTTTTTTTAAATTTAACTTTTAAGTTCATGCATCTTTATAATAGAATGAATTATGTTCTTTTGAGTATATACCTAGTAATGGGATTGCTGGATCAAATGGCATTTCTGTCTTCAGATCTTTGAGAAATCACCACACCATCTTCCACAATGGTTGAAATAATTTATCCTACAAACAGGGTATAAGTGTTCCTTTCTCTCCACAACCTTACCAACATCTATTATATATGGACTTCTTAATAGCAGCCATTCTGACTGGTGTGAGATAATATCTCATTGTGGTTTTTATTTGCATTTCTTTAATGATCACTGATTTTAAGCTTTTTTTCATATGATTCTTGACCACATATATGTCTTATTTTGAGAACTGTTTATGACATTTGCCCACTTTTTAATGGGGTTGTTTTTTCTTGTAAATTTGTTTAAGTTCCTTATAAATGTTGGATGTTAGACCTTTGACAGATTCATAGTTCGCTAAAATTTTCACCTATTCTGTAGGTCATCTGTTGACTCTATTGATAGTTTCCTTTACTGTGCAGAAGCTTTTTAGTTTAATTAGGTCCCATTTGTCAATTTTTGCTTTTGCTGCAATTGCTTTTGGTGTCTGTGTCATGAAATTATTGCCCATACCTATGTATAGAATGGTACTGATTCTTTTCTCTTCAGGGTTTTTATAGCTTTGGGTTTTACACTTAAGTCTTTAATCCATCTTGAGTTGATTTTTTGTATATGGTGTAAGGTAGAAATCCAGTTTCAATATTCTGCATATGGCTAGCCAGTTATCTCAGCACCATTTACTGAATAGGGAATCCTTTCCCCATTGCTTGTTTTTGTCAGCTTTGTGTTGAAGATCAGATAGTTGAGGTGTGTGGCCTTATTTCTAAATTGTCTATTCTGTTCCATTGGTCTATGTGTCTGTTCTTGTACCAGCACCATGCTGTTTTGGTTACTGCAGCCTTGTGGTATAATTTGAAGTCAGGTAGTGTAATGCTTCCAGCTTTGTTCTTTCTGCTTAGGATTGTCTTGGCTATCTAGGCTCTGTTTTGGCTCCATATGAATTTTAAAATACTTCTGTGAAGTATTTCAATGGTAGTTTAACAGAAATAGCATCAAATCTCTAAATCACTTCAGGCAGTATGGCCATTTTAACAACATTGATTCTTCCTATCCATGAGCATAGAATGTTTTTCCATTTGTTTGTGTCATCTCTGATTTCTTTGAGCAGTGTTTTGTAGCTCTCCTTGTAGACACCTTTCACCTCCCTGGTTAGCTGTATTCTGAGGTGTTTTATTTTATTTTGTGTGTGACCCCCATGAATGAGATTATGTTCCAGATTTGACTCTCAGCTTGATGGTTGTTGGTGCATAGAAACATTAGTGATTTTTGCACACTGATTTTGCATCCTGAGACTTTGATGCAAAATTGTTGAAGTTGTTTATTAGGTTAAGAAGCTTATAAGGAAGTTTTCTAGATATGAGATGGTGTCATCTGCAAAAAACAGATACTTTAATTTTCTCTATTTTTATTTGGATGCTTTTATTTTTTTTTCTCTTAACTAATTGCCCTGGCCAGGACTTCCAATACTATGTTGAATAGGATTGGTAAGAGAAGGCATCCTTGTCTTGTGCCAGTTTTCAATGGGAAATGCTAGAAATGCTTCTAGCTTTTGCCCCTTCCATATGATGTCGACTGAATGTGTTTGTCATAGAAGGCTCTTATTAATTTAAGGTATATTCCTTCAATACCTAGTTTATTGGGGGTTTTTAACATGAAGAAGTGTTGAATTTTATCAAAAAAAAAAAAACCTTTTCTTCATCTACTAAGATAATCACGTGGCTTTTTAGTTATGTTATATGATGAATCACATTTATTGATTTGCATATGTTGAACCAACCTTGCATTCCAGGGATAAAGCCTACTCAATTGTGGTAGATAAGCTTTTTGATGCGCTGCTGGATTCAGTTTAATAGTATTTTGTTGAGGAGTTTTGCATCAATGTTCATCAAAAATACTGGTCTGAAAATCTCTTTTCTTTTTTTTCTTTCTTTCTTTTTTTTGGTCTCACCAGGTTTTGACATCAGGATAATGCAGGTCTCAGATCATATAGGGAGGAGTCCCTCCTCACTTTTGTTTGGAATTGTTTCAGCAGGAATGGTACCCACTCTTCCTTTTATATGTGGTAGAATTCAGCTATGAATCCATTTGGTTCTGGGCTTTTTTTGGTTGGTAGGCTATTTATTACTGCTCATTTTCAGAGCTCAATAGTGATCTATTAAGAGATTTCATTTTTTCCTGGTTCAGTCTTGGGAGGGTGTATGTGTCCAGGAATTTATCATTTTCTTCCAAATTTTCTAGTGTTTGTGCATAGAGGTCTTCATAATACTCTCTTGTTATTTGTATTTCTGTGGGGTCAGTGGTTGCATCTCCTTGTTGTTTCTGATTGTGATTGTTTGAATCTTCTCTCTTTTCTTCTTTATTGGTCTAGCTAGTGGACTATTTTATTAATTTTTTCAAAAAAAGAACGGTTCCTAGATTCATTGATCTTTTAAATAGGTTTTTTTTTTGTCTCAATCTCCTACAGTTCAGATCTGATTTTGGTTGTTTCTTGTCTTCTGCTACCCGTGGGAGGTATGTGCTCTTGGTTCTCTAGTTCTTTTAGTTGTGGTGTTAGGTTGTTAACTTAACATCCTTCTAACTTTCTAAATTTATAGCATTTTGTGCAATAAATTTCCCTTTTAAGACTGCCTTAGTTGTGTCTTAAAAATTCTGGTATGTTCTTTGTTTGTTCTCATTGGTTTCATAGAACTTCTTTGTTTCTACCTTAATTTCACTATTTACTCAAAAGTCATTTGGGAGAAGATTATTCAATATTCATGTAAGTGCATGGCTTTAAGTAAATGTGTTAGTCTGGATTTCTCATTTTATTGCACTGTAGTCCAAGACATTGTATGTTATAATTTCAGTTCTATTACATTTTGTGGAGAAGTGTTTTACTTCTGATTATGTAATCAATTTCAGATTATGTGCCATTGGGCAATAAGAAGAATGTATAATCTGTTGTTTTGGGGTGGAGAGTTCTATAGATATTGAGCAGGTATGTGTCATGAAGTTCTTGTGCTGTGTTATGCAGCTCCAACATATTGTTTATGCTCTTCTCCATGCTGGTTATTCTCATTAGCATTTCATCTAAACTTTATTAAAGCATTCTTAGTTTCCTTGCATTGGGTTAGAACATGCTCCTTTAGCTGGAAGAAGTTTGTTATTCCCCACCTTCTGAAGCCTGCTTCTGTCAATTCATCACACTCATTTTCCATCCTGTTTTGTTCCCTTGCTGATGATGGGCTGTGATCCCTTGGAGGAGAAGAGGCATTCTGACATTTGGCAATTTCAGTTGTTTTGTGCAGATTTCTTCCCATCTTCGTGGATTAATCTACCTTTGGTCTTTGAAGTTGGTGACTTTTGGATGAGGTAAGTTTCAATAGCTGAATCAATCGGCTGAAGAAAGGATATCAGAGACTGAAGATCAACTCAATGAAATAAAGCAAGAAGGCAAGATTAGAGAAAAAAGAGTGAAAAGAAATGAACGACACCTCCAAGAAATATAGGATTATGTGAAAAGAACTAATTTATGGTTAATCAGTGTACCTGAAAGTGATGGGGAGAATGAAACCAAGCTGAAAAACACTCTTCAGGTTACTATACAGAAGAACTTTCCCAAACTAGCAAGGCAGGCCAACATTCAAATACAGAAAATACAGAGAACACCACAGAGATATTTCTCAAGAAGAGCAACTCCAAGGAACATAATTGTCAGATTCACCAGGGTTGAAATGAAGGGAAAAAATGCTAAGGGCAGCCACAGAGAAAGGTCAGGTTACCCACAAAGGGAGCCAATCAGACTCACAGCGGATGTCTCAGCAGAAACCCTACAAGCCAGAAAGGAGTGGGGACCAATATTCAACATCATTAAAGAAAAGGATTTTCAACCCAGAATTTCATATCTAGCCAAACTAAGCTTCATAAGCAAAGGAGAAATAAAATCCTTTACAGACAAGCAACTGCTGACAGATTTTGTCACTACCAGGCCTACCCTACAAGAGCTCCTGAAGGAAGTACTAAACATGGAAAGGAACAACCAGTACCAGCCACTCCAAAAACACCAAGCTGTAAAGACCATTGACACAATGAAGAAACTGCATCAACTAATGGGCAAAACAACCAGCTAGCATCAAAATGGCAGGATCAAATTCACACATAACAATATCAAACTTAAATGTAAATGGGCTAATGCCCCAAACAAAAGACATAGTCTGGCAAATTGGATAAAAAGTCAATACCCATCAGTGTGCTGTATTTAGGAATCCATCTCATGTGCAAAGACACACATAGGCTCAAAATAAAGAAATGGAGGAACATTTACCAAGCAAATGAAAAGCTAAATAAATAAATAAAAATAAGCAGGGTTGCAATCCTAATCTCTGATAAAACAGACTTTAAACCAACAAAGATCAAAAGAGACAAAGAAGGGCATTACATAAGGGTAAAGGGATTAATGCAACAACAATAGCTAACTATCCTAAATATATATGCATCCAACACAAGAGCACCCAGATACATAAAGCAAGTTCTTAATGACCTACAAAGAGACTTAGACTCCCACAAAATAATAGTGCAAGACTGTAGCACCCCACTGTCAATACTAGACAGATCAATGAGACAGAAAATTAATAAGGATATCCAGGACTTGAACTCAGATCTGGACCAAGTGGACCTAATAGACATCCACAGAACTCTCCATCCCAAAGCCACAGAATGTACATTTTTCTCAGCACCACATTGCACTTATTCTAAAATTCACCACATAATTGGAAGTAAAACACTCCTCAGCAAATGCAAAAGAATGGAAATCATAACAACCAGTCTCTCAGACCACAGTGCACTCAAATTAGAACTCAGGATTAAGAAACTCACTCAAAATGCACAACTACATGGAAACTAAACAACCTGCTCCTGAATGACTACTGGAAAAATAATGAAATGAAGGCAGAAATAAAGATGGTCTTCAAAACCAATGAGAATGAAGACAACGTACCAGAATCTCTGGAACACATTTAAAGCAGTGTCTAGAGGGAAATTTATAGCAATAAATGCTCACCAGAGAAGCAATGAAAGATATAAAATCAAAACTCTAATGTCACGACTAAAAGAACTAGAGGAGCAAGATCAAACAAATTCAAAAGCTAGCAGAAGGCAAGAAATAACTAACATCAGAGCAGAAATGAAGGAGATAGAGATACAAAAAGCTCTGCAAAAAATCAATAAATCCAGGAGCTGGTTTTTTAAAAAGATCAACAAAATAGATAGACCACTAGCCAGACTAATAAAGAAGAACAGAGAGAAGATTCAAATAGATGCAATAAAAAATGATAAAAGGGATATCATCACCAATCTCACAGAAACACAAACTACCATCAGAGATTACTACAAACACCTACATGCAAATCAACCTGTAAATCGAGAAGAAATTGATAAATTTTTGGACACTTACACCCTCCCAAGACTAAATCAGGAAGAAGTTGAATTCCTGAATACACCAATAACAGAGTCTGAAGTTGAGGCAGCAATTCATAGCCTACCAAGCAAAAAAAGTCCAGGTCCAGACAGGTTCACAGCCAAATTCTACTAGACATACAAAGAAGAGCTGGTACCATTCCTTCTGAAACTATTCCAAACAATACAAAAAGAGGGAATCCTCCCTAACTCTTTTTATGAGACCAATATCATCCTGACACCAAAACCTGGCAGAGATGCAACTAAAAAAGAAAATTTGGGGCCAGTATCCATGAGGAACATTGATGCAAAAATCTTCAATAAAATACTGGCAAACAGAATCCAACAGCACATCAAAAAGCTTATCCATCACAATCAAGTCAGCTTCATCCCAGGGATGCAAGGCTAGTTCAACAGTCACAAATCTATAAACATAAACCATCATATAAACAAAACCAAAGACAAAAACCACATGATTATGTCAATTGATGCAGAGAAGGCCTTCGACAAAATTCAGTTTTTAGCCCTTTATGCTAAAAACTCTCAATAAACTAGGTATCAATGGATCATATCTCAAAATAATAAGAGCTATTTATGACAAACCCACAACCATTATCATACTGAATGGGCAAAAACTGGAAGCATTCCCTTGGAAAACTAGCACAAGACAAGGATGCCCTCTCTCACCACTCCTATTCAGCATAGTATTAGAAGTTCTGGCTAGGGCCATCAGGCAAGAGAACGAAATAAAAGTATTCAAATAGGAAGAGAGGACGTCAAACTGTCCCTGTTTGCAGATGACATGATTGTATACTTATAAAACCCCATCGTCTCAGCCCAAAATCTCCTTAAGCTGATAAGCAGCTTCAGCAAAGTCTCAGGATACAAAATCAATGTGCAAAAATTGCAAGCATTCCTATACACCAATAATAGACAAACAGAGAGCCAAATCATGAGCAAACTCCCATTCACAATTGCTACAAAGAGAATAAAACATCTAGGAATACAACTAACAAAGGACGTAAAGGACCTCTTCAAGGAGAACTACAAACCATTGCCTAAGAAGATAAGACAGGACACAAACAGATGGAAAAATATTCCACGGTCATGGTTAGGAAGAATCAGTATTCTGAAAATGGCCTGAAAATGGCCATACTGCCCAAAGTAATTTATAGATTCAATGATATCCCCATAAAGCCACCAATGACTTTCTTCACAGAACTGGAAAAAAAACACCTTGAACTTCATATGGAACCAAAAAAGAGCCCACAAGCCATGACGATCCTAAGGAAAAAAAAAAAAAAAAAAAAAACTGGAGGCATCACACTACCTGACTTCAAACTATATTGCAAGACTACTGTAATCAAAACAGCATGGTACTGGTACCAAAACAGAGATATAGACCAATGGAACAGAACAGAGGCCTCAGAAAGAACTACAACCATCTGATCTTTGACAAACCTGACAAAAACAAGCAATGGGTAAAGGATTCCCTATTTAATAAATGGTGTTAAACTGGCTAGCCATATGCAGAAACCTGAAACTGGGCCCCTTCCTTACACCTTATACAAAAATTAACTCTAGATGGATTAAAGATTTAAACATGAGGCCTAACACCATAAAAACTCTAGAAGAAAACCTAGGCAATACCATTCAGGACATTGGTATGGGCAAGGACTTCATGACTAAAACACCAAAAGCAATAGCAACAAAAGCCAAAACAGACAAATGGAATCTAACTAAACTTAAGAGCTTCTGCACAGCAAAAGAAACTATCAACAGGGTGAACCAGCAACCTACAGAACAGGAAAAAATTTTTGCCACTACCCATCCGACAAAGGGCTAATATCCAGAATCTACAAAGAACTTAAACAAATTTACAAGAAAAAAAACAAACAGCTCCATTAAAAATTGGGCAATCGGCTGGGCGCAGTGGCTCACACCTGTAATCCCAGCACTTTGGGAGGCTGAGGCAGGTGGATCTCGAGGTCAAGAGATCGAGACCATCCTGGTCAACATGGTGAAACCCCCGTCTCTACTAAAAATACAAAAAATTAGCTGGGCATAGTGGCACGTGCCTGTAGTCCCAGCTGCTCGGGAGGCTGAGGCAGGAGAATTGCCTGAACCCAGGAGGCGGAGGTTGCGGTGAGCCGAGATCGCGCCATTGCATGCCAGCCTGGGTAACAAGAGCGAAACTCCGTCTCAAAAAAAAAAAAAAAAAAAAAAAAAAAAAAAAAAAAAAAAAAAAAAAAAAAAAAAGTGGGCAAACAATATGAACAGATGCTTATCAAAAGAAGACATTTATGCAGCCAACAAACATATGGAAAAAGGATCATCATCACTGGTCATTAGAGAAATTCAAATCAAAACCACATTGAGATATCGCATCATGCCAGTTAGCATAGTGATCATTAAAAAAAATCAGGAGACAACAGATGCTAGAGATGATGTGGAGAAATAGGAACGCTTTACACTTTTGGTGGGAGTATAAATTAATTCCAACATTGTGGAAGACAGTGTGGTGATTCCGCAAAGATCTAGAACTAGAAATACCATTTGACCCAGCAATCCCATCACTGGGTATATACCCAAAGGATTATAAATCATTCTATTATAAAGATGCATGCACACGTATGTTCATTGTGGCACTGTTCACAATAGCAAAGACTTGGAAACAACCCAAATGCCCATCAATGATAGGGTGGATAAAGAAAATGTGGCGTATATACACTGTGGAATACCATGCAGCCATAAAAAAGGATGAGTTCATGTCATTTGCAGGGACATGGATAAAACTAGAAACCACCTTTCTCAGCAAACTGACATAAGAACAGAAAACCAAATACCACATGTTCTCCCTCATAAGTGGGTGTTGAACAATAAGAACACATGGACACAGGGAGGGGAACATCACACACCAGGGCCTGGGGTGGTGGGGGTGAGGGAAGGAATTGCAGGGGGTGGGGGATTAGGAGAGGGATAACATTAGGTGAAATACCTAATGTAGATGATGGGGCAATGGATGCAGCAAACCACCACCATGGCACATGTATTCCTATGTAACAAACCTGCACAATCTGCACATGTACCCCAGAACTTAAAGTATAATATATTAATTTTTTTAAAAAAAGATATTATCAGGTATATTTGATCCAGAGCTGAGTTCAGTCCTGAATATCTTTGTTAATTGTGTGTCTTGATGATCTACCTAATATTGTTAGTGGGGTGTTAAAGTCTCCCCCTATTATTGTGGGGAAGTCTAAGATTCTTTGAAGGCCTTTAAGAACTTGCTTTATGAATCTGGGTGCTCCTGGTTTGGGCACATATGTAGTTAGGATCTTCTTGTTGACTTGAACCCTTTACCATAGTGCAATGCCCTTTTTGCCTTTCTTGATCTTTGCTGGCTTAATGTCTGTTTTGTCAGATACTAAGGTTGCAACCCCTGCTTTTATCTGTTTTTCATTTGCTTGGTAGATCTTTCTCTGTCCCTTTATTTTGAATCTATGTTTGTCTCTACATGTGAGATGGGTCTCTTGAAGACAGCATACCAATGAGTTTTGGTTCCTTATCTAACTTGCCACTTTGTGCCTTTTAATTGGGGCATTTATGCCATTTACATTCAAGGTTAGTACTTACATGTGTGGATTTGATCCTGTCACCATGACGTTAGCAGGTTATTTTGCAGACTTGTTTATGTGGTTGCTTTATAGTGTCATTTGTCTGTGTGCTTCAGTGTGTTTTTGTAGTGGTTGATAACAGTCTTTCCATATTTGGTGCTTTCTTTAGGAGTTCTTGTAAAGTAGTTCTGTTAGTAACAAATTCCCACAGCATTTGCTCTTCTGAAAAGCAGCTTATTTCTTCTTCATATATGAAACTTAGTTTGGCCAGATATTTTTTCTGGGTTGAAATGTCTTTTCTTTAAGAATATTGAATATTGGCTGGGTGCGGTGGTTCACACCTGTAATCACAGCACTTTCGGAGGCTGAGGCAGGCGGATCACAAGGTCAGGAGATCGAGACCATCCTGGCTAACATGGTGAAATCCTGTCTCTACTAAAATACAAAAAACAAGCCGTGCATGGTGGCACATGCCTGTAGTCCCAGCTACTTAGGAAGCTGAGGCAGGGGAATTGCTTGAACCAAGGAGGCAGAGGCTGCAGTGAGCCAAGATTGTGCCACTGTACTCCAGCTTGGCAACAGGACAAGACTCCATCTCAAAACAACAATAACAACAAAAAAAGAATGTTGAACATTGGTACCCAATCGCCTCTGGCTCATATGGTTTCTGCTGAGAGGTCCACTGTTAGTCTGATGAGCTTCCCTTTGTAGGTGAGCTGCCTTTAACACTTTTTCTTTCATTTTGACCTTGGAGAATCTAATGATTATATGTATTAAGAATGATCTTCTTGTGAAGTATCTTAGGGGTTCTCTGCATTTACTGAGTTTGAATGTTGGCCTCTTTAGCTAGGTTGGAGAAGTTCTCCTGGATGATATCCTGAAATATATTTTCAAGTTGGTTCCATTTTCCACACCTCTTTCAGGGACACCAATGAGTCATAGATTTGTTCTCTTTACATAATCCCATATTTCTTGGAGGTTTTGTTTGTTACTTTTCATTCTTTTTTCGCTATTCCTGTCTGACTGTCTTATTTCAGAAAGCCAGTTTTCAAGCTCTGAGATTCTTTCCTCTACTTGGTCTATTCTGCTATTAATACTTGTGATTACATTATGAAATTCCTGTAATGTGTTTTTTTACTTCTATCAGGTCGGTTAGATTCTTTTCTAACCTTGCTATTTTGACCATCAGCTCCTGCATCATTTTATCATGATTTTTAGCTTCCTTGGATTGGGTTTCAATGTACTCCTGTAGCTCAATGATCTTTATTTCTATCCATATCCTGAATTCCATTTCTGTCATTTTAGCCATCTCAGTCCAGTTCAGAACCCTTGCTAGAGAGGTAACGTGGTCATCTGGAGCAAAGAAGGCACTCTGGTCTTCTGGGTTGTCAGGGTTTTTGTCCTGACTCCTTCTCTTCTTCGTGGACTTATCTTCCTTCAGCTTTTAAAGCTGCTGACCTTTGGATGGTTTTTGTTTTTTCTTTTATCCTGTTTGACCTTGAAGTTTTGATTGTGGTATAAAAAGCGGATTCAGCTTACCACCTTCATTTCTGGAAAATTTTAGGGGACCAATACTTAGCTCCCAACTCCTTGATTGCATGCTGTCACTCTAGGGGGCTTATACTGAGCCCCAAGTTTGTTCACTGGCTCCTTAAGGTTAGGATTCCACTTCACTGGGGTCGGGGGAGGGGGGGAGTATGCTGAGGTGCTCCCAGGCCACTGGTCACTGCACTCCAATGGGTGGTGTCAGCCAAAGTGTTTCAGAGTGCAATGACTGTGGGATCTATTCTTGCTCACAAGTGCCAGTAGCAGCAGTAGCAGCAGCTGTGGCAGAGTGGGTAGCAGGTACCAGGGTGCCTGCCTCCCTGCAAGGGTTTACCACAGTGGCAAAGGCAATGCAGCTGGGGATTGGTCGGGAGCCCCCGCTGGTGACTGTGTGTGTGGTCACCCTTAAGGTTGGCTCAGGGGTAAAGCACTGGTGGGTGCAGGTCTGCGTGCATAGGTCTCTGTGCCCTGCAAGCAGGAGCGATTGTTCAGGGCATGGGAGGATCCACTGTTCTCTGTAGAGTGTTAGCACAAGGGCAGAGCACTGGGCAGGAAAGGGCTGCCTGACTCTGTGCCCACCAAGATTCTGTCTGCAACAGAGGTCAGTGGGGGGAGGAAGGGCAGACTGTACTCCCATATGCTGGTGGTTAAGGAAAGCAAAACCTACTTCTGCAGACACGTGCCAGCAAAGCAATGTGGGGAGTTATCTTAGGCCTAGGGGAAGCTGCAGTATGGAAGAGAGCATGTGGGTTGGTACGTGGCTGTAGGGTCCATCCTGCTGGAGCTTTCCACCAGTCAGACATAATCTGCCAGTGCAAAAGCTATGTTGTGGGACCCCACAGCACTCGAGGGTGCCCTGCAAACAGCTATACCCCAGCTGGGGCCCTGGGAGAGGACAACAAACCAAGGAAGGGGTTCTCAGGTCAGGCTGGCCTTGTCTGATGGGCGAGACCACCCTGCAGAGTTCAGGACTGACATTTCCCCTAGTCCTACACCAAATCCTCTGAGCTCCACGTAAGCTGGCTGCTGCCCCTACCCCTTCTCTCAGCAGTTCTCAATGCCAGCTTGAGTGTCCACAGTGGTCGAGGGGTCTTCCTCTGCCAAGGACCCGGAGGCCTATGCCAACAGCAGGTTGCTCCTTGACAGTGCAGCTCACCTGTTCCCCCAGAGCACTGGGGGCCAGGAATGAGTATGGGTGTGCTGTAGCCCCATGTAGGTTTCCCAGCTTTCTCACCCTTCGGCGCCTAGCTTCTATGTCTTCCCTCTGTCCATTCTCAGTGCCTTTCCCTCTGAAGATCTGTTAGGAGTGTGCCAGTTCTCTGGGTCCCTCCATGAGAGCTGTTCTACCTGCCTGCGTCTAGTTGGCCATTTTGTCCCCCCACAAGTTCTTTTTCAATTTTTATGATTAATAAAATATTATAGGATGTACTTGGTTTTGAAACTTTTTAATATAAACATACATACACACGTACATTTTCATTGTACCATAAATGTAGCATAATGTTAAATATCAGAATTCTGATTTCTAACATCCAGATAAACCCATAGGTGATTTTTCCAGTAATCACTCTAATTGATTCATCTATTGATCCCACCCCATTGACCTAATGTTTAATATAAAATGGCAAATGGGCTGGATGCAATGGCTCATGCCTATGATCCTAGCACTTTGGGAGGCCAGGGTGGGTGGACTGCTTGAGCTCAGGAGTCTAAGACCAGCCTGGACAACATGGCAAAACCCATCTCTACTAAATATACAAAAATTAGCTGGGTGTGGTGGCGTGTGCCTGCAGTCTCAGTTACTCGAGAATCTGAGGCAGGAGAATCACTTGAACCAGGAGGCAGAGGTTGTAGTGAGCCAAGATCATGCCACTGCACTCCAGCCTAGCGATTGAGTGAGACTCTATCTCAAAAAAAAAAAAATAGCTAGTCATGGTGATGCATGCCTGTAGTCCCAGCTAGTTGGGGTGCTAAGGCAGGAGGATCGCTTGAATCCAGGAGGTTGAGGCTTCAGTGAGCTGAGGTGGTGCCAGTGCACTCTAGCCTGGGGGACAAAGTGAGACCCTGTCTTAAAAATGAAATAAAATAAAAGTGAAATTGTAGTAAATAGTAACATACTTAAAGTACATTTGGTTGCTAAGTGGATGTGGCAAAGGAGTTTTACCTTGATACTTGTAAGTTGTGTTCTAATACTTAGATCTTCCTCAATACTTTAGAGAAAAGGGAAAACCATTCAGGTACTGTTGCCCAATTATTTTACATTTACAACATGATTTTGAAAATTGAATATATATACATATTTTCACTGCTCTTATAAGGTAACTCAAATAGATGATTCTAAATATTAAAATGGGAAGAGATAAAAAACTCAAATCAACAAATATTTATGGTGGGGCTACTATGCACAAATAGTGAAGCTACTTAAAATCCACGTTGTTAAGTAGGTATGAAATGAGCAATTAGCTGCAAGTTAAAGACACTCAAAATCATAGTGCTTCAAACAAGACAAAACTTTGCTTTCACACACACACAAAAAAAATTCCTGAAGGTAAAAGCACTCCTGAGCTGACGTGGTGGTTCTGCTTTATAAAATACCTAGGAACCCAGGCTTCTTCAAACTTCTCACTCTACCACCTTAAGTATGGCCTTATCCTCATGGTCCAAGATGGCAGCTAGAGTTCCAACTATGACATCCACATTCCAGGCAGCAGCAGCAGGATAGAGCCAAAGCATGCAGGTGGACTAACTTTTATGAAAGTTTGCAAAAGTTGCCCAATAAAAATGTCACTTATATGTCATTAATCTTAATTGCATCTCAAAGCATAATTACAGCTGCAAGGGAAACTGGGAAGTATAGATGCTATTTCTATTGGTCATGAATTCAGCAGGATTCTGTTTCTAGAAGACAAGGACAAATCATATCGGAGGCAACATGTCACTGCCACATCACTCTCCTGTATGTTTCCTGCAAATTTCTGAATGTTCTGTGTCTATTTTGCTCAGCCATGCTATAGGAGGCAACATGAAGCAGCTCTTAAAAATGTCTATATTTAAACTGCCTGAATTTGAATTCAGTCTCCAGTGTGTCCTCATCTGTGAAATGGAGATAACAGTAAGACCTACTCCTAGCAGTTGTAAAGATTAATCAGTTCATACATATAAAGCTATTGGCACAGTGGCTGACACACTGAAAGATAAACTCAGTATAAATTACTATCATTATATCAACTTAGTCAAGAAGAAATGGAAGTCACCTAACTACAGGCTTGATAGCTTCCTACACAGGATCATGGGAGGCAGTCGGAAGAACAGAGTTAACACTATAGTTTTCCCGATAAGTCCTGTTGCCACCCCAGTATCTCCATAAAGAAAATAAAGAGGAACTGACTCTACAAGTGTCATTTTCTCCAAAAAACACTTCTTATTAATACTACATTAACAACGTTAAGCAGAAAATCTAAACACACAGATCATTCCCCAAACCTTCCTCAGACAATGCCTGGGATAAATTGATATTTCGCCCTGCCGAAGAGAAGTAAAATACGAATAAAGGAAAAGCAATTATGACAAGTGTCTTTGTTAAAGCCATCCAGCACCAAAGCTAAGATATGAATTCAAAATCCCTCCCCACAATCCTGTGGACAAAATGGTGAAATTCATACTTGCTAAAACCACCTTTACTTATAAATATTATGAAAATAGTTTAAACCACAAATCAAGCAATAAAAATCAGGTAAAGGGGTAAATTCTTTGGCTATTTTTTTCCCAAACACGTTCAAAATTGCTTTTAAGTCTTTACTGACAAAAGTGACATTGTTTTTTTAAAATAAATTGGGAATAGAGAAACTGCCAGATTACTGTGTTGGAGTACTGTGATGGGATATCACCTCTCTTCCATATTTCCCAGTCTTCTAATGTTAAATTTAGGCTCCTGTTGGCAAACTGTTTTTCTTCTTTTATGGCACAAAATGATTATCTTATTCAACTGCCAAAGTCCAAGCTTCAGAAATGCAGGATAAAGAAAAGTGAATAAACTGCTGTGTTTCCATTTTCCAACATCACTTGCAGGCAGCAGGATGTCACAAGCATAAAACCACAGGGAAATATCACAAAGACAAAACAATTCATTTAAGGCTATTTAGAAGCATGTTAATTTTATTTTTGCTCCCAAATGTTGTCTAGTCACAGTATTGTGAGAATCAACAAAGGATTCTCCTCCAATAGGGTTAATGGGTTGGGGTGAGGGGGGGACAGAATGGGCTAGCTCAGAATTGGAACAGTGACCTAGAAGACAGTTCTATCACTCAGTTATTCAAACGATGTGGCCATCTGAACATCTTTCCCTTCCTTGGTAGCAGTGAGATGAATATAGATATGTGTTAACATTCTTGAGATAAGATATAGTATCTTTTCTAGCCAAACATAACTTCTCCAAAGCCAACTTCTTCCACATGCTTTAGAGTAAGAAGGATAATATTTTTAGAGATGCTGAGAACTTCTAGGCTTTATTACTAAAAGTGAATTCATGCAGTGAAGAGGAACCCTAGTTTCAAACATCATGTCTTCCCAGTGAATTTCATCTTTACTCCTGAATCTGAGGCAATGGGCTACTTGTTCCCTCATTAAACACAAAGAAAAATAATTACTTAACAACAGAATATATAGCCATTCTCAACAAAAGCAACTGGGATTCCACAAACAATACTATATCATGACTGAATGAATGAAGCGCTGAGATGAAGAGTTTAGAAAGAAAGAAAAACCTAGTTACTTATAGAAATCTGAGTAATTACGTCTAGAAAAATAAAAGGAAGTAAAGTACATGTTCATCAAGTGAGATGTAGACAAAATTTTTTAAATTGGTTCAAAGTGTTTGGTTGAATTATCTTGAATAATAAAAGATAAAATTTCCTAGAAAATCTTTGTTCCAAAGTAAAATGATTTTCTAATTCATACTTTTGATACTTTATAAAATGAAACAAAAGGGCATTTTCATATTCCTTTAGTGTTGAAAAATGGTCACTGGGCTTCAGCAGGCCTGAGTTTGGGAACCTAAATGGCAAACCTAAAAATTCACTTAAAGAAGGTGAATTAAGAAACTTTGTTCCTCATAACAGAGCTCCAGTGCTTGAGGACTAAAGCATAAAACTACTTTCTGTGAACTGTAGAGATAGATTTCTGTAAGATGTCTGACTCCTACATTAGGAACTATTGATCCACATTTCTAAATAAGAAGATGGGTCATGGATACAGAACCCATTTTTTGAGAAATGTTGACCTAAAAAACACCTGTTCTGTTGATGCAGAATGAAATCAGGTAAACTGCCCTAAGCCTCCTCAGGATCTGTCCAAGCTTAGTTTATCCTGTTAGCCTGTATCTATCTCTTTCTTTACACATTTTTAAAAAGCAATTTTGCCTAATTTCATATCCTGTGATTTGGAGTAGATTGTCCAGTCTCAAAGAGAAGGTTTTTCTCCTACAGCTCTTACTCTGGAACTCTTTTTTGAAAGCTTGCAGATATTTACTAAGCATTATGCTCACCTCTGAAAGCTTTTTCCTACCTGCAATTTAATGTAGGTCTAAGCTATAGCACATAAATGCCTCTGCATTCTTTATGCGACTCTATCTCAAATCTCTACACACTGGATTATATGAAGGTCCCCTATGATTCATACAGTCAATATATAAATCAACAAAAATGTAGAGAGGAAGGAGGGGGATTCAGTTTTAGATAGTAAAAATCAGAAAAGAATAGTCCACATACTTTATTAAAGTGTACTGCAGTGAAAAGTGTAAGCATGACTGCTTTCAAATGCAAGATGCTTAGTATGTTCATTTCCTTTGTTCTTCAAGTATTCATGGAATTAAAGAATGAGGAAACAATCAGTCATGTATTTCCTTCACTGCACTAGGTCATCATAAGCTTCTGCTGACCAAATAGAACTAAAACTAAAATGGCTGATGTTCTTAAAAACCTCCCAGTTGACCCAGATAATAAGGTAGAATCAAAAATATAAACAGGCCAATGCGGCTTTTTTCTCTAAGAAATTCTGTTGTTGCTCTTATTAGATTTACAGTTACATTGGGATGTTAAGATTTCTTTCTGTATTTTTATGGTCATTGCAGTTTGATATACATAATATTTATCATCAACAGCTCATATAGTCTGTGAGCTGGTTTTATGCTCGGTGGGATTTAAATGCTCTTCAAGGAACTGTACTTTTTTGTCCCCATTTAAAAGGACTGTAGACAGGTCAGATAATAATAGCAATAACTCAGAAACCTGAAGATTAGAAAATTGAATAAGGCTGATTCTAAAAGGGCATGGAAATTTCATACCCATGCCATTTTGTTTGCTCACTGAGTAGATGATAGAGTAAAAAGAACATTGAAACTAAAATCTGGGAGCATCACCTCTAATTTCTGCTATGACAGTGTCCTCTAAGGTCCTTGGCCTCTTTGGGCCTCAGCTGCCTCATGTGAAAAATGAGAGGTCAACTAGATTATATATAGCACTTACTTTCATCTCTCACATCAATTACAATCAACTGATAATGGTTGGCTGAAGCACTGTGTTAAGAAAGATTATGAGGCTGATTCTGGACAAAAGTAGAGTGTCATGGGTGATTTGCTAAGTCTTCCATAAGGACAATGAGGGAATCACTGACATCTGCAATACATTTTCCTTATGTGACGTAAAGGACCACTAGGGTTTCTTTTAGTTCCAGTCTGTAAAGGATTTTTTACAATAAAATACCATAAGGTCCTTTATACAAAATGTTTGGTCTTATTCCTTCCTCCAGCCACCCAAGCTGCTGAAAGAAAAGAGGGCCAAGGCAGAGAAGGTACCTCCAGTCCCTGCTAACATAAAGCAGAAGGCCAAGAAGGTGGTGAATCCCCTGTTTGAGAAAAGGCATAAGAATTTTGGCACTGGATAGGACATCCATCTCAAAAGGGACTTCTTTTGTCAAATGGCCCCACTACATCTCGTTGTATCAAAAAAGAGCTATCCTCTATGAGTGGCTGAAAGTGCCTTCTGCAATTAATCAGTTCACCTAGGCTTTGGACTGCCAAACAGCTACTCAAATGCTGAAAATGATCCACAAGTACAGAGCAGAGACAAAGCAAGAGAAGAGGAAAGCTGCTGGCAAAGAGGATGTCCTCACTAAGATACCACCTGCCATTTGAGCAAGGGTTAACATTGTCACCACCTTGGTAGAAAAAACGAAGGCTTAGATGTTAGTGACTGCACATGATGTGGTTCCCATTAAGCTGATTGCTACAGACCTGCCCTGTATCCCAAGATGGGAGTTCCTTACTGCATTATCAAGAGAAGGCAAGCCTAAAAGACATCCAGTCCACAAGAATACTTGTACCACTGTTGCCTTCACATGTTAACTCAGAAGATAAAGGAGCTCTGGCTAAGCTGGTGGAAGCTATCAGGACTAACTACAAGGACAGATACAATGAGATTGGTCAGTACTGAGGAGACAATATCCTGGGTCCAAAATCTGTGGCTTGTATTGCCAAGCTGGAAAAGGTAAAGGCTAAAGAACTTGCCAGAAAACTGGGTTAAATGTATGTTGTTGAGTTTTCTGTACACAAAAACAATCCAAATTCTCCTTTAAAAAACAGCTTGGTTGTATAGATTATCTATAATGTGACTCCTATACTGAAAATTACTTACTTTCATGAGATTGTTTCCTCAATAGTACACACACACACACACACACACACACACACACACACACACTGATGAAGAAAAAAAAACACCTACTTCCAGCCAGGGCCACTGTCTGTGTGGGGTTTGCACATTCTCCCCATCTGTGTGAGTTTTCTTTTGGGATACAAGTTTCCTCCCATAACCCAAAGACATGCACATTAGATTAATTCATGTATCTACAATGTCCAAGTTGGAGTGAGTGTCGGAGTGTGTGTATGACTGAGGCTGCAATGGAATGGAGTCCTGTCAAGGACTGGTTCCTGCCTTGTCCCCCAACCTGCCAGGATAGGCACCAGCCACCCACAACCCTGAATGGGAATAAGCAGTTTAGAAAATGAATGAATTTAAGTTATTGTAAAATAAAAATGTGCAAACTGTTAAACATACAAATGCACTACACCAAACAATGGGGTCCAAAAGTGCTCAGCAAGCCTGCCATATTTATTTTTTGGTTTTGAACTCTGTGGTGATAGGAAGTGCTCCTTATAATTCTTACTTTGCAAACGTTTATTCCTTGATTGAACTCACCGCCACTACAACCACCATCACTCACTGATTTCACTAAAACTTGGGTAAATAATTATCTTACTTGTTTTTATTCATCTTTCTTGAATATATGTATAGCTCACATTTATTTCAGTGTTTAATATTAAAAGTGTTTTGAGTCTTTACTTAGAAGTTTGATGATATTTCTGTGACAAGAAATACGCTGTAGGAACTTACCGCTTTTCTATGTAAATTAGCCTATGGTAAAGTTGGTTTTATGATGTTGCTTAAAGTTGCGGTTTCCAAGCACCTATCAATAACGTTAAGTGAGCACTTACTGTGTGTGTGCGTATAACCTTGTTTTATTTGTGCCTCGCTTTACAGCACTTCACAGATAGTGTGTCTTGTACAAACTGAAGGTCTGTGGCAACTCAGTGTCAAGTGCTTTTTTTCCAACACCATGTGCTCACTTCCTGTCTCTGTGTCACATTTTGGTAATTCCCACAATATTTCAAACTTTTTCATTATTATTATACCTGTTACAGTGATCTGTGATCTATGTTACCATCATAATTGTTATGGGGTACCATGAACAGCGTTCATAAAAGAGAGTGAACTTAATTACTCAATGTTTTCTGTGTTCTTGCTGCTCCAATGACCAATTGTCCCCACTTTCCCTATCTCTCCCTCTCCTAGGGCTTTTCTATTCCCTGAGATACAATGTTGAAATTAGGCCAATTAATAATCTTACAATGACTCTAAGTGTTCAAAAGGAAAGATTTCCTTAAGCCAAAGCCTAACCCAGAGCAAGACTTACCTCTTTTCTATTCTATGAAGGCTCAGAGAAGTGAGAAAGCTTCAGAAGAAAAGTCTGAAGCTCACAGAGGTTGGTTCATGAGATTTAAGAAAAGAAGATTTCTTCATAATATAAAAGTGCAATGTGAAGCAGCAAGTGCTGAGGGAGAAGCTGCAGCATGTTATCCAGATTAGCTCAGATAATTGATGAAAGTGGCTACACTAAAAAACAAATTTTCAGTGTAGACAAAACAGCCTTTGAGTGGAAGAAGATTCCATCTATCACTTTCAGAGCTAAATAAGAAAAGTCAATTCCCGGTTTCAAATCTTCAAAGGACAGATGGATGCTCTTGTTGGGGCCAATGCAGCTGATGACTCTTAAAGTCATCACCTTAATTGAAGCCAATGTTCATTAACCATTCTGAAAATCCTAGGGCCCTTAAGAACTATGCTAAATCTACTCTGCTGGTAGATCTAACAAAGCCTAGACGACAGCGAATTTGTTTATGGCATGGTGCATTGAATATTTTAAGCTCACTGTGGAGACCTACTGTGTAGAAAAAAAAAAAAAAAGATTCTTTTCAAAATGTTATGGTTATTTGACAATGCACCTGGTCACCCAAGAGCTCTGATAGAGATATACAAGGAAATAAATGGATTTTTCACACTTGCTAACACAACATCCATTCTGTAGCCCATGGATCAAGGAGTAAGTTCAACTTTCAAGTCTTATTATTTAATAAATATATTTCATAGGCTATACCTGTCATAGATAGTGATTCCTATGATGGACCTGAGCAGAGTAAATTAAAAACTTTCTAGAAAGAATTCACCATTCTAGATGCTATTAAGAGTATTCATGATTCATGGGAGGAGACAAATTATCAGCATTAATGGGAGTTTGGAAGAAGGTGATTGCAACCTGCATGAAAAACTTTGAGGGCTTCAAGTCTTCAATGGAGGAAGTAACAGTAAATGTGGGAGAAATAACAAGAGAACGGGAATTAGAATTGGAGCCTGAAGATAGGACTATTTGCTGCAATCTCATGATAAAACTTGAATGGAGGAGGACAACTTGCTTCTACCGGGTAAGAAAAGAAAGTAGTTTCTTGAGATGGAATCTACTCCTGGTGAAGGTGCAGTGAAGACTATTTAAATGACAGCAAGGGATTTAGAATATTACATAAACTTAGTTGATAAAGGAGTGGCTGTGTTTGAAAGGATCGCTGACAATTTTGAAAGAAGTTATATTATAAGTAAAATGCTATCAAACAACATCCCATGCTATAGAGAAATTTTTCATTAAAGGAAGAACAAACATCATTAATGGGGCAAACTTCATTGTGGTCTTATTTTAAGAAATTGCCAGCCAGGTAAGGTAGCTCATGCCTGTAATCCCAGCACTTTGGGAGGCTGAGGCGGACGGATCACAAAGTCTGGAGTTTGAGACCAGCCTGGTCAATATGGTGAAAACCTGTCTCTATTAAAAACACAAAATTTAGCCAGGCATGGTGGTGAGCGCCTGTAGTCCCAGCTATTCGGGAGGCTGAGGCAGAAGAAGTGCTTTAACCTGTGAGGTGGAGGTTGCAGTGAGCCGAAATTGCGCCACTGCACCCCACCCTGGGTGACAGAGCAAGACTTTGTCTCAAAAAAAAAAAAAAAAAGAAAGAAATTGCCACAGCCACCCAACATTCAGCAATTACCATCATGATCAATCAATAGCCATCAACACTGAGGTAAGACCCTTCACTAGCAAATAGATCATGATCCACTGAAGGCTCAAAGGATGGATCATTAGCATTTAACAATCAAGTATTTTTAAATTAAAATCTATACAGTGTTTTTAGATATGATGCAATTGCACACTTAATAGACTACAGTATAGTATAAACATAACTTTTATATGCACAGGGAAACCAAAAAATTTGAGCGACCCTTTATTGCGATATTTGCTTTATTGCAGTGGTCTGAAACAAAACACACAATATCTCCAAAATATGCCTGTATCTATAAAGAGAGGGAGACCTATGAATATTACTTGAAATTTATTAATTAATTTGTATTATCTTCAGGAGTGAGACTGTGTTAGGCTATTATTCTTGCACTGCTATAAAGAAATACCTGAGGCTGGGTAATTTATAAAGAAAACAGGTTTAATTGGCTTATCATTCTCCAGGATATACAGGAAGGATGGTGCTGGTATTTGCTTCTTGTGAGGGCTTCAGGGAGCTTACAGTCATGGCAGAAGGAAAAAACAGCTGGCTTGTCACATGGTGACAGCATAAGCAAGGTGTAGGTGGAGATGCCATATGCCATGAGATCTTTTAAGCAATCAGATCTCATATGAAATCAAAGCAAGAACTCCCTTATCACTAAGGGGAGGACAGTAAGCCATTCATGAGGAGCCTGCCCCCATGATCCAAACACCTCCCGCCAAGCCACAGCTCCAACACTGGGAATTACATTTCAACATGAAATTTAGAGGGCTTAAACATCCACACCATATCAGAGACCAATTCTTCTCTTTATTATAAAAATGCCAACAAAGCCCAAGAGGGAAAAGCACCAAATAATAGAAAAAAAATTATAGCTAATGGCAATCACTGATAAAGAATCATAAATGAGACTCAGAACATCTTAAAATAGTTGTGTAAGTGACAGGAAAGTCAAAACAACCTTCTTCCAGTAAGTGTCTCATGAAGCAATTGTGTATAAGCAAACTGCAGTAGCTTGCCTACGATAGCTAACAACATCATTCACTTACGATGGCTGAGGTAAAAGACATCTCTGTCAATCTTGCTGCAGCCACCAAAAAGCACAAAAAATATAATAGTCTTTTCAATGTCAACATTTCTTTGATGATATCTGTAAACATTTATTTCCATGCAACAAGTAATCTATTCTTCAATGCATACAGCACCAGATAAGAGTCATATAGCTTGAAGTTTGGTCCCCTCTTTCACGGAATCATTGTGGTTTTCATAACCCACCTAACCTCAGCTGCCTCAATAAATTAGGAAAGTTGACCAATATATCTCTTCTAGCTCACAAGAAAATAAAATAAAGTCTTGTAGAATGGAGAAGTGACTAACTGTGTTACAAAAATCCTTGGAGAGACTCTAGACCAGTTATTGTTTGTCACCTTTACATGGCCATGGTAGGGTTCTTGCAATCACTCATTCTTCAGCATAAATTCTAACCCTGAACAAAGAAAGGCAAATAATGACTATACTTTTGATAGACTTTTTTTTTTTTTTTTTTTGCCAAAGTGGACATAAATCCTAGCTTAACTGTCACATAATCACATCAAGTTTGTAAATGGAAAAATTTGGGCAAAGCTAATAATTTATCCAATATAACATGGTAATTCAATAAAGAAATTAAATGTCACAATTCCCAAATCTTGTTCCAACTAACTAATGGCAAAGCTGAGACACAATTGGGATATACACTATATATCCTACACATTGTAGGCAAACTCAAATAAAAGCCTACATTGTTTAGTTGTTGGTGTTAGAGTGACAATCGGAAATGTTAATGCTTATCCAACTTCAGTATTCCATAAAGTATACCCGTTTCATGTCAAATGAGTTATACCTACAACACTTTTTACTACCCAGTACTAGAAAAATCTAAAATGAAAAGAATCAAATACAAG
The DNA here is from genome assembly GCF_001604975.1 of Cebus imitator. Lineage (NCBI taxonomy): Eukaryota > Metazoa > Chordata > Mammalia > Primates > Cebidae > Cebus > Cebus imitator. The sequence continues at coordinate 2,162,682 of NW_016107605.1, forward strand.
ATGTTTCTGATATATTATGTTATAAGCAATGACCATGTTCCTAATTTACAAAGTCCATGAAAAAATCCTTTTGGCTGGGCGCAGTGGCTCACACCCATAATCTCAGCACTCTGTGAGGCAGAGGCGGGTAGATCACGAGGTCAAGAGATCGAGACCATCCTGGTCAACATGGTGAAACCCCGTCTCTACTAAAAATACAAAAATTAGCTGGGCATGGTGGCAGGCGCCTATAGTCCCAGCTACTTGGGAGGCTGAGGCAGGAGAATTGCTTGAACCCAGGAGGCGGAGGTTGCAGTGAGCCGAGATCGCGGCCATTGCATTCCAGCCTGGGTAACAAGAGCGAAACTCCGTCTCAAAAAAAAAAAAAAAAAAAAATGCTTTTATGTTGAAATAGCTGTTATTAAAAGTGAGTGCTCTTACAGTGAAAATAGATCAATTGTGACATATCTCTAAGCAATTATTATTGTTCTAGCCATCACTTTGTGAAGATGTGTCTTGTTTTGATTCATTTAGAGAATTGTAATAAATAAGAACTGTTCAGTCGGAATGTAGTGTTTATTCTTTATGCAAATATATAACCAAAAATATTTTCTCACTTCAGCCTAGGAAGTGAGATGCATATTATTTATCTCCAAATAAATGTGTGAATAGATGTTGCTTTCAATTTTTCTTCTTTATCCCAAAATATTTAAATGCCTAATAAAATAATAAATATATTATTCATTAATATATTAACCTTGCTTATACTTTCAGTATCCAATTACAGTCATTTCAAGTATAAGAAACAGAAAAGAATGCTTAGAATGTGTGCTATGGCTTTGTACAAATAAAATATAATACCTAACAAGGGTAGGAGGGGGGGAGGAGAGATTTGTAAGCTTGATTATTGCATTTTTAAAAGTCAAATTTCATTTAAACTTATGTTTAAATCATGTTACCAGAATATTCCAAAATAACAGTCAAAGATAAGAAAAATAATGTTAAAATCTTCTCAAATTTATGAAGGAAAAATGAAATTTAAAAAATCTTGTGAAATTTATCTGGTCTTCCCTGAAGCTCTTTGGTATCTCCATAGACGTGATTTGAATGCAGAAAACTGCCCATGTAGTGTCCACGCTAAGATCACCTTTAACACACTCAGTAATATATCAGGTTCAAAAATTATTTCATAATTGCTTTGCTGAAGACTAACAGGCAAAAATTATCCCTGAATTTGCTGCTCTGCTGTGTTTTTGTAGGACCAAATCCCAGGTTCAGCTCAGCTTCTAAGAGGCATAATCTGCTCCAGGAAAGCCAATTAAGAAGTCTTCCTTTTAACTGTGGCACAACCATTCAGATTCACCTGCTACTGCTGCTTACCCAGAACATCTATTGGAATGAAGTGTGTCAAGTTGTTAAGCAATTTTACATAAGATGTGGTCTAAAATAAGTAACTTTTAATGTAGAATGAAATGTTCTAATGAATATTACACTTTGAAAAGGAAGAAAAACATCTAGTGGATATTGTCATGTTTGATATTCCTTTTTTTGGTGTGAATGGAAACAATACTGCATTTTTTTCATCCCTATTTTACTACATATTAAAGATATGGAGTGAATACATAGGTAGACAGAGTAAACAGGAATGGCAAGACAAAGAAGTGTAAGTCCTCGAGGATTTTACAATCTAGTTATTGAGATAAAACTTACAGGTTTTTATTTTTTCAATTTTTAAGTTTTGCAGGTAAATAGTAGGTGTAAATATTTATGGGATACATGAGGCATTTTGATACAGGCATGGAAAGCATAATAATGCCATCATGGAGAATGGGATATCCATCTCCTCAAGCACTTATCCTTTATGTTACAATCAATCAAATTACACTCTTTCAGCTATTTCAGAATGTACAATTAAATTATTATTGACTATAGTCACTCTGCTGTGCTGTCAAATAGATCTTATTCATTCTTTCTATTTTTTTTTTGTACCCATTAACCATTCCCATCTCCACCCCACCTCCCTGTAACTACCCTTCCCAGCCTCTCGTAACCATTGTTCTAATCAATTGTTTTGATTTTTAGATCCCGCAGATAAGTGATAACATGCAATGTTTGTCTTTCTGTGCCTTGCTTATTTCACTTAACATAATGATCTCCAGTTCCATTCATGTGGTTGCAAATGAGAGGATCCCATTCTTTTTTATGGGTGAATAGTACTCCATTGTGCATGTGTACCACATTTTCTTTATCCATTCATCTATTGATGGACACAGGTTGCTTCCAATTTTTGGCTATTGTGAATAGTATCTCAACAAACATATAGGAGTCCAGATATCTCTTCAATATATTGATTTCCTTTCTTTGGGGTATATACCCAGCAGTAGGATTGATCAATCATATGGTAGCTTTATTTTTAATTTTTGAGGAACCTCAAAATTGTTCTCCATAATGGTTGTACTAATTTACAATCCCGCCAAAAGTGTACAATGACTCTCTGTTCTCCATTTCTTCATCAGCATTTGTTATTGCCTATCTTTTCGGTATAAGCCATTTTAACTAGGGTGAGATGATATATCATTATAGTCTTGCTTTGAATTTTTCTTATGATCAATGATATTTAGCACCTTTCATCTGCCTTTTTGCCACTTGTATGTCCTCTTTTGAAAAATATCTATTCAAATATTGTGCCCATTTTTGATCAGATTATTAGATTTTTTCCTATAGAGTTCTTTGAGCTTCTTATATGTTCTGGATGGTTATTAATTCCCTGTCAGACAAGTAGTTTGCGGATATTTTCTCCCATTCTGTGGTTGTCTCTGCACTTTGCTGATTGTATCTTTAGCTCAGTGAATGATTTGCGACTTGATGTGATCCCATTTGTCTCGTTTTGTTTTGGTTGCCTGTGCTTGTGGTGTTACTCAAGCAATCTTTGCCCACTCCCAAGTCCTGGGGAGTTTCTCCAGTGTTTTCTTGTAGCAGTTTCATTGTTTGAGATCTTAAACTTAAATCTTCAATCCATTTTTATTTGATTTTTGTATATGGCAGAGATAGGAGTCTAGTTTCATTCTTCTGTATATGTATAGCCAGTTTTCCCAGCAGCATTAGTTGAAGGGATTGTCTTTTTTTGCCAATGTACGTTCTTGGCACCTTTGTTGAAAGTGAGTTCACTGTAGGTGTGTGAATTTGTTTCTGGGTTCTTTATTTTGTTCCATTGGGCTATGTGTTTGTTTTTATGCCAGTACCATGCTGTATTGGTTACTATAGCTCTGTAGTAAATTTAAAGTTAGGTAATATAATTTCTCCAGTTTTTTTTCTTTTTGTGTACGATGGCTTTGGCTGTCTGGGTCTTTTGTGGTTCCATATAGTTTTTTTTTTTTTTTTTTTTTTNTCTTTTGAGACTGAGTCTCGCTCTATCATCCAGGCTGGAGTGCAGTGGTACAATCTTGGCTCACTGCAACCTCTGCCTCCCAGGCTCAAGCAATTCTCATGCCTCAGTCTCCTGAGTAGCTGAGATTACAGGTGAACCACCACACCCAGCTAAATTTTTGTATTTTTGGTAGAGATTGGGTTTCACCATGTTGGCCAGGCTGGTCTCAAACTCCTGACCTCAAGTGATCTGTGCACCTTGGTGTCCCAAAGTTCTGGGATTACAGGTGTGAACCACTGCACCCACCCCATATAAATTTTAGGAGAGTTTTTTTCTATTTCTGTGAAGAATGTCACTGGTGTTTTGTTAGAGATTGCACTGAATCTATAGATTACTTTAGGTTGTATGAACATTTTAACAATACTGATTTTTCCAATCTATGAACATGGAATACCTTTCCATTTTTTGGTGTCCTCTTCAATTTCTTTCATTAGTATTTTATAGTTTTCATTATAAAGATCTTTCACTTCTTTGGTTAATTTCTAGGTATTTAATTTTATTTGTGTCTACTGTAAATGGGATTACATTTTGTTTTTCAGATTGTTCACTGCTGGCATATAGAAATGCTGCTGATTTTTGTATGTTGATTTTGTATCCTGCAAGTTTACTGAATTTGTTTATCAGTTCTACTAGTTTTTTGTAGAATATTTAGGTTTTTCCAAATATAAGATTATATAATAAGCAGATAAGGATGATTTCACTTCTGCCTTTCCAATTGGATGTCCTTTATTTTTCCTCTTGTCTGATTGCTCTAGCTAGGACTTCCAGTATTATGTTGAATAACAGTGGTGAAAGTGGGCATCCTTATTATGTTCCAGATCTTAGTGGAGAGGCTTTCAGTTTTCTCTCCATGCCATATGACAGCTCCCCAGCAAGTATTATACTAGCTATATTATGTGTCTTTCTGTGTACTTACTATTATCAGTGAGTTTTGTACCTTCAGGTGATTATTTATTACTCATGCATATACTTTTCTTTCTGATGAAGTACTCTCTTTTCCATTTCTTGCAGGACAGATCTGCTGTTGGTGAAATCCCTCAGCTTTTGTGTGCCTGGGAATGTATAGTATAATACCAGCTGGGAATCTGTCATATATAGCTTTTATTATGTTGAGGTACGTTCCTTCTATATCCAGTTTTTTGAGGGTTTTTAACATGAAAGGATATTGAATTTTATGAAATGCTTTTTCAGCATCAATTTCAATTAAAATGATCATATGATTTTTATCCTTCATTACATTGATAGTTTCATGTATGTAGAACGATCCTTGCATTCCAGTGATAAATCTCATTTGTTCATAATGAATCATCTTTTTAATTAGTTGTTGAATTTGGTTTGCTACTATTTTGTTGAGGATTTTTGCATCAATATTCATCAGCGATATTGGCCTATAGTTTTCTTTCTCTCTCTCTCTCTCTTTCTCTCTCTCTTTGTGATGTGTCCTTTTATAGTTTTTGGTATCAGGGTAATACTGGCCTCAAAGAGTGAGCTTGGAATTGTTTCCTCCTCCTCTATTTTTTGAAATATGTTTAGTAGAACTGGTATTAGTTCTTCTGTAAATGTTTGCTAGGATTCAGCAGTGAAGCTATTGGTTCCCGTGCTACTTTTTACTAGGAGACTTTTTATTATAGCTTCAATCTTGTTATTTGATATTGGTCTCTTCAGGTTTTTTATTTCTTCATTGTTCAATCTTCGTAGGTTGTATGTGTCTAGGAATTTTTCCATTTCTTCTAGATTGTTCCACTTTATTAGCATATAGCTGCTCATAGGAGCCGCTAATGACCCTTTGAATTTCTGTGGTGTAATGTCCCCTTTTTCACATGTGATTTTATTTATTTGGATCTTCTCTCCTTTTTCTTAGTCTGGCTAAAGGGTTTTCAATTTTGTTTAACTTTTTAAAACATGAACTTTTTGTTTCATTGATCTTTTATATTGTTTTCGTTTCAATTTCATTTATTTCTGCTCTAATCTTTATTATATATTTTCTTCTACTAATGAAGGTTTTTTTCCACTTTTCCAGTTCTTTAAGGTTCCTCATTTGGTTATTTATTTGAATGGTTTTTTTCTTTTTTGATATAGACATTTATAGATAAAAACTTCTCTCCTGTACTGATTTGACTGTCTTCCACAGGTTTTGGTATGTTTTGTTTCCACTATCATTTGTTTCAAAACATTTCTAAATTTCCTTCGTAATTTCTTCATTGACCTAGTGGTCATTCTAAAGCATGTTGTTTAATTTCCATGTATTTGTATAATTTCCAAAATACCTCTTGTAATTGGCTTGTAGTTTCATTCCTTTGTGGTCAGAGAAAATGCTTGATATTATTTCAATTTTTTGATTGTTTTAAGATGTGTTTTATAACCTAACACATGGTGTATCCTTGAGAGTAATCCATGTCTGAAGAAAAGAATGTGTATTCTGCACCATTGGATGAAACGGCCAGTAAATATCTACTATATCCATTTGGTTCAGAGTGCACTAAGTCTAATGTTTCTTTGTTGATTTTCCATCTGGTAGATCTGTTCAATGCTGAAAGTGGGGTGTTGAAGTCTCCAGCTATTGTATTGGGGTCTCTCTCTTTAGCTCTAATAATATTTTTGCTTTATATATCTGGGTGATTCAGTGTTGGGTGCATATATATTTTAAACTGTTATTTCCTCTTGCTGGATTGATGCCTTTAACAATATATAGTGACTTTCTTGGTCTCTTCTTATTGTTTTTGTCTTGCGATCTATTCTGTCTGATATCGATGTATATACTCCTGTTCTTTTTTAGTTTCCATTTACATGGAATATCTTTTCCCATCTCTTTATTTTCAGTCTATCTGTGTCTTTATAGGTGAAGTGTGTTTCAATGGGTCCTATTTTTGATCCATTCAGCCACTCAATATCATTTTATTGGAGAATTTAGTCCATTTACATTCAATGTTATTATTGGTTAAAAAAAAAAAAAAAAAAAAAAAGGATTTACTCCTGCCATTTTGTTGTTTGTTTTCTGGTTGTTTTGTGTCATTCTCTTCCTTCTTTCCTCCCTTCATGTCTTCCTTTTAATGAAGGTATTTTCTCTGGTAATGTTCAGTTTCCTGCTATTTTCTATGTATCCATTTTATGTTTTTTAGTTTGAGGTTCCCATGAGGCTTGCAAATACTACCTTATAACCTATTATTTTAACCTGATAACTACTTAAGCTGTTTGTAGAAAGAAACAAACAAACAAAAAGAAAACTAATAAAATCTCTATACTTTAACTTTGTTCCATCGCTTTTAACCTTTTGTTTCTATTTATACCTTATTGTACTATGTCTTTAAAAGTTTTATTTTTTATTGGCTCATCATTTAGTCTTTCCACTTAAGAGTAGTTTACTCACCACAATTACAGCATTATAATATCATGTGTCTTTCGGTGTACTTACTATTATCAATGAGTTTTGTATCTTCAGGTGATTACTTACTGCTCATTAATGTACTTTTCTTTCTGATTGTAGTGCTCCCTTTTCCATTTCTTGCAGGACAGGTCTGCTATTGGTAAAATCCCTTGGCTTTTGTTTGTCTGGGGATGTTTTATTTCTCTTTCATGTTTGAAGGATGTTTTCACCAGAAATACTATTGTAGGATAAAAGGTTATCTTCTCCTTAAGCTCTTTAAAAGAACAAATTGAATAAATGAATAAATGATCTTATTAGAAGAGATGAGGCTTAGACCTTAAAAGGCACACTGTACATGGAGAAGTAGAAAATATGAAGAGAGAAACTTTTAGTTAAAGTGAGTTTCTGCAGGCCTTCCTAATCTCGTGGTAATAGATGAGAGTTCATTAGTAGCCCAAATTTCTTCCCTCAACTATCTAATGTCTGGTGTCCTTCCTGAAGAATTTCTGTGAAGCCTTAAAGAGTGTCAAGATCATTACCTCATGGACTTACATTTAGAAACCCCTTTCCCACTGATATCAATGCCACATCACTGTCCCTCCTGCTGGTACCCTCAGGTTGAGATAGCAGATGTAGTACTCAAAAGAGCTGCTTGCCTCCAATAACCATAAAGGCATTGTATTTCCTGGAGTCTTCCCTGAGTCAAAATCACTCTGATGAGTTAAAAGTAGTAGGATTTTTTTTATTTTTGGAGGAAATTATTTTATCTAGTTCTTGATGTACTTCTAATAAGTAATCCTAGTTTGTTTGTTTGTTTTTTTTTTGAGACAGGGTGTCACTCAATCTCCCAGGCTGGAGATCTTAGCTCACTGCAACCTCCGTTTCCCCAGCTTAAGTGATTCTATAGCCTCAGCCTCCTGAGTAGCTGGGATGATAGGCGTGAGCCACCAACACCCAGCTAATTTAGGTTTTGTTTTCTTTTGTTTTTTGTAGAGATAGGGTTTCACTATGTTGCCCAGGCTGGTCTGAAACTCCTGAGCTCAAAGCCATCCACCCACCTCAGCCTCCCAAATTACTGGGATTATAGGCATGAGACACTGTGCCCAGTCAGTAATCCCAGAATTTTTGCAAAAGCTCCTATCATTGCATAATAAAACAGTATTCTCTTGCCATTATTTAAAGTCATTTTTTTCACTTGCTGGTAAAAACATTGCTCAATCATTGACACATATTTGTTGAACACCCACTCTGTGCCATATACTACTATGTTAGGTGCTGGATATATGCTGATGAATGAAACAGACTGTATCCTTGTAGAATTTGAGTCTGCTGAACTCAGAAGTAAATTCTGTGAAAGTTAGGACGGATAGTCAAGTTGAGTACTCTTAGTTTTAATATTTAACACGTTGTCTTATCAATTTTTTAATAAATGTTAGTGTACAAAGGTAATCTAGGTTTTGAGGTATATCCAGAAGAATCTGGTTTTTTTAGTCAGAAGAATCCACATAGACCATTGATAGAAAAGAATTTATATGATGCCTCAGCTAGAAAATAATATTTAGCGTTTTCCTGAAGAAAAACCCACAAAAACAAAATACAATGGAAGAGAAGCCTCTTCCACATTCTATGGCTTTTGTTTTTTCAAACACCAACACTACACTCATGAAAACAACTTTAGCACTACCTGTACTCTGCTTCACCAAACCACAAATGTCAATGTAAAAAACAAGCAGCATGCCAAAGGTCAACTGATCTTCAACAAGAGTTCCAAAAATACGCAACGGGGAAAGGATAGTCTCTTCAACAAATGGTGTGAAAACTCATATTCACACGCAAAAGAATGAAATTGAACCCTTACACCATACACAAAATTTAACTCAAAGTAGATTAAAGACAAATATAAGACCTAAAGCTATAAAACTCCTAGAAGAAAACATAGGGGAAAATCTTCATGGCCTTGGTCTTGGCAATGATTTCATGAATATCTCACCAAAAACACAAGCAACAAAAGCAAAAATAAACAAGTGAGCCCACATCAAATGGGAAAGCTTCTGCACACCAAAGGAAACAATCGACAGAGTGAAAAGGCAAACTACAGGATAGGAGAAAATGTTTACAAACCATATATATTAGTCCATTCTGCATTGCCACAAAGGAATAGCTGACACTGGATAATTTATAAAGAAAATAGACTTATTTTGGCTCATAGTTCTACAGGCTGTACAAAAAGCGTGTCACCAGCATCTGCTTTCAGTGAAGGCCTCAAGAAGCTTCCAAGCATGGTGGAAGGGAAAAGAGGAGCCTGCGTTTCACGTGATGAGAGAGAGAGGAAGAGACAGAGGGAGGAGGTGCCAGACACTTTTAAACAACCAGATCTCACATAAATTTGCAGAATGAGAACTTACTTGTTACTGCAAGGACAGCACCAAGATGTTCATGAGTGATCTATCCCCATGACCCAAACACCTCCCACTAGGCCTGCCTCCAACATTTGAGGTCATATTTCAATGTGAGATTTAGAGGGGACAAAACATCCAAACCGTATCACCATATACCTGATAAGGGGGTAATTTCTAAAATATATGAGAAACCCCCGCAACTCAACAGCAAAAAGACTAATATCACAATTTTTTAATGGGGCAAAACTTGAACAGACTATATGACAGACTATGTCACAGTATTTATGTGAAAATATACTCAACATCACTAATCATCAAGGAAATACAAATCACCATGAGCTATCATCTCACTCCTGTTAGAATGGCTATTATCAAACAGATGAAAGATAAGTGTCGTCAAGGATATGGAGAAACTAGAACCCTTGCACACTGTCAGTGGAAATGCAAAATGGTAGGGCTGCTATGGAAAACAACATGGAGGTTCTTTTAAAAACCAAAAATAGGGTTGGAAGCGGTGGCTCATGCCTGTAATCCCAACACTTTGGGAGGCCAAGGCGGATGAATAATGAGGTCAGGAGATCAAGACCATCCTGGCTAACACAGTGAAAGCCCATATCCACTAAAAATACAAAAAAGCCGGCATGGTGGCACATGCCTGTAGTCCCAGCTACTTGGGAGGCTGAGGTCAGAGAATCACTTGAACCTGGGAGATGGAGGTTGCAGTGACCCGAGATTGTGCCACTGCACTCCAGCCTGGGCAACGGAGACTATGTCTCAAAAAAAAAAAAAATTAAAAATAGAATTACCATATGATTCATCAATCCTACTATGGGTATTTATCTAAAAGAATGGAGATCAATTAGCAATTAGCACTCCCAGTTTCACTGCAGCACTATCTACAATAGCTACAACGTGGAAACAATCTAAATGTCCATCAACAAATGAATGAATAAAGAAAATATTCTTCAACCTTTAAAAAGAAGGAAATTCTGCACTGTACGACAATAGAGATGAACCTTGTTGAAACTGTGCTAGGTGAAAAAAGCCAGTCACCAAAGGACAAATACTGCATGATTCTACCTCTATGAAGTATTGAAAACAGTTAAATTCATAGACTTAAAGAATGGAATGGTGAGGAAAAAGGAAAGTCGATAATCAAGGGAAATAAAGTTTCAATTAATCAACATAAATAAGTTCTAGAGATCTGCTGGACAACATTGTACCTATAGTTATCAGTACTATATTGCACACTTAAAAGTTCAAGATAGTAGATCTCATGCTAAATGTTTTACAACAATAAAATAACATAAAAAATAAAATGACAAAGAAGCATGCTGTAAAGGCCATTCCAGGTTATCTCCCAGTAGGCTTTACTACTTGCTTTCCTCTAGCCTCAGCCTAGAGCTCTCAGCAAAGCAACTCCTTACAACCTACACAGTTGTTCACTACCCATGCCCAGACATGGATTAATCACACTTAAATAGGAACCCCTACACAGGAGGATTAAGGTAAGGTATCAGGGTACTCAGGATATCAGCTTAATTATGTCATTAGATTTGTGATGATGAACAGTAGCAGACAAGGCTAGTCATATAAGATGACTGTTGCAGATGGAAATTTAATTACCAATTTTTAGCACGTATTGAGCCCTGACCATGTGTGCAAAATGTTTTACGTAGGTCTTATCATGACCTATTTGAAAATGACAAACTGAGGTTTAGCTGTATTCATCTGTCAAGGTCACTCAGCTAGTGTGTGGCAGAGCTGAAAATAACACCATGCCTACTGGATGTCAAAGTCTCTGCCCTTAACTACTGGACCATACCATGGTTGTGAGAGAATCCCTAAAGGATCATGAACAAATGATGGCATGAAGAAAGCACCACTATAGAAAAACAGGATTGCTGAGGATAATGTACAGGAAAGAAAGATAGTTGGAGGAGGGGAGACTTGTTGCTTTCATTTAATGTTAATTAATAAAAGTTCAGTCCTAATCCACAGTAATATGTATACTTACTCACTGTGTTTCTTTGATAAATAAACTAAAGCAGTAGCTTGGAATACCAGCACTGAAGTTAAGGTTTTAAGATTATAGCCATTACAGCTATAAACATCTGTGTGAATGATGCCCAAATGGTTAGTAATATATGTATGTGTGTACATATATATATATATTTTTTATGTAATAAAAAATCCACCACCAACAAAGAAAATTACCCAAAGATGACTGAGAAACATCTTTATACCACTATCTACCTAACAGAATAACTAAATCAAACAAACAATACCAAATGCTGGTGAGGATGTAAAGCAACTGGAACTCTCATAGGTTGCTGATGAGAATGGAAAATGGTATAGCCCTGTGAAAAACAGTTTACCAGTTTCTTATAAAGTCAAACATATACTTAGCATACTACCCAGCAATCTCACTTCTAGGTATATACTCAAGTGAAAACCTCTATTCATTAAAAACAAAAAACTGTATGTAAATATATATATATATATATATATATATATATATATATATATATATATAAATCACTTTATTCGTAATTACCAAAAACTGTAAATAACCTACATTCCCCTCAAATAGACAGGTGTTTTTAAAAATGGTGATACATCCATACTATGAAATACTACTCAGCAGTAAAGACGAACAAGCTATTGATACATACAAGAAAGAGATGAATCTCAAATGCTTTATGCTGAGTGAAAGAAGTCAGACTCAAAAGGCTAGATATTGTATGATTACGCAACACAGATCAGTAGGTGTTAGGTCTTAAAGGTATGGGAAAGATTTGACTTCAAAGGGAGAAGTTAAGAGCATATTCGAGGAGGTATATTGAAATTGTTCTTTATATTAATTGTGGTGATGGTTACGTAACTCTACCTATTTTCCAAAACTCATAGAAATACACACCAAAAAGTCAATTTTACTGTATAGGAATTAAAACTACACCTTTAAATAAAGAATCTCTTCTACATCCCAGCATACAGCGAAAGTTCCACATTGTCTAAATGTTATAAACCACTGAAACATCATTTCACAAAGCACCATCTTCAAATAAGATAATGTAATTGAGTATGTAAACCAAAAACCAAGCTATAATTTTTCAAAGATTATGTACAAGGCATAAAAACATGCTTATTAAAACCATAAGTAGTTGGCCAGAATCTTGTTTACCACCTCTGAATAGCTATAACATGTTTATAGATTTTTATACCTTTCATGAATAAAATGGAATAAATAAATGCAAAGTTTTTTTTTCTGAGAGAAGCTGTCAAATTCCTTTCTGGCCAAAAGGGCATTTGTGACTTCCTGTTATGTTAAATTTGGTACTAAAGCCTGGATGAACGACCTCAAATGGGCTATTTACTATGATAAATACGTTTCCTAACAAGAGGAAGAGTGGTGGCCTGGGAAGATTACTGCTGGGGTTTTAATGCACTCTCTGAAACACTCTGACACACTCTGTTAGAGAGAATAATTTAATAGCAAGCAGAAGTCAGGCTTAACGTTCCATTTCCTGCAAATGAGCATCAAAAAACAAATGCAATTTAATTCACTAAAAGTGTATTAAGCATTTAATAAATGCCAAACACTGTGCTAGGCACGAGGTAAACAAGTTGAAAATAACACAATATTTTCCTTTAAAGATTGCATAGATTAGCAGGGGATAGAGACATATAATAAACAAATATACTTCCATATAATAATCTAAGTGTGATGATAGAAGTGTGATCAGGTTCAGGGACAACCAGAGGAAAAAGTGATTGTCTGAGTTCTAACAAAAAGCATATAAGCCAGATCTTAGGACCTCCTAAATCTGCCTTCAGATGATTAAAATGCTAACAGGGACAAATAGAAGGCTGCTTGGTTTGAAGAGGCCATTTCTTTTATATTTACCACCACCATCTTCCATGACAGTTTTGAGAACGCTGAGCAAGGCATACCTGTGCTGATGTATTTATTCCTTGACTTGAAATGATCCTCCAGGTGATGAAATTCCCACAGGAAAAAGGAATAATAACCTAAAGTTTCCCTTTCCAGAAAGTGGAAAAGTTCCAAGCAGTATCTTCCTTACTGAAACCTAAGATCCCTTTATGCAAAAAGAAAAACAAGGGTCTCATGCCTCAAGCTAAGTCACTGTGACTAACTACACTACCCAAAATTAAGATAATAAGGTATGAATGTTCCATTTTTCCTGTATGTTAGCAGTGATCATAGCTAACACATAATTCCAATTCACTGTTACTATGAAATGTAACTACTGTCCAATACTCTCAAAATGGATTAAACAAGTAAAAGTAAGCATTCTGAAATAATAAAACTCCTACTACCTCATGTGTCTTTAAGCCCTTCCCTGAAACTTCTATCCCTAACAGAGAAAAAACCAGTAGCACTTTCTTTCCTCTCTCCTATCTATCCTTTCCATTCTATCCTTCACAGAAAGTAGCACACCTTTTTTCCTTCAATCTTTTTATTCTACCCATCACTGATATTAATTCCAGGTATGTACACAATGGCCCAACTAGCAGAAAATAAATCATTAGAAAATGTTAAAAGCAAAACAGTGGGAAGGAAAACGTGTGTCACATCTTTGAGGGGTAGCACTATGTTTTCAAAATGGGAAGGGTTTTATAGCTAGAAGATCTGGGTTCAGATCCTGCTTCTGCCACTTACTAGCTCTGTAGCTTTAGACAACATATTCACCAGTCTGAATGTCAGTGTTCATATCTGCAAAATGTAGGTGATAGAAACTGCGACTTTGCATGATTATTTTTGAGATTAGGTGCCATACAGGACTGATTCTCAATCCTGCTACATGCTAAAACTCAGGGGCACCACTCTGAGATTCTGTTTTCATTGGTCTCCTGTGGGGCATGGACTACAAAAAGAGAGAAGCAGCAGTACATCCCCAGGGTACTCAACTGTACAGCTGGGCAACAACCATTGCCTTCTAGTAACTGCAAGAATGCCCTAAACTTTAATTCAGTGCAGCATTTTGCAATTATTATTGTGTTTAAAAAGTACCATTGAACTCATCCTGTTATGCAAGTTAAACAGTCTTAAAGATTGCTAGTAATTCAATAGTTAAATTTGGTATTTAGTTAGAATGCCTCCCTTGACAAGCAAATCATCATTTTCAACAACTGATAATTATTATAAAAAGTGGATAAAACAAGATATATACATTAAATGGTTAAAATCAATTATTAAGTGCCAAAAATGAAAGGAGTGTGATGATGGCATAAGCTTTACGATTTTTAAAAAATCGTGGTACCTGACCTCAAGGTAGTTCCAACATCAAGGTAGTTCCAGCATCAAGAACAGTGCATAGAACTCAATAAATATTTCTTAAGTAAGTAGATGAGTGTGTGAGTGAATGAATGAATGTGATAACTTCCACAGGAATTTACCAAGAGAGTCATCACTAAAGACTGGAAAGTAGAGGACGTTATTTTTATTGGAAAAATAAGTCTCAGCCACTGCCCACCAATGAGGCCACAATCCCTACAACGAAGAGAGCTGAACTTCAGGTTTGAATGGTAAATTGCAATTCTTGCACTTTCCGTTAAACCTTTCACACAGTAGCTCACTCTGCCACCATTCTTGGTCCCAATTCCAACTCTCCTCCAAACTTCTAACATTAACAACTGGCACAAGGCTAGCTTTCTAAAACAAACATTTCTCATTACTAGGAACATTACAAAAGTCTTGCTTTATGAGCATTGCATACCTGCTTTAAGAGCTGGTCAATGCACAGTATAAAACAAAGAAGAGAAAGGACATGATCTACCCAGCTGGGTTGGCCAAGAGGTCTGGGAGATAAATTGACCAATTGCCTATATAGCATTTTACATTCTCCAAAATAACCCTACAACATTGCTGCAGATCTCAGATTAAGAAAAATGTATTGCTGAGTTTATTATTTTTAACATCATTTTTCTGAGCACCTAGCAACTAAAGTGATAAGTACCTTCAACTTGCAAGGATAAATGCTACAAATATCTAGGCTGAATTACCCATTTGTATGTATGTTTGTAACTTGAATTATTCATTTACATTTTTTATTTTTTAAAGAGGAGAATAAACAAAACTAGAAAGAGAGGAGACACTAAAAAATCTCATTGCTATAGATGTAAAGGTTTTTAAGGTGGTAGGAAGCCAAAAGGCCCCTTCAGCAATAAACAATAGATTTATTCTACAATCTAATTAATATTCACCAACTATGTTACTTATGAAACAAACAATACATCTAGGGAATGCAATTGCATACAAGCAAAAGTATGCATATTAATCAGGAAAAATCTTACAAAATCAGGCTTGGAAAAGTATGTGCAGCAAAAAAGTTATGGTTTTTCTTTAAAACTGTATTTGAATACTGACAACAATGGGTAGGTCCCATTTAATTGCTGGTTTTATAATAAAGCAAATATTTTTAATTTGGGTGATAATATGAGCTTTCCCTGAAACCTCTGCTAATAACTACCTAGGGTATCTATTTCTTCTTTGAAAAGGAATGAAGGGCTGCCTACACCTGTGTATGAGTGATAATGTAAGACCATGAAAATTCTAGACCCATAAACCTACCATGAAAAAAAAAATTTAATCCCTGCCAAATTCACACCTTGCTATTGTCCAAATGATATCTTAAGACTAATATTCATTTATTTATTCCTGTTTTCTTATTAAAAATAACACCACTTTGTCAATGGTTGTCAAAGTGGGGTATGCCGCCGTGATGTGAGAAGAAATTATCAGAACTTCTATTTGTACTTATTTTTATCAAAAACAGAAGGAAATTAAACTTTATCGATATTTTAAAAAGATATTACACTGGCCCCTTCCCTGTCCCTGTATCAACTGTAACAAGACAAGCAGATTTCATTAGCTACATAGAGGGAAGTAGGAGTTGGTGAAACACCCACTCATTTCCCAGCTTTCATCAGGTTGCAAAGTACATAGTATGTGTAGACATGAGTAGTAGATTTACTGAATATATCACCTAGTTTTATTAAAACTAACCCTACAAAACAAAAAAAATGAAAAAAAAATTCTTGCAAAGAAACATGGAATTGATGATTACACAAATAATTGATGGTTGATAATAATTGATGAGTATACAAATAATGTAAGCACATAAAAAAGATGCAGCTGTCACTTCTGCTCCTATGGTGAGTTCTTCATCATTCCTGAGTAAATCAGCCTGACAAGAAGTCAAGCAAAAAAAAAAAAAAGCCCTTTTCATAATATTAAAATATGAGCACTCATTCACCATCATTAAAAGTCAAGGTAACTTTACATATATAGAATGCCTTGAGATATTACGTAATGACAACACAAAGCTATATCATTTTCAAACCTTTTTAAAATGTTGCTTATTTCACCTTTTTTTGTTTCTTAGCTATATACGTTGTGCTGTGTACACTCTGTATTACGTCAATAGTATACGTATATAATTCATAGTGTAGAGAGAATCCCAGACCTTGTTATCCAAGTCACACTGCCCTTCTCCCAGCCTCCATATCATCATCTACAGAAGTTAGACAGCATCAAAGTTCTATGTCTGTCCCCACAACACTCATAGGAGTGCTACACTTTAAAGACCATCAAGAAAAATTCCATCAGGCTCTTTATCACCACAGGAAACCCAAAACTCCTGGGTTTTCTCTCATTACTAGGTATCTGGTCTAAGAATCCTTAATTTCACCCTGTCTTCCCAAGTTCAGAACCCATTACACTATGTCCTTGAGATCATAAAATCCCTCATGTTCTATCTCTTCCTGAATACTGCCACAACCTTTTGCTCTAAATAAAAGCCAATTATTCCCCAAGAACTCTCTTCCCCTGTAGATCCTCAAATGATGGCTATTTTCTTTCCCATATTCCAACTATCACTGTCCTACTTCCTCATCATTGTAGAAAACTATGTCCCTTCTACCTCCCTCCAAAAATCCAGCATTGCAACTCACGCCATCAAACTAGACAACTTTTACCACTACTGGTTGTAGTTAACATCAGTCTCTATAATTATTACAAGATTTTAATTATGATTTTATCATTTGCCCCTGTCAATTCCATATAACTGAATCTCCTTAGTACCCTCAATCCTCAGATCCTTAAATCTTAAACCTCAATAAGCTTTTCCTCGGCCATTTCATGGTGATCTGAACTTCTTTTTATTATCAATAACAGCAACTCCTCCATGACCTCAACTCTAAGTATCCAGTTCCAAAATATTACTTCCCATTTTTCCAGCTCACTCTCTCTCATTTTTTGATAACAATCCTTAATCAAGTTTTTACTGTATTTTACCTCCTTGTGTTCTAGTTACCTTGCCTCCTTACTTAGCTTAGATTCCACGGTCCATCATTACAATCAGCTCCCTGGTGGCCCTGACTTCCCTTGTTTTATTGACCTGGTAAAACTTATACTCTGACTAAATACAGCTTTCCACACACTTGAACCCAAATATCTAAACATGGGCTGAGAAGATTATACACCATCCTTACATGGTTTCATTTTAAATTCATAACAATAATCTCCAATGGGGCTTCAGTTCTTCCCAGTGATCGTTTGTGCATTTCTGCAGTCAATTCGTTCTCCTATATAACTGTTTAACATCTCTTTTCTCAAACCTCCAACATTTTCTCTACCATCCTCACTATAATATATGAAACATATTCACAGATATACACAACCATATCTAGCAACCTAACACTCATACACCCACTAGTATGGATAAACCATCCAAGTTCTTATCTAAGCAAACTTCTCCAAATGTACCCTAACTTTTAACTCTCCTCACTGAAACACATTACTCTCTTCCTCTTCTCTTTCATTGTAACAACACTATTTTTTTTCTCAAATATGGATCATTTAATTTACATCAAACATGATGTTATATTTCCCAGATGTTATATTTCTTCATATGAAGATATGATATATCTGGAAAACCCAAGAGGATCAACTGAAAAAAATACTATAAACAATATGAGAATTTACTACAATATCATGATGCATATTAATTCAGAGAAAGCACAAGGCTTCATATATTCAATAAAATAAAACATACCCTTCACAATAGCAGAAAAGACATTAGGAAAAACCTGATAAAAAATATATATTATGATCTATAAAAAGAAAACCTAACAACACAACTGAAAACACAAAAGACAACCTCAGAAAATGAAATTACATCAGCTAGAAAAACACATTATAAATATGTCAATTCTTATTAAGATGATTTATAAATACAGAACCATCACAATAAAAATACAACAGTTGGTTTGGAGGACTTGTTGATGTTATTCTTTTGCTTTTGAACAAAGTAGCTGACCCCAAAGTTCTTATACATAGTAAGCATGCAAGAATAGCAAGGAAAGCTATTATAAAGAACAATAAAGGAGTGAGAGTATGAACACCACCATACATTAAATGAGAAAAAAAAGCCAAAACAATGCTAAAAATTAATTTTAAAAATCCAAGAACCTGAACTATATGACTTCAGAATTCAACATAAAGCATCAGTAATCACCACAACTCATTTTTGGATTGAATATAGACATACAAATAAATGGAACAAAATACAGAATCCAGAAACAAACCTGCATATGTATGAACTATTAATTTTCAACAAAAGTGCAAAGCAATTTGATGAGAAAAGGATAATGTTTTCAATAAGCGGTTCTGGAAGAATGACTGACCATATGCGAAAAAAATACCTCAACACTTACCTCACCAAAGACAAAATTAATTCAAAATGGATCGCAGACCTATTAAATTTTAGAGCTAATACTTTAGCTCCTAGTAGAAAACATAGGAGAAAATCTTAGTGATGTTGGGTCTGGCAAAGATTTTTTAAGTAGGGCACAAAACTATAAAAGAAAAACGAACTGGACTTCATCAACACTAAAACATTTTGCTTCTGAAAATACACTATTACAAAAATGAAAAGGGGTTCTGGACCAGATGGCCAACTAGACACAGCCAGGAAACAGCTGTCTCACCAAGGAAAAAATAAAATATGGAGTAAACCATCACACTTTGCACAGATCTTTTAAGAGAAAACACTGAAAGTTGACAAAAAGCATGATAGACACCCGGTTTGAAGAAGGGGGAAGCTGGGAAGCCTACAGAGAGTCCCTGAGTGCCAGGACCAGCTCCTAGTTCTGCACAGGTCCTAAAGAAGGGGTGAGTTAAGGAATTCTGGGAACCTCTGGAGGCCTAGCTATAAGGATTCTGGAATCCTAGCTATAAGAAATCCCATTACCTCCAAAGATGTTTGAATTGGCAGAGAAAATTGCCCTGCCAAGGGATCCTCTGCATTTGACCTATTGCATCAACAGGACACCCGTAGATATACCCCACAACTTGTTCTGACTCTGCCAGGCACAGAGAACCAGTGGGTCCTCAGAGAGTTGCAAGTCTCCTGGCGATCAAACCTTCAGCTCAGGCTTCCCCCAAAAGAGAAAGCGGTGCAGCCCGCTAGGGACCCCGTTGGGACTAAGGAAATGCAGGCACTGGAACAGTGATTAGAGGGGGCTCCCCCAAGGTGCTAGAATGTATTTGGTGAGGGAGTCATCACTTGCACCCACCCCTTTATTTTCTCCTCCCCAAAACACTGCTGTTAACAGAATGAAATATAAGAGACATGCATGGCTGAGTAAGATCCTGTCTGTCAGCCCTTACTCTTAAGCACCATCCACTAGAATGCAGCCTAGATTACACCACCAAAACATAAATAAATTCCATGAGTATATATCACCTGTGAAACCCAATGCAAAAAACCATCCACAACTAAGGAATGCATAAAGAGCTTTGGCCTTCTGAAAGCACTTAGATAGAAGACCAGTTAACTATACACAGTCAAACCCTCAAGTGAAAGAAAAATAAAAACAAAAAGGTCCATTCAAATGACATCAACTTCAAAAAAAAAAAGAAGAAGAAGAAGTAAAGACACATCAGCCCTCTCAGGTGAGAAGAAATCAGTGCAATGACTCTCGTAATTCAAAAAGTCAGAGTGTTTCCTTACGTCCAAAAGATCACACTACCTCCCCAGCAATACATCCTAACTAGATTAAAATGTGGAAATGACATGCATATAATTCAGAATCTGGATAGTAAAGAAGCTCAATGAGATTCCAGAAAAAGTTGAAACCAAACCCAAGGAAGCCAGTAAAATGACCTAAGAGTTGAAAGATGACATAGCCATTTTAAGAAAGAACCAAACTAAACTTCTAGAATTGAAAATTTTACTAAAGAAATTTCAAAATACAGTTGGAAGCTTTAATTACAGACTAGACCAAACTGAGGAAAGAATTTCGAAGCTTAGTCAGATAAAAATAAAGAAAAAATTTTAATAAACAAAGCCTCAAAGAAATATGGGGTCATGTAGAGACCAAACCTATGATTCATTGGCCTTCTTGAGAGGAAAGAGAGTAAGAAACTTGGGAACATACTTGAGTGCCTAGTCCAGGAAAATTTCCCAAGTCTCACTAGAAAGGTCAACATGCAAACTCAAGGAACCTGAAGAACCTCTGTGAAACACTAAACAAGATCATTCTGAAGACACATTGTAATCAGACTTTCCTAGGTCAATGAAGAAGGAAAAATCAAAAAGGTAGGTAGAAAAAAGGGTCAGATCACTTCAAAAGGCAACCCCAGCAGACTACCAGCAGACTTCTCAGTGGGTTTCTACTTTTCAAGCAAAAAAAGATTGGGAGTATATTTTCAGCATCCCTTAAAAAAATGAAATTCCAACCAAGAATTTCAAATCCTGCCAAACTAAGCTTCATAAGTAAAGGAGAAATAAAATGTTTTCTGGATAAGCAAACACTAAGGGAATTTTTTACCAGTAGCCCAGCTATAAATAAGACCTTTAAGGGAGTCCTAAACATGGAAAAAAAAAATACCTGCTACCATAAAAATATATGTAAGTACAGAGCCCACAGACCCTATAAAGAAACAACACAATTGAGAATACAGAGCAACAAGCTAATAACATGACAGGATGAAAACATCACATATCAATATTGACCTTGAATGTAAATGATATAAATGCCCCACCTAAAACGTTTAGAGAGCAAGTAGAATTAAAACAAAAACAAAACAGGACCCAACTGTCTTCTCTCTTTAAGAAACCAACTGTCTCTCTCTTCAAGAGAACAGCCATAGATTCAAAGTAAAGGGATGGAGAAGCATCTGTGTATTAGTCTGTTCTCATATTGCTATGAAGAAATACCTGAGACTGGGTAATTTATAAATAAAAGGGATTTAATTGGTTTACAGTTCTACAGGCTGCACATGAAGCATAGAGGCTTCTGCTTCTGGGGAGGTCTCAGGGAGCTTCCAATCATGGCAGAAGGCAAATGGGGAGCAGGCATCTTATATGGCAGGAGAAAGAGCAGGGAGAGGGAGGTGCTATACACTTTTAAACAATCGGATCTCATGAGAACGACTCACTATTGCAAGGACAGTACCAAAAGAATGGTACTAAACTATTCATAAGAAATACACCCCCATGCTCCAGTCACTACTCCTCAGGCCCCACCTCCAACATTAGGGGTTACAATTCAACATGAGATTTGGAAAGAAGCACATATCCAAACTATATCAGTCTGTCACACAAATGGAAAACAAAAAAGAGCAGTGATTGATATTCTTTTATAAGATAAAACAGACTTTAAACCATCTACAGTTAAAAAAATGAACAAAGAAGGGAATTACATGATGATAAAGATATAGATTCAACAAGAAGACTTAGCTATCTAAAATATCCATGCACTCAACATCAGAGCACCCAGATTCATAGCACAACTACCCATAAACCTAAAAAAGACTTAGAGAGTCACATAATAATAAAGGAGGACCACTGACAGCATTAGACAGATCATTGAGGCAGAACTCTAACAAAGAAATTCTGGACTTAAATTTGACACCTGACTAACTGGATCTAATAAATATCTACAGAATTCTCCACTCATCAACCACAGAATATACATTCATCTCATCTGCAAACAGGACATACTGCAAGATTGATCACATGCTCAGCCATAAAGCAAGTCTCAGCTTTAAAAAATGAAATCATGCCAACCATACTCTTGGACCACAATGCAATAAAAACAAATCAATACCAATTAAATATCTCAAAACCACACAATTACATTAAAATTAGACAGCTTGTTCCTGGATGACTTTTGGAGCATTGGTGGTATAGTGGTGAGCATAACTGCCTTCCTGGATGACTTCTGGGTAACAACAAAATCAAGGCAAAAAAATAGAAAGTTATTTGAAATTAATAAAAACAGATACAACATACCAAAATCTCTGGGATACAGCAAAAGCAGTATTAAGAGGAGCATTTAGAATGCAATATGCCTACATCAAAAAGTTAGAAAGATCTAAAATTAACAATCGAACACTGCACCTACAGGAACTAGAAAAAACAGAACTAACTCAAAGCTAATAGAAAAATATAAGCAACTAAAATCAGAGCAAAACTGAATGAAATTGAAAAGCGGAAAATCCACAAAAAGCATCAGCAAAACCAAAAGTTGGTCTTTGAAACAATAAACAAGATCCATACACTGCTAGTTAGATTAACAAAGAAAAAAAAAGAAGATCCAACAAGCACAATAAAAAATGACAAAGGTGACATTATAAACAATCTCACAGAAATACAAAAGATTCTCAGAAACTATTATGAACACTGTCTGTACACACAAACTAGAAAATCTAGAGGAAGTGGATACATTCCTGGAAACACACAACTTTCCAAGATTGAAACAGGAAGAAACTAAAACTCTGTCCTGACCAATAACGAGTTCCAAAATTGAATCAGTAATAAAAATTCTACCAACCAATAAAAGCCCTGAACCAGATGGATTTACAGCTGAATTCTACTAGGGATACAAAAAAAGAGCTGCTACCAATCCTACTGAAAACTATTTGAAAAAACAGGAGGAGAAACTCCTCCCTAACTCATTGTAAAAAGCCAGCATCATCTTCATAATACCAAAACCTGGCAAAGACATGATGAAAAAATAAAACTATAGGCCAACATCCTTAATGAACATGGATGCAAAAATCCCCAACAAAATACCAGCAAAGTGAATTCAGTAGCACATTAAAAAGTTATTTCACCATGATCAAGTAAGCTTCATCCCTGGAATGCAAGAGTGGTTTGATATATGCAAATCAATAAATGTGATTTACCATATAAACAGAATTAAAAACAAGACCATATATCATCTTAATGGATGCAGAAAAAGATTTTGACAAAATCCAACATCACTTCATGTTAAAAAACCTAGTGAGCATATCTCAAAATAAGAATAGCCATCTATGACAAACTCACAGCTGATATCATACTGAATGAACAAAAGTGGGAAGCATTCCCCCTTAAAAACTGGAACAAGTAAAAGATGCCCACTCTCACCATCCATTTTCAACACAGTACTGGAAGTTCTAGCTAGAGTATTCAGGCAAGAAAAAGAAATAAAAGACATCCAAATAGAAAAAGAAATCAAACTATGTCTCTTCAGAGATGACACAATTCTATGCCTAGAAAACTCTAAAGTCTCAGCCAAAAGGTTTCTAGAACAGATAAACTTAAGCAAAGTTTCAGAATACAAAATAATGTATTAAAATCAATAGCATTTCTATACACCAATAACACTCAAACTGACATCCAAATCAAGAACACAATCCTACTTATTAATACAATAGCCACACACAAAAATAAAAGACATAGGAATACATCTAACCAAGGAGGTATAAGATCTCTACAAGAGATCTACAAAGCACTGTTCAAAGAAACCAGAAACAACACAAAAAAATAAAAAATATCTTCCCTGCTCATGGATAGAAAGAACCAATATTATTAAAACAGCCACACTGCCCAAAGCAATCTATACATTGCATGCTATTCCTATCAAACTACCATCGTTTTTCACAGAATTAGATAAAAAATTTTCTGAAAGTCACATAAAACCAAAAAAGCCCAAATAGCTGAAGCAATCCTAAGCAAAAAGAACAACGCCAGAGGCATCACACTACCCAACTTCAAACTATACTACAACACTACGGTAACCAAAACAACATGGTACCAGTATAAAAATAGACACATAGTCACCCGAGGTCAAGAGTTCAAGACCAGCGTGGCCAACATGGTAAAAGCCCAGCTCTATTAAAAATACAAAAATTAGATGGGCATGTTGGCACATGGCTCTAATTCCAGCTACTCGGGAGGCTAAGGCAGGAGACTCACTTGACCAGAGAGGTGGAGTTTGCAGTGAACCAAGGTTGCACCACTATACTCCAGCCTGGGGGACAAGAGCAAAACTCTTGTCTCAAAAAAAAAAAAAAAAGTCTCAAAAAAAAAAAAAAAAAAAAAAAAAAGACATGTAGATTAACGGGACAGAATAGAGAACAGAAATAAAGCTACACACCTACAACCATCTGATCTTTGACAAAGTCAACAACAACATGCAATGGGAAAGGACTCCCTGTTTAACAAATGATGCTGAGATAACTGGCTATCCATATGCAGAAGAATAAAACTGGAGCCCTGCCTCTATCATCACAGTTTTAAAATTGTAAGAAATAAATTTGTTGTTTATGTTAAAAATTTTTAAAAAGAAAAATAAAAGATGGATTAAAGACTTAAATGTGGGTGGGCACGGTGGCTCACACCTGTAATCCCAGCACTTTGGGAGGCCGAGGCAGGCAGATCACAAGGTCAGGAGATCGAGACCATCCTGGCTAACATGGTGAAACCCAGTCTCTACTAAAAATACCAAAAATTAGCCAGGTGTGGTGGCGGGCACCTGTCATCTCAGCTACTCAGGAAGCTGAGGCAGGAGAATCACTTGAGCCCGGGAGGTGGAGGTTGCAGTGAGCCAAGATTGCACCACTGCACTCCAGCCTGGGCGACAGAGCACTCCGTCTCAAAAAATAAATAAAAAAGACTTAAATGCAAAACCTAAAACTAAAAAAAATTCTAGAAGAAAAGCTAGAAAACATCTTTTTAGACAACAGCCTTGGAAAATAATTTATGACTAAGTCCTGCAATTGCAACAAAATGAAAAAGTGGAACCTAATTAAACTAAAGTGCTTCTGCAAAGCAAAAAAAAACTATCAACAGAATAAAAAGGCAACCTATAGAGTGGGTGATAATATTCACAAATAGGCATTCAACAAAGGTCTAATATCCAGACTCCATATGGAACTTAAATTCAACAAGCAAAAAACAAATAACCCCATTAAAAAGTGGACAAAGGACATAAACAGACACTTCTCAAAAGAAGGCATACAAGTGGCCACCAAACATACAAAAAAATGTTCAACATCATTAATCAAAGCCATGAGATACCATCTCGCATAAGTCAGAATGGCTAATAAAAAGTCAAAAAAATAACAGATGTTGGTGAAGGCTACAGAGAAAAGTAAATGCTTATACACTGTTTGTGGGAATGTAAATTAGTTTACCCACTGCGAAAAGCAGTTTGGAGATTTCTCAAAGTACTAAATTACCATTAGACCAGCAATCCCAATACTAGGGATATATTCAAAGGACAATTAATCATTCTACCAAAAAGACACACTCAGATGTTCATCACAGCGCTATTCACAATAGCAAAGACATAGATTCAACCTAGGTGCCCATCAAAAGTGAACTGGATAAACAAAATGTGGTATATATACACAATGGAATACAGCATACAAATAAAAAAGAACAAAGTCACATTCTTTGCAGCAACATGACTGCAGCTGGAGACCAATATCCTAAGTGAACTAATGCAGAAACAGCAAACCAAATACTGCATGTTCTCACTTATAAGTAGGTGCTAAACACAGAATACACATCGGCATAAAAATAGTGACAAAAGTATGGAAAAAGGGAGAATGGCAAGGGTTGAAACACTAATCATTGGGTACTATGCTCACTATGTGGGTAATAGGTTTAATTGTATCCCAAACCTCAGTATTACACAATATATCCTTGTAACAAACCTGCACATATACCTCTTGACTCTAAAATAGAAGTTGGTGGAAAAAGAGCTTACAGAGCTCCAAAAAAATGAATGAAAAAGTACACCACAAACTGGGAGAAAATATTTGGCAAACAACGTCCCACAAAAGATTTATACCTAGAATATTTAAAGAAGTTTTACAATTTGATAGAAGGACAAACAAAAGATTGAACTGAACAGGAATTTCACCAAAGAAGATTTACACATGAGTAATAAGCACATAAGAAGATGTTTAACATCATTAGTTATTAAAGAAATAGAAATTAAAACCAAATTGAGATATTGCCACATACTTACTAGAATGGCTGAAATTTAAAAAGCTAGCCATAAAAAGGCTATTGGCAAGGATGTGGACCACTGAAACCCTCATTCACAGATAGTGGGGATATAAAATGGCACAACTACTTTGGAAAAAACTTTGGTGATTTCTTGAAAAGGTAAACATACATCTACCATGTGACTCAGTCACTGCACTCCTAAACATTTGCTTAAGTTAAACTAAAGTGTCTGTCTACACAAAGACTTATATATGAATACTCATGACAGTTATACTCATAATAGCCTAAAACTGGAAACAACCCAAGCATCTATCAGCAGGTAAATGGATAAACAAATAATTTTATCCATAGAATGGAATACTATTACACAATATTTAAAGCTATTGATAAATGCAACAACATGGATGAATCTCAAAATAATTATGCTGAGTGAAAAAGAGCTACAAAAAAGCACATGTTATATGATTCCATGTCTATAAAATTCTAGAAATGTAAATTAATCTACAGTGACATAAAGCAGATCAATAGTTACCTGTGGAAGGGAGGAAAAGAGACACAGGAGGGAAAAAAGGGAAAGATTGCAAAGCAGCAGGAGAAAAATTTAGGGAGAGATTGATACATTTACTATCTTGACTATGGTTGATGGTTTCACCATCAATATATTTCAAAACTCATCAAATTGTACACTTAAAATGCATGCACTCTACCTTGGAGGCTGAGACAGGGGGATCTCACGAGCCTAAGAGTTAGAAGGTACCCTGGGCAACACAGCAAAACCCTGTCACTAAAATATGTATGTATAATGCATTTTATTATACATATATTAAAGCTCAATAAATCTATTTTTAAAGCGTTGGTAATTAAAACACTGATGTTGTAAAATAAATAGAAAGAAATAAAAATCCAAAAATAGATCCAAATACATAAAAGAAAGTATTCTGTGAAAAAAGAATGTATTCTCCTAACTCAAACAAGTTAGGAGACTTGCTAGCCAAGACTTGCTTTTGGAAAATCTGGATAAACATCCAGGAAAAATTAAATAAGATTGAATCCATACCTCACATTGTATCATTATATTCCAGATGGCATATATTCTAAATAGATCAAAGACTTGCTTTTAGAAAGTGCAACCATGTGAGAATTCGTTTTTAACCTTGGGCCTGGGAGCTAACTATGACTGAGTCAATTAAAAAAAAGGTATAAATCTGACAACAGTGAAAATCTTCTCCATGGCAAAAATATACCATAAGAAAATTCAAAAGACAATAATTTCGAAAAAGAATAATTACAAGTAATATTACAAAGAGTTAATCTACTCAATGTTTTGAAAGCTCCTAAAGAAGTCCAATAACTCAAAAGAAAATGGGTAAAGAATGTGAACAGATATGCCTATGTACAAAGATGCTTAACCTTTCTAATAAAAAATGCAAATTAAAATCACATGAGGTATTATCTCTTGCCTAACAGGTTAGAAAAACAACCAAAGTTAAAGACACTGTTGGTTAAGCTTCAGGATGCAGGTATTCTCATACACTGTGAGAATGTAAATCAGTAGCACCATTTTGGAGGAGACTTTGGCAATATCTGTACAAATTACAAATGCATATGCCCTTTAACCCCAAAGTTTCACTTCTGAGAATTTATCCTACAAACAACACTTGCATGCCTGTGAAGTCACATATACACATGTGTAGGTATGTGTACATATACATAAATGTATGCATATATATGTCTGTGTGTGTATATGTAACTATTACTTACATATTCTGTGTAATGGCAAAAGATTGAAAATAATTAAAATGTCCATCAGTAAAGGACTGGGAAAATAAATTTTGATATATCTATATAATTGAACATTATAAATCTGTTTTAAAAAAAAATAAGGCAGATCTCTATATACTGAAGTGGAAAGATCTCCACTTGTTAAGTGAAAAAGATCTCTCATAATGTTAAGTGAAAATAGCAAGCTACAGAGGAGCTGAATAGTTGTTACTTTTCTGTAAAATGATGGAGGTAATAAGAATCTATATTTATGTTTTCTTATAATATTCCTTATGTATATAAGGAATCTCTGGAAAAATACATAAGAAACACATAACTGATTACCCTGATGGATGGGTGAGGTTGTACAAATGAGGGCAGAGAAGTCAAGGGAAACTTCACTGCATACTTCATACATAATTTTTCAGATCTGTTTATATATCTGTCTCTCTCCAGAAAATTACATGCTATCCCCCATGGGGTCAGTCATTTAGTTGTAATGTTTAATATAATGTTTATGTTTATATTTATAATGTTATGTTTATCTCCAGTGCCTCAAATGGTTCCTAGAAAATGGTAGAACTTTTGTAAAACTTATTTTTGTTGATAGAAGTGCACATTTGAAAAAATTTGAGACTATTGTACTAAATTATGTCTAGATTTCCTTACAGCTCTAGAGTAGGTTTCAGCAAAATTTTTCTATAAAGAGCCAGATACTAAATATTTTAAGGTTTGTTGGCCATATGGTCTCTGTCACAGTTACTCAACTCTGCTTTTATGGCACAAAAGCAGCCACAGACAATAAGTAAACAAGTGGGTGTGACTGTGTTCTAATAAAATATTATTTATAACAACAGGTGGCCAGCCAGATTTGGTCCAAGGGCTGTAGTTTGCCCAACTTTGTTGTAGAATTTTGTTTCTCTGATTATCCATCAGTTGAACCTGTAAAGGTATGTAAGATTTCCACCTTTCAAAATAAAAATTTGAATGAATGAATGAATGAATGAATGTTAACCAACTTTTCCATAAGGAAGAGTTATTTATATCCTTCTTCAATTTTTTTTGAGATGGAGTCTTGCTCTGTCGCCCAGGCTGGAGTGCAGTGGCGTTCCTACTCATTATCCTGCCCAAATTATCAAAATTATTTTAAAATTATTGCTAATTATAATTATTAAAATTATTTTAGTGTGTGCTTGGTCCTGCCATGATTGTGAGAAAAGCACAGACACATCAGAAGATCTAGTTTCCAATCCTAACTCTACCACTAACTAACTGTGTGACAAGGTTTTAGTGGTAAAACAAGGAGTTGACTAGATAATGCCTACTGTTCTTATACTAACATTCAGCAACATCTGGAGACATTTTTTGGTATCACAATGAATAGAGGCTGGGAATGCTCTTAAAAACCTGCAATGTGCCAGGCAGAGTGGCTCATGTCTGTAATTTCAGCACTTTGGGAGGCCGAGGTGGGTGGATCGCCTGAGGTCAGGAGTTTGAGACCAGCCTCGCCAACATGGCAAAAGCCCATCTCTAATAAAAATACAAAAACATTAGTCTCACTGGGCATGATGGCATGAACCTGTAATCCCAGCTACTCGGGAGGCTGAAACAGGAGAATCACTTGAACCTAGGAGCCGGAGGTTGCAGTGAGCCAAGATTACACCATGGCACTCCAGCCTGGGAAACAGAGCAAGGCTTTGTCTCCAAAAAAACAAACAAAACAAAACAAAACAAAAACCTGCAATACAGAGGACATCTCCCACAATAATTATTCAATACAATGTCAGTAGCGCAAAGGTTGAGAAACCCGGTCCTAATGAAAAGGATACTTCTCTACTTCATTGAAGGGTCAATGACTATTATAAATTGATTAAAAATGCTTCTGGCTAACAAAACCTGAAATAAATAGTAGTTTATTTTTCTGCAAACAAATTCATAATGGTTGCTGCCAACAACAGAACAGCTTCAAGAACTCATAGCCTAAACCCCAAAGAGATGATATTAGAAGGTGGGATCTTTTGGGAGGTGATTACTTCAGGAAGGTGCAGTCCTTGTGAATAGGATCAGTGTTCTTATAAAACAGGCCAAAGGGAACTCATTGATCTTCTACCATGAGAGATCAGAGCAAGAAAGCACTGTCTATGAGAAAGTGAGCCCTCACCAACTGCCAAATATACCAGTGCCTTGATTTTAAACTTCCCAGACTCCAGACTGTGAAAAATAAACTTCCGTTGTTTATAAGCTACCCAGTTTGTGGCATTTTGTTATAGCTGCTCAAATGGACTAAGACAGGGAGAAAGCAGTACCACTGGCCATATCTGTCTTTTATCAGGAGAGCAAAATCTTATACCCTAGTGGACAGAACTACCTTCAAAGGAGGTCAGGAAAGTCACTTAGCCCTCACTGCCTGCAAGAGAGGCTAGGCTAGTAAGCATTTAGCTTTCTTAGTCTTTATGATGGAGTCTAGCAAAAGAGGAGGGTAATGGAAATTGGCCTTAGGTTAATCAGTTAATAGGGTCTACTTTATAGTCATTATCCTCTCCCATGAATTAAGATGAATACTAAATAATAAAAAAGTCCTCATCAAACAGTTGCTTTCTGGGATTTCCTCCTTGGTAGAGATGAAAGAATAGGTGCATAAGGACTAAAAATCTATTTCATACAAACTCACAGATACTCGCTAGCCAATGTAATTTACAAAGTAGTGCTTTCTTCTTTAATTGACCCACTGTTCACACATTCTGCTTTATGTTATGCCATGGTTAGATATTAAGTTAGGATGGAAAACAAGAAACTAGTAAAAAGAAACTAGTAAGCCAAGCATCCTTCTTTTATAGCAGAGTGAGAGACAAACTAAAAAGCTATCGACCAGAGACTAACATGGTGAAAAATCTTGGAAACCCTCTTAAGGGAACTCTAGGAAAAATAGTTTAATCACAGAGAACAATCTCAATTGCTGGCAGGAAAAACCATTCCTGACTAACCTGCCAGGGTACTTCAGAGATATTACGGCCTTGATAAGGGAAATTCAAAATACGTCAAAGCTCAAAGATAGATGTTGGAGCCCATAGGTATGATGCCTTTTAATCAGCACAGAGCCACCCAAGCAAGTGGTATAAATTAAAGACTCCTTGACTTGCATTTAAAATGAAAAAGGCATGTTTGCATTCCAGTGCACAGATAAAAGAGCCTTCTTCCTCTAGGGAAGCACATATTCTAACCAATCTAACATACTTTAGTTTGGATTTCTGTTTGGTACATTACAATGTGGACCCTGCTAAACTTTATGTAAGCCCCAGTATACGTAATATATTCATGTTTTCACATGAATCTTTTGTACTAGAAAGCAGAATGTATAAATAGCAGCATTAGGGAGAAAAAAGAAGATTATCTATCAAGGAGACAATGAGAAGTCAGCAAGAGGAAAATTTGTCAGACTACATTAAGAGTAGGGACTAGTTGAAATCTCCTAGGTCTTTTCAGTTTAGCATTTCCTTCTCTAGAGGGAAATTCTATGAAGTATTTTTCTATTATAAACTTGAATTTCTCATTCTAATACTTTCCAAATAAAATTTCTTTTAGACTGACATTCAACAACTAATTTAAAGTATAGGGTCTGGAAATCTGGGGATAAATGGTTTTAAAATTTTTGCAGGTTGCTGAATTCTGAGATGTTTTTGTTCTAACTATTCTTTCTCTATAAAAAGAGCTTATTTTTCAAGTTTTTCATTGACACATAATAATTATGTGTATTTATTGGGCACATAGTGCTGTTTCAATGCATATAATATATAGTGATCATATCAGGGTAATTAGCATTTCTATCATCTAAAACATTTGTCATTTCTTTGTGTTGAGAACATTCAGTATCTTCCTTCTAGGAGTTTGAAACTACCTAAAATATTATGATTAATTATAGTCATCCTACACTGCTATAGAACATCAGAACTTATTCCTCCTATCTCGCTGGAAATTTTTTTTTTTGAAGAGACAGTCTTGCTCTGTCACCCAAGCTGGAGTAGTGGTACAACCTTAGCTCACTGTAGCCTGGGCTCAAACGATCCCCACATTTCAGCCACCCAACTAGTTGGGACTACAGGCACATGCTACAAAACCAGGCTTCTAGCTTTAATTGTGTACCCTTTAACAAATCTCTATCACCTTCTTCTCCCTACTCTTCTCAGGCCCTAGTGTTCTATGTTCTACTTTTTACTTTTATAAGATCAACTTTTTTTAAGCTTCCACTTATGACTGAGAATATGCAGTTTTTGACTGTCTGTGCCTGACTTATTTCACTTAACAATGTCCAACGATGTTGCTGTGAATGACAGGATTTCGTTCTTTTTTATGGCTGAATATTACTAATGGAATATATACACAGTGGTGTATATATATCACATTTTTTATTTAATAGATCATTTTATGCCCTTTAGAATTTCTTTAGTTGCTATCATAATAAGTAATATATAAGGCCAATTTCATTGAAGCACTTTGGACTTTGGCTAGGTAACTGAACAATTATGAGATACGTGTCAAATAATGGGCACTTGATACATTTCTGTTGCCATTTGTCATTTTCAATTGTCATTTGTCTACATTGATAAATGCAGAGCTTCTTCACTGTATTTATGTACCTAACTGTATCAACCATTTAAAAAGTATCTAAAAATCTATGTATAGGATTCTAAATACAAGATTTGACTTTTTGTGAAAAATACTACATATGTCTTAAAATATTTGTCTAATAAGTTTAAAATATAATATTACATTATTATAAAGTTGTCATGAGCATGATTCTGTTCTTTTATTTTTTCATACCCATCCAAAGATCACATTGTATAGAGAAAATAGCATAGAAGTAGGAGTCAGGATGCCTGTTTCAGCTCTAGTCCTCAGCTTGGACAAGTCCCTTAAAATCCTTAAGCCTCAGATTCATCTTCTGCGAAATGAAGGTGATATAACTTCCTTGCCTAGTTCCCAGGGCAACTGTGATCATTATATGCTATGATCCTTATGAAAGTGTTTAAAATTGAAAGGCATCATACAAACATATTAATATGACTAAATATAAACAAGAATATGGCATGTAACCCTTCGCGGGGAAAATAGACTAAAAATATATTTAGAAAGTATCATATGAACATGAATATCATCACATTGCTTTTCCCAAAGGAAAGCAAACAACAAGTTCATACTTTAAAGACTCTCGGTGATTTTTTAAATAGGATGAATATGTGACAGGTCCATACTTAACGCAAGCCATCTGATCTAGAATTAAAAACTCAAGACTTTAGAGTACAATGAGGTGAAAATCCTGAACCATGAGTAGAGCACAGAAATTAGTCTGGAGAGGAAACAGAACGCTTACAGTAGGGGCATTATGCCTATTATCTAACTAACCTAATTTCTATGTAAGGCAATATTCTTTTGTATTTTGCTGAAGATGAAATAAAAGAAATCTGAGAGGTCTTAGAAACTAATTTTTGAAAGATTATATTTTCATTCAAAATGGATCAGATAAAATTCTAAAGCCTAAGAAAATCTAAGGTACAATGTGAGCAATATGAATTTTTTCATTCCACTTAGAAATTCTGAAAAGAAAGAACATACTATAACCAATGAAACAGGAATGAAAAGTCAAGTAAAACCTTTTCATGAAGGATTATTCAATAAATAAAAGATTATTCCTGGAGATTTAATCTTCCAAGAGGCAGAGCTGCAAAGATGGCTCCTTTCATGGGTTGTGTATAAAAGTTAATTCAACAAATATGCACTGAATTAGTACCTAAAATATCACAGGTAATAGGGAGGAAAGAGTATGTGGCATGACCTGTACTGATGAAATACTAAAGGATCAGTATATTTTACAACCAAGAGAAAGTTTGAAATACTCAACTGTCTAAATGAATGGTAATATGATATATCCACAGATGCTTCCACATTTGCTAATGAGTACTAAGGGCAAATAGGGAAAACAAAGACAGTAGGAATATATAAGAAGTGTTTCATGAAGAAGTGGAGACCAGAGGCTGGTCTTAGAGAACTGATATGATTTGAGTAAGGGAGAAAGCAACTACTGTAAATGGAGCAAATTCCTCCTTTGCAATCCTGGAAGGAAATCTTTAAGAAGTTACTTTTGTCTTCATCTATCTTGTTCACTTTGTAACTTTTTTGTGACTAAAATAGGCTAGCAGAGGGAACTAAGAGAAATATAATACCAAGAATTAGAATCCTAAAACCTCAAGGGCTTCAGGTACCATATAACAAATCTATTGCCCTAAATTCAAGCTCCATTACCACAGTTCTGATGACCGTCTCTCTGCTGATTGAATATCTCCCTGAATTAAGAGCTCACCATTTTATGAAACAATTCCTTTTCCTGTTTTGGAATAGTCTACAGATAGGAATTGAAGGTGTCTAAAGTATTTTAAGTACACAGATCAATATTTCAATTTGCTGTCCATAAAAACACTGAAAAGTCAAGGGGAAACATCTCCATAATAAAATTAAAGACTTTCATGCAATTTTTTAGATTTCAAAATGAAACAACGTGTAAGGAGGCTAAAACCCAGATTTTCCTAAGGCCACAAAGCAATTTGGTGGTAAAAAATGCTCTATAAATTCAATCTTCCTAACATCTTTCCAGTATGTGTTACTGTCTCACATATTCTAATCCAAAAGACTCCATTTTGTGTTCCATATCAAGAACTACATGCTCTGCTTCACAGCCTTTTGAAAATAGAAAAGGAGTTTAATAATCTCTTCGTATGTGTTTCCCTTCCTTCATGCATTGTAATTATTTCCAATGAAGCAAAGTCAAAAGCTACTTTATAGAACTATATAAAAACTGAAAGCGGTTAACTGGAAGATCTGACACAAAGCTTGAGCTAAATATAGCACCCTCCCCTCACACCACCACCCTCCCCTGGCCTTCTTTCATATAAAAAAAATAGTACATTTTAATTTCAAAGAAGTTCATGTTATCTGTGTACTCTCTACCCATGGAAATTACATACACAAAATACAGGTTACATCTGTAGAGTCTACAGATTCTCCATTTCTATACAGACACTTTCAAAGGAGGAACTCAAGCATGAAATGTTTTCTAGAATTGAAAACGCTCACTCAGAAATAGCATCTCCAGCCCTTTCTGACAGGTGAAGTCCTATCAATCATTGCCCTGCTGCCTTTGTTTTCTGGTTTATTTTTTCCAGTCTGGTGTGATCAATTGAAACAATATCATTAACCAGCTGTGAGTGTATTCATTTTACCTATATGTACATTCGAAGTTCTTTGGTATTGGAAGTATTCTATATAATACTTAAAATTATTATATTAGTTTACTTAAACCATGTTCAACAAAAAATATATAATCAAAAAGATTTTTTCCACAGAAGCTGTTCGGCTAATAGTTTATGAGAATTCAATGTTAGTTTTTTTTTCATTCTAACTTTTTAATTATTTTAAACTAAATATAGTTAAGAAATGGAAGTTTCTGTCAGCTATCCAAGTCTCTCAAGTTTTCCAGGATGTTTTGTCTACTGAATTCTTGACATTTCTTCTAAGAACAGTGCAATAATTTCCATGTGCAAAGAATCCCTACCAGTACAGAACCCAAAACACTAAGCCCTGCTAAGTCACAGAATTCACATAGCACACTAAACAAAAATTTTAACAAAATTGTTTTCATTTTTATCAATTTATAATTTATCCTATCAATTTTCAAAAAACTTTAAAATAATTTAGGATAAATACATATATAAAATAAGCAGAATTAAAATTAAATAAACTAAAAATCAACTAACATAGGTTCATGTGATAGAAATTATATTAGAAAAATGTTGTTTGTAGAAACTACTAAAATTAAGGTTTCATTAATTGTTATGATTTTCTTGACAACATGGTTCTCATCATCTGCTAAAAGTGGATCCATTTGTTTTTTACTTTATATACATTTATACATTCCTGTATACATGTCTCCCTGTGTTAGTCCATTTGCATTGTTACAAAGGAAATAACCTAAGGCTGGGTAATTTATAAAGAAAAGAGATTTGTTAGACTCGTGGTTTATTTGGCTCATTCTGCAGGGCTTCTGATGAGGCCCAGGAAGCTTTTAGCCATGGCAGAAGGGAAGGGGGAGCCAGCATATCACATAATGAAAGTGGGAACAAGATAGAGGAGGGGGGCCAGGCTCTCTTAAACAGTCAGATTTCAAGTGGACTTATACAGTAAGAACTCATTTATTACCACAAAGACAGTATCAAGCCATTCATGAGTGATCAGTCCCCATGACCCAAACACCTACCAGTAGGCCCACTTCCAACACTGGAGGTCACATTTCAACATGAGATTTTGAAGGGACAAAACATCCAAATTATATCACTCCATAAGGAGTTGGTGCAGTGTTTGTCAAAGGCATGACTTAATGTAAGTCTTGAAATCATATTCATTACTTAGTTTTAATGTTACATATACATATCATATGATCTCAATTAAATTCTCTCATTAAAAATTAGGACACTTAATTTTTAATGTAATAGTTGATTTGTTTAAAATAAGTTTCTAAACAGAAAGCATAATGTTCTCATTCATCGGTTTGTTCATTTATTCAATAGGAAGATGAAAAGGCTAGTATATTGAGGACCTACCCCACAGCAAGCAATGTGAACAAGGCATTACATGCATTATGCTACTTAATTTTCACAATAGTCTTGGGAAGAAAGTATTGCCATACCCATTTTACAGCTGAAGAAACTAAAGCTCAGAAAGATTAGAATATACCAGTAAGTATTAAGAGTTGGGACTTGAACTCATTTGCCTAATTGTGTATTAAGATTCTGACCACTACATAATGTAGTCTCACAGCAAGTACTAACTTATCATTTACGTGGTACCAAAGACCAACTTAAAATGTAGTATAGACTCAAAATCACAACTAGAATGTGGTCCTTGATTTTTAAGGTGTTTACACTCCCCTTTACCTCGCTAACCTAACTAAAGCTATGCTAGGCGTATCTTGGAGTTCAACAATTAGTTAACAAAAATTTTAAATATAGAATGAGTCAGTAGATATACATTGAGTTTCCACTATATGGCAGCAAAACATTGTATATGATGAATAAGGTGAAAATAACCCACTTCTAACATTGAACAGTGATGTTTATTAGAATCTGTGATGTAGGTAATACAGAGGTAGAAATAATCTATAGTTGCTTTTTAACTTTTTCTTTGAGATTACTGAAGAAACTATGTTCCACCTAATATCAAACTAGCTTTCTTGATTTATTTTCTGAGCTAGGATGAATGCTCTTACACTAAGGACCACTAACAGATTCTTTACCATTTATACCATCAGATCGTACAGAATTAAGATAAATCTACACTCACATGAGAAACATTGCTGTTTTGCTCATCATTATTTATATATGTATATATCACCTTGTTCCAGAAAGAATATAAAGTGTTTTATAAGGATATATAAAATACAAATTAGCATAAATTTAAAGTTGGTTAAAAAAAATAATAAAAGTAAAGACAAAGTAAGCTCACCATACATCACTGTGGAGGCCAAATATTTGCTCCTTTCCTTCTAACAACCTACCTGAAATAAGAAAACTTATCACTTATAGCATTTACAATTCCAAAGGGATTTTTCTCATTGCTTAAGGGATATATGATACCTTTGGAATTAAGATGTTTTAATTTCTCCAAAACCTCCTTTAAAAATATATGCGATCTAATAAACAACTATTTTCATGCTTCATCCACTAAATATATGCATTATCTTCAAAGACATAGTTTTTATTGTTCCAGGAATAAAAGAAAAGATACTGAGTTATATGTTTGCATTCTTCTAGATTCCCACTGCTTACACACACCCCACCCACTAAAATAACAGATTCTTGTTTGTTTGATGAATTCCCAGGTCTTCCTCCATTGTGCAGACTCAAAGTACCTGAAGAGCAGAAAACTGAAACAGGTCCCTACGGCTGGGCGGAACTATTTATTAAAATTCTGAGCCAGTGAAGAAAGGGGAGAAATATAGGAGGCCCGTATAACCCAGGTTAGAGAAAAAACTTTCTGGGAGCTTAGAAATTGAGCATGGAATGGGAGGGAGAAATTAGGCAGCTGCTGCATATAGGAGAATATAAAAATGAGAGAATGAGGAAAAAATATTTAACAAAGCTTTACTATTATGCAATTATTCCCCTTTGCCGATTTGATAAGAAAACGTGGTAAAGATTTTAATTTCTTTTCAATTATTTTAGATGCTACTCTGTGGCTTCTTTCAATGCGAATGCTAGCCAAAACAGGGCCATGAGATGGTTTATGCAGCTTATATTCTAATGACCTCTGTATAGAATAATGGCATCCCAGGGCCTCCTATGGTTCCAGCCATCTGCACACTGTATCACGATGGATGAAAAGGGACTTCTTCTGTGCAGAATTCGCTTATGCAAGAATGGGACTTTTAAATTTTTTCAAACCTCAAAAGTTTTCTTTCAGAACCTAGAAAAAACATAATAAGGAAACTTGAACCAAAAAGAACACTTCTACCAAATATAATTTTTGAGGGGCCCCTAATCTCTGTTGATACCCAAAATCTTTCAGTGATCATACATTCGTCAAAGTAATGATTTCCAGCCTTCTTCACAAACTCTAATAGAATAAAGTTTGCAGTATTCTTACCTTTGATTGTAAAAATATCTATATGTGTACAGTTAAAAAACACTAGTTTAAAGGCAGAAGGAAGCATATATAGGAGAATTATCCAAGTCTTCACCCTTTTTTTTTCTCTTCTCCATCTCATTCTCCTAAGCCAAGGCTGCACGTGAAACTTGAGCATTCTGAGCTAGAAGTAACAGCGCCACCAGAGCAAGATAGATTGTGTCCAAGAACTACATTCCAACAGAGGGTTTGGCAGCCAGTGTGGTCCCACAATGCCTGGTGGGGATATACCCCAAAGGGTCTCAAAAACACCTGAGGAGTGTTGGAGAACAGCAGAAGTTTCACAGTCATGCAAGTGGAAGCTACTAGCCTGTGCATAGGAGCTTTAATATCAATGTGACCTCCTGGGTGCATGCAGTGCAGTAAGGGGACATTTAAATAACATACAAACTGGAAATGCCATCACCTTATCTGCTTATGTCTCTACATTGTTTTGGGCATTTAAAGATGATGTGCATGGGAGCTTTATATCAATGTGACCTCCTGGGTGCACGCAGTGCAATAACGGGACTGCTTAAATAATATACAAAATGGAAATACCATCACCTAATCTGCTTATGTCTCTACATTGTTTTGGGCATCTAAAGATGAAATGCATAAAAAGGCACTCAGAAACTATAAGTATATAGCAATATTCTAACTTCCAAATAAAATTTACTTATAAATTGGGTATAGGGTTAGCCGAGATTCTGAATTCTTTACATTGCCATGCACCATAGGGAATATGCTTCTAAAAATTGGCAATAACTTATTTGGACAGTCTGACGAAAGCATAAGAAGTTCTTACTTTTTATAATTATGCACTGAATTTTATCTCATTTTTTTACGTTCAGTCCTGTTTTCAACTACTTAGAATTCTCCTGAGCAGACATCTTTCCTTATACAGCCCTTACATGACTCACAGGTCTCAGGCTCCTCACTCCCTCCAAAGTCCATCTCTTTCTGCCTCTCTAACATACCGCATACCACCCTTCCTACCCTCTCTTCAGACGGTAAAATGGGCCTTTCTCATGTTCTTTACTTAAGATCTTACTTCAACACTTGTTTGAACTGAGTCAAAAGCCTTCATTAAACAACAGAAGAAAAAAAGACTGTGACAAAAGATCCCAGGGAGAAGTGAACAAAAGGGAAACAGAGTACTGAGGAAGATCATCTTAAAGGAAAATGATAGAAAAAAATCTTATACTTTAATCCCAATTGCCTTGGTATACATTTTGAGAATTGTACCATGAAATGAAAAATGAGGGGTTTCATTTACTTATGACTGAAATGCTGAGAATGATAAAGGTAGGAAATAGTGTCTTTCACTTAATGATTACAAGACATATTAATTACCTTAAGAAACCTGGACATGTACATTACATGAGTTCCGCATAATGTTAATAACAAAGCAAATCACAAGTTCCTTTTTGGTTAATTCAAGTCGGATCAAAGGCATATACAGTTCTCACAAAAGTTAAATATTTGTTCAGCCCTCATTCCAAAACCACCATCCTACCTTCCTATCCTTCTTTAAATCATCTAAAGTTCTGATCTGTAATAAGAAGCCCATGAGTCAAATCAGCATGGGAAGTGGGGCAGTGCTGTAAAACAGCAGCTGACATCAGTATTGTAAAATGCAGAAAATCTTTCATAAAATGAAAGCCCAGACAGCTGTAAGAGGCATGCTTGCTTTGAAATACCTCTTAAGAATCTTAGCACTACACAGTACCTGCCACAGAGTTACCTTTTTACAAAGAAAGAGTAATTTTCCAAAATCTTAAAACATTCCTGCATAATACTTGGCTAAGGTCATTCTGATCCAGTATGACCCAGCCAGATATTGCATTATAATACCTGTATTCAAATGACAATTCTGACTTCCAGGACATTAGTAATTCCTGGCAGTAGTAAATTCTGACATACAAATCTGATGACTAATTCAAACAAAACTACAGGGAGGGAGCATCAAGTATCCATAAAAAATTGTTTACAGCAACTGTACTTATTCAAGTTTTTTTTACAGAAAGCCTCTCCCCTGGGCCAATGTATTTGTGGCATTTTTTTTTATTACTGCATAGCTGAAAGTGACTTTCATGCTCAGTAGGCACATCATAGGCAAAGAATGATAAACTGAAAAGCTATCATAAGGATATAGATCAAAAATTCTATAAAATTTGTCTTATATGCCCAAACATGTCAAAAACATGATATACCATATCAGGTAACCACCATCAAGAAAAAGAAACATTTAATCACGCTGCCATGTGTGTACCTATGCAACAATCTTGCATGTTCTTCACATGTACCCCCAAACCTAAAATGCAATAAAAAAAATAAACATTTAAATCCTGGCTTTCACACTTGCAGATTTCCCCCCACCAAATTTATCTTAAATGATTCTTATGTACACTTCCTCCTCAAATATATTTTATTGGCTTTCCCTTAAACATGAAAAAATTATACCAGTTTCTCTACACATCTAATCAACTTGCTTCCATAAAAAACATAACCAATTAAAATTTATTCTCAGAAAAAACAAATCTAATTTTTAACTATAAGCTAATGATGCTTAAAAGAATTGCTTTCCAGCATGACCAGCAGATGGGATATCACTTTAGACTGCAACACAAGGAGAAACTGATGAGAAAAAACTAAGGGACTTTCTGTTAGGAGAGGAAATGTAAGGGACACCACAGGAAGGAGCCATTTATAAACATTTTCTCCTTCACATAATTTAAAGCTGTGGACCAGGAGCCAAATGATGGCAGGGAACACACTTCCCACCAAGGAAGAATTAAGATAACCAGCTCTAATATAAGCAACACAAAACTAATTATTCTCATAAATTCCCTTCACAGTGTTAATATAAAACCTCAACACTATGGTGCTGACAGCAGCAGGCAAGGAAGTGGAAGAAAATTTAGATCCAGCACTTTCCTTTAAACTTAGATTAGCGCATCATAGCAGTATCTATACTGGAAAAGTGCAAACAGAATTAGGCAGAACTAGAATGGAACAAATTTCAGAATGTGAACAGCAGGAAACACTTTCAGATTATAACAACATAGATTCTAAATGATGACATTACACAACAACAATAGTTATGATTTTTTAACATTTACATTAATCCCACTATCCAATTTAATCCTCCAATAACCTATGTGGATAGAATTATTTCCCTATTTTACAAACAAGTAAGAAGAGGCTTCCAGCGTGACCTCAAAGCAAAAAGTAGTTTAATGGCAAAGCCACAAGTCTTGCTTTCCATTTCAGAGCTCTTTCCAATATATTCGGCTGCCTAGATATGTATATTTTTAGTATTATTAACAGTAAATATTAAGCTAACATTTAAAAATATCACTTTAAATGTATGTTTGTAAAATAAAAGTATAGTATATTTTTAAAGAAAGACCACTGAAAATTTTAAATGACATAAAAATTTCTTTAGATGATTACTGTAACCAAAAAGAAATAATCACAAAACTATCTGAAGACAAATAGCAACATCAACTTGTAAACATCAATTATGCAGAAAAGAAACAGAATATATACTAGAGAGACACAAAATTAAAACTCAGTATGAATCCAGGATTACACTTTAAACTTATAATTTATTTGATGATGACACTATAAAAAAGAACATTCAAATAAAATATTAAATAAGACGCCTCTGACATTTGACTAAATTTAATAGATATTATCATTATCAATATGGTATCATTAAAATTATTAACTCATTGATAAAATTATCATTCCAGCTATATAATTTTATCATGTTTTATTATAAATGACAAAATCAATGTACAGATTACCATTGAACAGCATGGGAGTTAGGGGTGTCAAACCCCACACAGATTTTCAACTGCATATAACTTTGACTTCCCCAAAACTCAACAAAAAAGTCTACTGTTGATTAAACACCTTATCAATAATATAAACAATTGATTACCAAACATTTTGTATGTTATAAAGCAAGCTAAAGAAAAGAAAATGTTGTTAAGACAATCATAAGAAAGAGAAAATACATTTACTATTTGATATGGTTTGGCTCTGTCCCCACCCAAATCTCATCTTGAATTACAGTTCCCACAATCCCCACGTGTTGTGGGAGGGACATGGTGGGAGGTAATTGAATCACGGGAACTGTTACCCCCATGCTGCTGTTCCTGTGATTGTGAGTTGTCACAAGAGCTGATAGTTTTATAACGGGCTTTCCCCGCTTATTTGATTGGTACTTCTCCCTGCCGCCATGTGAAGAAAGGCATGTTTGCTTCCCCTTTGCCATGTTATAAGTTTCCTGAGACCACCCCAGACATGCTGAACTGTGAGTCAATTAAACCTCTTTCTTTTATAAATTATCCAGTCTCAGGTATAAACTTATTACCAGCATGAGGAGTATATTGGTACATCAGAGAATGGGGTGCTGCTGTAAAGATAACCAAAAACGTGGAAGCAACTTTGGAACTTGGTAACAAGCAGGGGTTGGAATAGTTTAGAGAGTTCAAAAGAAAACAGGGAAGTGTAGGAAAGTTTGGAACTTCCTAGAGACTTGGAGGGCTCAGGAAGGTGTAGGAAAGTTTAGAACTTCCTAGAGATTTGTTGAATGACTTTGACCAAAATGCTGATAGTGATAGGGACAATAA
The DNA here is from genome assembly GCF_001604975.1 of Cebus imitator. Lineage (NCBI taxonomy): Eukaryota > Metazoa > Chordata > Mammalia > Primates > Cebidae > Cebus > Cebus imitator. The sequence continues at coordinate 2,206,283 of NW_016107605.1, forward strand.
AGTACAGACTGAGGTGATCTCAGATGAAGATGAGGAACTTTGTGGAAACTGGAGCAAAGGTGATTCTTGGTTTTTTTTGTTTTTGTTTTTGTTTTTTGAGATGGAATTTCACTATTGTTGCCCAAGCTGAAGTGCAATGGTGCAATCTCAGCTGACCACAACCTCCACAGCCCAAGTTAAAGTGATTCTCCTGCCTCAGCTTCCCAAATAGCTGGGATTACAGGCATGCATCATCACACCCAGCTAATTTTGTATTTTTAGTATAGACGAGGTTTCTCCATGTTGGTCAGGCAGGTCTTGAGCTCCCGACCTCAGGTAATCCACCCGCCTCAGCCTCCCAAAGTGCAGGAATTACAGGCCTGAGCCACCACACCGGGTCAAGCCTTGCTATTCTTTAGCAAAGAAACTAGCAGCATTTTGCCCCTGCCGTAGAGACCTGTGGAACTTTGAACTTGAGAGAGATGATTTAGGGTATCTGGCAGAAGAAATTGCTAAGTGACAAATTATTCAAGAGGAAGCTGAGCATAAAAATTTGGAAAATTTGCAGCCTGATGATACAGTAGAAAAGAAAAGCCCATTTTCTGCGTAGAAATTCAAGACTGCTGCAGAAATTTGCATAAGTAACAGACCAAATGTAATCAGCCAGACAGTGGGAAAAATGTCTCCAGGGCATGTCAGAGAACTTCACAGCAGCCCCTCCCACTACAGGCCTACAGGCCTAAGAGAAAAAAATATATATTTCATAGGCTGAGCCCAGGGCAACCCCTGCTGTGTGTAGACTAGGGACTTGGTGCCCTGTATCCCAGCTGCTCCAGCCATGGCTAAAAGAGGCCAAGATACATCTTAGGCCATAGCTTCAGAGGTGCAAACCCCAAGCCTTGGCAGCTTCCACATGCTGTTGAGCCTGAGGGTGCACAGATGTCAAAAACTGAGGTTTAGAAACCTCTGCGTTGATTTCAGAGAATGTATGGAAATGCTTGGATGTCTAGGCAGAAGTTTGTTGCAGGGTCAGAGGCCTCATGGAGAACCTCTGCTAGGAAGTGCGGAAGATAAATGTGGGGTGGGAGCCCCCACACACAGTCTCCACTGGGGCATTGTTGAGTGGAACTGTGAGAAGAGGGCCACTGTCCTCCAGACCCCAGAATGATAGGTCTGCCAACAGCTTGCAGCTGGAAAAGCAGCAGACACTCAATGCTAGCCCACGAAGTAGCCAGGAGGGGAGCTGTACCTTGCAAATCCACAAGGCCAGAGCTGCCCAAGGCCGTAAGAGCCCATCTCTTGTGTCAGTGTGCCCTAGAAGTGAGACATGCAGTCAAAGATCATTTTGGAACTTTAAGGTTTAACCACTGCCCTATTGGATTTTGGACTTGCATAGGGCCTATAGCCCCTTTGTTTTGACCAATTTCTCCCAGTTGGAATGGGTATATTTACCTAATGCCTATTTCCCCATTGTATTTAGGAAGTAACTAATTTGCTTTTAATTTTATAGGCTCATAGGTGGAAGAAACTTACCTTGTCTCAGATGAGACTTTAGACTTGTACTTTTGCCTTAATGCTGGAATGAGTTAAGACTTTGAGTTAGGAAGGAATTACTGTGTTTTCAAATGTGATGACATGAGATTGGGGAAGAGCCAGAGGTGAAATTACATGGTTTGGCTGTGCCCCTACCCAAATGTCATCTTGAATTTTAGTTCCCATAATCCCCACATGTCATGGGAGAGATCTGCTGGAAGGTAATTGAATCACGGGGTGGTTACCCCCACACTGTTGTTCTCACGATAGTGAGTGAGTTCTAATGAGATCTGATGGTTTTATAAAGGAATTTTCTCCCTTTTGCTTGGCACTCTTCTTTCCTGCCACCACATGAAGAAAGATGTGTTTGCCTCCCCTTCTGCCATGATTGTAAGTTTCCTGAGACCTTCCAGCCATGCTGAACTATGAGTCAATTAAGCTTCTTTCCGTTATAAATTTCCCAGTCTCAGATATGTCTTTATTAGCGGCATAAGAACAGAACTAATATGCTATCCATTAAGTGGAAGTGGATCATCATGAAGGCCTTCATCCTTGTTGTCTTCAAATTAAGTAGGCTGAGGAGAAGGAGGAGGAAAAGAAAGGGTGGGTCTTGCTGTCTCAGTGGGGGCAGAGGCAGAAGAGATGGAGGAGGTGGAAAGGGAGGCAAGAGAGAGAGACAGGCACACTCCATGTAATTTTTATTTTAAAAAATCTACGTGGACCTGCACAGTTCAAACCCTTGTTGTTCAAGAGTCAACTATAAGTGAATTTCTTAGAGTGACAGACAAGTACTATGTTTGCTCAAATTTTAAAACCATCATTATTAATTTTATAGCATTTTATCAGCATGTTTTCATTAAATGCATCAATATACAATTGTCACATTAAATCCCCTAGACTCTGATCAGAATTGTAAATCATTTCATTAGTAATCAAATAAAATTTGCAGTTTTTGGCTAAGGCATTGAAAGCACTCCATGCTCTGCCCCATCCTAACTCTTTCAACACCATTTTCTATCACATAATCCAAATATACTGGACATTTTATGCTTTTTCACTCCATTGCTTCTTGTTAAAATAATACATGATCTTTACCACCCAACTCATATCCTACGTCCTTTGTTCAGACTTCCCTGATCCTGTCAACTGTTGAAGATCTTTTCCTCAGTTAGGGTATTTATCTAAGCTTGTCTTATGTTTTTGATAATTGTCATTAATCTCAAATAAATATAAGCATTATAGTAACCAAGACTGTTTTAAATTTTTGTATCTCACAAAATACTTTGGTACCATGGATCAAGTACACTTGCATGAATTCTGCATCTACTACAGAGTTAGAAAAAGTAGAATAATTTCTATAGTTATAGTTTAATTAACAAACTTTTAAATCACAGAAAATCTTGAATACATTTACTAAAACCTTCAGGATGCCAATAAAAATTTTATTCTGTTGTGAGTGCTTGTCATTTGTAACTATTTTGTTCCCACATCTAACAATCTATTGCATCACCTGTAAACATGACAAAGTATAACAAATGATTCTCCAATATTTTGAATAGATTTACTCTTAAACAAATTTTACAAATAAATTTATTATGAAATAAGAAATAAGCTTACAAATAGTTATTTTGCATCTTATGTGGATTATGAAAACAATAAAAATGAGCAATTAACAGGAAAATAGTTTCAGATACACCTTGTCTCCTTACAAATGGGTATCCTGATATTTACTCTGGAATAAATGCTTTAGGAAAAATATGATATTGAGGTCGCACCCCCTTGTTTGGTTATCAAAGGCTTATTTTTCATATGGAAAACTTTTAAGTGCTAATAAATAATCCATCGCAAACCACATAATTTTTGAAAATAACCCTCAAATTATATACACAAACAAGTAAATTTTGGTGAATGCATGCAATTGCTATTGGCAGATATTAGATCCTAATTACACTTCAAAAGTGGCATTAATAATATGTAATATAATGTCTTACAAGATACTATAAAGATGTAATTTTATTAGGCTTTTCTTCCAATACACTAAACCATACAGGCTAAATTTAAAACCATTTAGAAAAGAATTTTAGAATTAAATTACAGAGAAATTTACAACTAAATTAAGAATCTCTATCAATTAAAAGTCTTTGTTGTCATCCTCAAATGTGAGTGCTTCTCTAATAATATGATCCTAGACTAAGTGTTGTGTATACTTCAGATAAAAAATGTTCATGTAGACTATTCCTAGGCAAATACAAAAACAAAACAAAAAATACTGAATTAAAATAAAACAATAAAAATATGACTATTAAAATAATAACATCATAAAAGTGTCCCTTTTCCCCTTCCATCTCCCACCACATGAGGACAGCAACAAAGCACCATCTTGGAAGCAAAAGCAGTCCTCACAAGATCACACCTGTCAGTGCCTTGATCTTGAACTCCTGGGACTCCAGAACTATGAGAAGTAAATTTCTGCTCTTTAAAAATCACCCAGTTTCAGCATGTACTGAAAACTGAAAACTTACCATACTTTTAAAACATAGATTAGGACTAGATACAGCCAGAAATTGCCACTCCCACAGAAACAGACCACAATTTCAAATACACCAACATAATTTGAACAAATCTTCAGAGAGAAACTGCCGAAGGTGGATGGAGAAAAGATGCAATCCCAGACACTGAAGAGTAAGGAAGTTATGAACTCAATGTGGGGTGCCTGAATGCTAAGGCTTATTTCCAAACTGGAATGTTATCAGGGGAAGGGGATTGGTCCAGTAAGGGTGTGGGCTATTTCCATACCAGACTTCTCCCTAAGGAAGCCCTATGACTCCAAAGACCTAACAACAACAATAAAATTGCAGGGACAGTGCCAGTGATTGGATGTGGCTCCCACAAGGTCCACAAGCAGACCTGATGAGGAGGTCACCTGTCTCCCCCTCACACTGCAGAACACAACTGCAAATGTTAACATACACAAAGGAACCACAAGGCTGAGTAGGAGCCTATCTACTGTCTGTTGCTCTCAAGTGCCATCTTCTAGATTGTAGCCTAAACTACAACACCAAAAATCACTTTACTAATCCTCCCCTTGCAAAAACCAAGAGCAAGAATTCTACAACAAAGACCGTGTACAGAGCTTAGTCCTCTAAAAACTTTCAGAAACAAAGCCAATGAAATACACTCAACTTACACCTCAATTAAAAGAATACCATCTCTCCCAGATGAGAAAGAATCAGCATAAGAATTCTGGCAATCAAAAACCAGGCTGCTCGCTTACCTCCAAATGAGCCTACTGGTTCCCCAGAAATGTTTCTTAACCAGTCTGAATTATCTGAAATGACAGGCATAGAATTCAAAATACGAATGGCAAAGAAGCTAATTGAGATCAAGAAGAAGCTGAAACTCAATCCAAAGATGCCAAGCAATCCAGTAAAACAATTCAAGGGCTGAAAGATAAAATTCTCACTTAAAGAGAGACAAAAACTGAATTTCTTGAGCTGAAAAGCTCACTACAAAAATTTCACAATATAATTGGAAGTATTAACAGTAGAATAGACCAAGATGAGGAAAGAATCTCAGAGCTCAAAAATCAACTCTTTCAATTAACACAGTAAGACAAAAATACAGAAAAGAGAATTAAGAAAGATAAACAGCAGAGAGTGGGCCAAGACATCCAATTAGAAGTAGCTATGGTGCATGGCACTCACAAAAAGGAAGAAAATCGGTGAGTAAATATAGCACCTTCAACTGAAATGTCCAGCTATTCGCACTGGGACTGATCAGGGAAACAATGTAACCCACAGAAAACAGAGAAAAGCAGGGCAGGGTGACAGCCCACCTGGAAGTGATGCAAAGCCAAGGGAACCCCCCACCCCCAGCCAAGGGAAGTGGTGAGTGAATGTGCCACCCTGGGAAATCATGTTTCTCCCGTGGGTCTTGCAACCTTCAGGTCAGGAGATGCCCTCATAAACCCACTCCACCAGGGCCTTGGGTCTGACACACAGAGCTGTGTGGAGTCTCAGCAGGGTAGCCACTCAAGCAACCACAGAGACCCAGGAGATTTATATACCGCTGCCACAGGATTCCCAGGAAAGGTGACTGCAATGCAGTCAAGGTGAGAGGTCCACATATACCCCTAGGAAGGGGGCCAAATCAAGGGGAGCTGAACAGCATCCATCTATAGGCCTTACTTCCAAGGCACCTCGCAAGATCCAACCCACTTGCTTGGAACTCCAGCCAGCCACCACCAACAGGGTAGTGCCTTCCTGAGAGGGAATGGAGTCAAGGGATGGGGTGCCACCTTTGTTATTTGGAAAACTCAGCCATTCAAGTCTGTGTGATTTGGTGAGTCCACAGAATCTGGACAAGAAAGGGACCCCCAGCACAGCACAGTTGCTTCATGAAAATGTGGCCAGACTGCTTCTTTAAGTTGGACCCCAATCCATTCCTCATCACTGGGCAGGAATTCCCAGTGGGGGCCCACAGCCACCCCTACCCATATTCTAGGAAAGAGCTCTGATCTCTCCCTGGGATGGAGTGACCAGCGGGGTGGGGTGGAGTGGGCTGCCAACTTTGCTGTTGTTTGGGTAACTTGGTCATTCCACCCTGCAGGCTTTGGAGAGTCCAAGCCAAGAGAAGCAGAGGTGGATCCCCAGCAAAGCATGGCTGTTTTGTCAATGGGTGGCCAGACTGCTTCTTTAAATGGGACCCCAATGCAATCCTCCTTGCTGGACAGGTCCTCCCAAACAGGGCCTCCAACCACCCCCACCCATGTTCTATGCCTGAGAGAGTTCTAATTTCTCCTGGAAATTCTCTATACAGGTATTTTGGCTTTCAGCTCCTGCATTGTTTTATCATGATTCTTAGCTTCCTTACATTGGGTTGTAATGTGCTCCTTTGGCTCAGTGAAGTTCATTTTTTAAATCCACATTCGGAAGCCTATTTCTGTCATTTCAGCCATCTTGGTCTCAGCCCAGTTCTGAATCCAGGGAACAGGGCGGGCTGCCACCTTTGCTGTTTGGGCATTTCAGGCAGTCTAGCCTGTGGGCCTTGGAAAGGCCCTATGCGGGGGTGAAGGGAACCCAAACACAGCACAGCTGCTCTACAAAAACGCAAGAGGACTACTTCTTTAAGGAGGTCTCTGATCTCATTCCTACTGACCGGATGAGACCTCCCAAACAGGGTGTCCAGCCACATCCTACAGGAGCATTCAGGCCAACAACAGATCCGTGCTTCTCTGAGACAGAGCTCCCAGAGGAAGGGGAAGGCTGCCATCTTTGCTGTTTCACAGCCTTCACTGGTAATATCTCTAAGTACTGAAAAAAACTGAGGTGATGAGGGTCTGAAACAGCTGCCCAGCAAACCATAGCAGCCCTACAGAAAAGTGGCCCCACTATTCAAAGAAAAACCAAGCAAAACACCAACAAGAACAACAACAAAAACTCATTCAAAGGTCAACAACCTCAAAGATCAAAGGTAGAAAAGCCAACAAAGATGAGAAATAACCAGCATAAAAACACTGAAAACTCAAAAATTCAGTGTGCTCCCTTTCCTCTAAATGACCACAACACCTCTCTAGCAAGGATTCAGAACTGGGCTGAGACCAAGATGGCTGAAATGACAGAAATAGGCTTCCGAATGTGGATTTAAAAAATGAACTTCACTGAGCCAAAGGAGCACATTACAACCCAATGTAAGGAAGCTAAGAATCATGATAAAACAATGCAGGAGCTGAAAGCCAAAATACCTGTATAGAGAAGAATATAATCAACTGGATAGAGCTGAAAAACACATTACAAGAACTCCACAATGCAATTACAAGTATTAATAGTACAATAGACCAAGCAGAGGAAAGAATCTCAGAGCTTGATAACTGTCATTGTGAAATAACAGAGGCAGACAAAAATAGAGGAAAAAGAAACAAAATGAATAAACAAAACCTCAAAGAAATATAGGATTATATAAAGAGACTGAATCTATGACTGATTGGGATACCTGAAAGAGATGAAAAGAATGGAAGCATTTTGGAAAACATAACTCAGGATATCATCCAGGAGAACTTCCCCAAGCTACCTACAGAGGCCAACATTCAAATTTAGGAAATGTAGAGAACTCCAGTAAGATACTCCACAAGATCATCCCCAACACATGTAATCATCAGACCCTCCAAGGGCGAAATAAAATAAAAAATGTTAAAGGTCACTGGAAAGAAAGGGCAGGTCATCTACAAAGGGAAGCCCATCAGACTAACAGTGGACTCTCAGCAGAAACCATACAAGTCAGAAGAGATTGGGGGCCAATAGTCAACATTTTTAAGAAAAAGAAATTCCAGTGCAAGATTACATATCCAGCCAAATGAAGCTTCATAAGAGAAAAAATAAAATCCTTTTCAGAAAAGCAAATCCTGAGGGAATTTGTTACCACCAGACCTACTTTACAAAAGTTCCTGAAGGAAGCACTAATTATAAAAAGGAAAAACCATTGCCACTAACATATACAGATCAGTGATATTATAAAGCAACTACATAAACAAGTCTGCAAAATAGCTAGCTAGCATCATGATCACAGGATCCAATCCACACATAACAGCACTAACCTTAAATGCCCCAATTAAAAGACACAAAGTAAAAAAGCTGGATAAAGGACCAAGACCCATTGATATGCTGTCTTCAAGAGGCCCATCTCATATGCAAAAACACATATAGGGTAAAAATAAAAGGGTGAAGGAAAATTAACAAGCAAATCAAAAACAGAAAAAAGCAGGGATTGCAATCCTAGTATCTGAAAAAAAAAAAAGACTTTAAATCAAAAAAGACAAAGAAGGATATTAAACAATGGTAAAAGGTTCAATTCAACAAGAAAAGCTAACTATCCTAAATATAGTTAGCTTTTTATATATGCACCCAAATTAGAGTACCCAGATTCATAAAGCAAGTTCTTAGAGACCTTCAAAGAGACTTAGACCCCCACAGAATAATAGTAGGAGACTTTAACACCCCACTGACAATATTGTCTAATATCGAGATCATCAAGACAGAAAATTAACAAAAATATTCAGGTCCTGAACTAAACTGTGGATCAAGTAGAACTGACAGACATCTGCAGAACTCTAAACCCCAAAACAATGAAATATACATTCTTCTCCTCATTACCACACAGCACTTACTCTAAAATGGGTCACATAATCAGAGGTAAAAACTCCTTAGCAAGTGTAAAAGAATTGAAATCATAGTGAACAATTTCTCAGACCTTGATTTCTCAAATTAGAAATCAAGATTAAGAAGTTAATTCAAACCCACACAATATGGTTTGGCTGTGCCCCCACCCAAATATCATCTTGAATTGTAGTTCCCATAATCCCCGCCTATCATGGGAGGAACCTAGTGGGAGGTGATTGGATCATGGGGACAGTATCCTCCATGCTGTTCTCATGATAGTGAGTGAGTTCTCAGGAGATCCGATGGTCTTATAAGCATCTGGCATTTCCCCTGCTGGTATGTCTCTCTCCTGCCCCTTGTGAAATAGAACATGCTTGCTTTCCCTTCTGTCATGGTAAGTTTTCTGAGGCCTCCGTAGCCATGTGGAAGTGTGAGTCAATTAAACCTCTTTTCTCTACAAATTACCCAGTCTGTGATATTTCTTCATAGCAGCATGAGAACAAACTAATACAACACACACACACACACACACACACACACACACACACACACACACCATGAAAATTGAATAACCTGCTCCTAAATAACTTTTGGGTAAATAATAAAATAAAGGCAGAAATCTTGAAATTAATGAGAATAAAACTGCAGCTGGGCACGGTGGCTCATGCCTGTAATCCCAGCACTTTGGGAGGCCAAGACAGGTGGATAACAAGGTCAGGAGATCGAGGCCATCTTGGCCAATATGGTGAAACCCTGTCTCTACTAAAAATACAAAAATTAGCTGGGTGTGTTGGCACATGCCTGTAGTCCCAGCTACTTGGGAGGCTGAAGCAGGAGAATCACTTGAACCCAGGAGGCAGAGGTTGCAGTGAGCTGAGATTGCACCACTGCACTCCAGCCTGGTGAAAGAGTGAGACTCCATCAAAAAAAAAAATTTTTTTAATGCAACATACCAAAATCTCTAGAAAACAGTTAATGCAGTGTTAAGAGGGAAACTGACAGCATAAATTTTCACATCAAAATGTTACAAATATCTAAAATTAACAACCTAACATCACAACGAAAAGAACTAGGAAACCAAGAGTAAACAGATACCAAAGCTAGCAGAAGACAAGAAATAACCAAAAGCAGAGCTGAACTAAAGGAGATCAAGACATGAAAAACCATTCAAAAGATCAAAAATCCAGAAGCTAATTTTCTGAAAAAATTAATAAAATAGACTGCTAAATAGACTAATAAAAAAGAAAAGAGAGAAAATTCAAATAAACACAATCAGAAATGACATAGAGAATATTACCACTGACCCCACAGAAATAAAAACAACCATGAGAGAATGTTATGAACACCTCTATGCACATAAATTCAAAAACTAGAAGAAATGGACAGTGGCTTAAGCCTGTAATCCCAGCACTTTGGGAGGCTGAGGCAGGTGGGTCACGAGGTCAAGAGATCGAGACCATCCTGGTCAACACGGTGAAACCCCGTCTCTACTAAAAATACAAAACATTAGCTGGGCACGGTGGTGCGTGCCTGTAATCCCAGCTACTGAGGAGGTTGAGGCAGAAGGATTGCCCTGAACCCAGGAAGCGGAGGTTGCGGTGAGCCGAGATCACGCCATTGCACTCCAGCCTGGGTAACAAGAGTGAAACTCTGTCTCAAAAAAAAAAAAAAAGAAAAAAGAAATGGACAAATACTTGGACACATACACCCTCCCAAAACTGAACCAGGAAGATATTGAATCCCTGAACAAATTAACAACAAGCTCTGAAATCAAATCAGTAATGAATAGCCTATCAAACAATAAAAAGTCCACAACCAGATGGATTCACAGCTGAGTTCTACCAGAGGCACAAAGAAGAGCTGGTACCATTCCTACTGAAACTATTGTAAACAATTGAAAAGAAGAGACTCCCCCATAACTCATTCTATGAAACCAACATCATCCTGACACTAACACCTTGCAGAGATATAACAAACAGAAAACTTCAGGCCAATATCCATGATAAACATTGATGCAAAAAGTCCTCAACAAAATACTAGAAAACTCAATCCAGCAGCACAGCAAAAAGCTTTCTACCATAATCAAGTAGGCTTCGTCCCTGAAATGCAAGATTCATTAAACATACACAAATCAATAAATGTGGCTTACCACATAAACAGAACTAAAAAACAAACAAACAAAAAATGATTATCTGAACAGATGCAGAAAAGGCCTATGGTAAAATTCAACATCCTTTCATGTAAAAAGTTCTCAATAAACTAAGTTTTGAAGGAACATACCTCTAAATAATAAGAACCATATATGACAAACTCACATCCAATATATTGAATGGGCAAGAGCTGGAGGCATTCCTCTTAAAAACTGGCACAAGACAAGGATGCCCTCTCTTACCACTCCTATTCAACATAGTATTGGAAGTTCTGATCAGGGCAATCAGGCAAGAAAAAGAAATAAAGCTTATTCAAATAGGAAGAGAGGAAGTCAAACTCTCTTCTCTTACAGGTAACATGATTGCATATCTAGAAAACCCCACTGTCTAGGCCCAAAAGTACCTTAAGCTGATAAGCAACTTGAGCAAAGTCTTAGGTTACAAAATCACTGTGCAAAAATCACTACCATTCCCATACACCACCAACAGACAAATAGAGAGCCAAATCACAAATGAATTCTCATTGCAATTACCACATGAGAATAAAATACCTAGGAATACAGCTAACAGGGAAGTGAAGGACCTCTTCAAGGAGAACTACAAAGCACTGCTAAAAGAAATAAGAGATGACACAAACAAATGAAAAATCATTCCATACGAATAGGAAGAATCAATGTTGTGAAAATGGCCATACTGTCCAAAGTAATTTATAGATTCGATTGTATTCCCCATCAAGCATCAGAATTTACAGAATTAGACTAAAAGATTTTAAAATTAATATGGAACCAAAAAAGAATCTGAACAGCCAAGGAAATCTTATGCAAAAAGAACAATGCTGGAGGCATCACACTCCCTGACTTCAAACTCTACTACAGGGCAACAGTAATCAAAACAACACAGTACTGGTACATAAACAAACACATAGACCAATGGAACAGAATAGAGAACCCAGAAATAAGACCGCACAACTACAACCATCTGATATTCAACAAACGTGACAAAAATAAACAATGGGAAAAGGATTCCCTATTTAAGAAATAGTGCAAGGAGAACTGGCTAGCCATATGTAGAAAATCCGAAAACTGGACTCCTTCCTTACACCATATATAAAAATCAACTCAAGATGGATTGTAGGCTTCAATGTAAAACCCAAAATTATAAAAACCCTAGAAGAAAACCTTGGCAGTACTATTCAGGACATAGGCACAGGCAAAGATTTCATGATGAAGACGCCAAAAGCAACTGCAACAAAGGCAAAAATTGACAAATGACGTCTAATTAAAGAGCTCTGCACAGCAAAATAAACTATCATTAATTCAACAAATAACCTAAAGAATGGGAGTAATTTTTTTTAAATTATACATCTTACAAAGGTCTAATATCCAGCATTTATAAGGAACTTAAACAAATTTATCAAAAAAAAAATTAAAAAGTGGGCAAAGGACATGAACAGAAACTTCTCAAAAGAAGACATCTGGATTTTGATCCAAGAGGGCCAAATAGGATTAGCTCTGGATTGCAGTTCCCAGTGAAAACGCAGAGGGTGAGTGATCACTGCATTTCCAGATGAATTTTTACTGCCCACAGACCAGAAGATTCCCAGGTGAAAAAGCGCCATGAGTCTCCAGTGCAGCTGTTTCAGCCAGTGCAACCGGTCTCTGTGCAAAAACTCACACGAATCCAGGCACTGTTTCAACTGAAGACTGGAATGCCTGTGAGACAGAATCACCTGTTCAACTGAAAAAAAGAGGGCTGAAACAAGGAGAAAGGTGATCTGGCTCAGCCAGTCCCACCTCTACAAAGAAAAGCAATCTGAAATGCTCTGGATTGAGAGTTTCACAGCAAACACAGCTGGACCAGGGAAGGTCCAGCTCTGTGGGAGGAAGGGCATCCGCCATTACCAAGGCAATCCACCACTACGAAGGCAGTCCGCCATTACCGAGGTAGTCCACCATTACCCAGGCAGTCCGCCATTACCAAGGCAGTCTGCAATTACAGAGACAGTCCACCATTACTGAGGCAGACCACCATTACCGAGGCAGTTCTAACTACACCCCTATAAACAAAACTACAAGAAAGTTCACACAGTAGCTGGGCAGAGCCCACAGCAGCTCAGCAACACCTCTGCTGGCATACTGTGATGAGGCTACCTCTTTGCAGGCCAGGGCATCTCAGAAAAAAGGCAGCAGCACAAGAAGAACTTACAAATAAAGCCCTACCTTCCCAGGACAGAGCACCTGAGAAAAAAAAGTGGTTATGAGTTCTGCTGCAGCAGACTTAAACGTACCTGCCCAGCAGCTCTGAACAGAACAAAGGAGCTCACAGCTCAGCACTTGAGCTCCTATAATGGAAAGGCTGTCTCCTCAAGAAGCTCTCCAACCCCCATATATCCAAAGAGACACCTCATAAAGGAGACTTGAGGCTAACATCTAATGGGTATCCTTCTGGGACAAATATCACAGAAGAAGAAACTGGCAGCAACCCTTACTGTTCTGCAGCTTCTGCAGCTGCTGCAGGTGATCCCCAGGCAAGAAGGGTCTGGAGTGGACCTCCAGCAGTCCTACAACAGAAGGGCCTGACTGTTAGAGGGAAAACTAAAAAACAGAAAGAAATAATTTCATCATCCACAAAAAGGAAGTCCACTAAGAGACCCCATCTGAAAGTCACCAACTACAAAGACCACAGGTAGATAAATACACAAAGATGAAAAGAAACCAGCTAAAAAAGGATGAAAACACACAAAACCAGAATGCCTCTAGTCCTTGAAGGGATCACAACTCCTCACCAGCAAGGGAACAAGGCTGGATGGAGAATGAGTCTGATGAATTGGCAGAAACAGGCTTCAGAAGGTAGGTAATAACAAATTTCTCTGAACTAAAAGAACACCTTCTAACCCAATGCAAAGAAACTATGAACCTTGAAAAAAGGTTTGACAAAATGCAAACGAGAATAAACAGCTTAGAGAGGAATATAAATGAATTGATGGAGCTGAAAAACACAAAACGAAAACTTTGCAAAGCATACACAAGTTTCAACAGCAGAATCGACCAAGCAGAAGAAAGAATACCAGAGATTGAAGATCAACTCAATGAAATAAAACAAGAAGGCAAGATTAGAGAAAAAAAGAGTAAAAACAAATGAACAAAACCTTCAAGAAACATGGGATTATGTGAAAAGACCTAATCTACGCTTGATAGATGTACCTGAATGTGATGGAGAGAATGAATCCAAGTTGGAAAACACTCTTCAGGATATTATCCAGGAGAACTTCCTCAACCTAGCAAGGCAGGCCAATATTCAAGTCCAGGAAATACAAAGAACACCACAAAGATATTCCTCAAGAAGAGCAACACCAAGGTACATAGTTGTCAGATTCACCAGGGTTGAAATGAAGGAAAAAAATGCTAAGGGCAGCCAGGGAGACAGGTCAGGTTACCCACAAAGGGAAGCCCATCAGACTCACATCACATCTCTCAGCAGAAACCCTACAAGCCAGAAGAGAGTGGGGGCCAATATTCAACACCCTTAAAGAAAAGAACTTGCAACCTAGAATTTCATATCCAGCCAAACTAAGCTTCATAAATGAAGGAGAAATAAAATGCTTTATGAACAAGCAATTGCTCAGAGATTTCATGACCACCAGGCCAGCTTTAAAAGAGCTCATGAAAGAAGCACTAAACATAGAAAGGAAAATAATAAAAGCTATTATTGTTTTTATTAAAAACAAACCCACAGCTGATATCATACTGAATGGGCAAAAACTGGAAGCATTCCCTTTGAAATCTGGCACAAGACAAGGATGCCCTCTCTCACCACTCCTATTCAATATAATATTGGAAGTTCTAGCCAGAGCAATCAGGCAAGAAAAAGAAATAAAGGGTATTCAATTAGGAAAGGAGGAAGTCAAATTGTCTCTATTTGCAGACGACATGATTGTATATTTAGAAGACCCCACAGTTTCAGCCCAAAGTCTTCTGAAACTGATAAGCAACTTCAGCAAAGTCTCAGGATATAAAATCAGTGTGCAAATATCACAAGCATTCCTGTACACCAATAACAGACTTAAAGAGAGCCAAATCAAGAATGAACTGCCATTCACAATTGCTACAAAGAGAATAAAATACCTAGGAATACAACTAACAAAGGATGTAAAGGACCCCTTCAAGGAGAACTACAAAGCGCTGCTCAACGAAATAAGAGAGGACACAAACAGATGTAGAAACATTCCATGCTTATGGTTAGGAAGAATTATATTGTGAAAATGGCCATACTGCCCAAAGTAATTTACAGATTCAGTGCTAACCCCATCAAGCTACCATTGACCTCCTTCACAGAATTGGAAAAAAAAAACCACCTTAAACTTTATATGCAACCAAAAGAGAACCCACATAGCCAAGTCAATTCTAAGCAAAAAGAACAAAGCTGGAGGCATCACACTACCAGACTTCAAACTATACTACAAGGCTACAGTAACCAAAACACTATGGTACTGGTACCAAAACAGAGATGTAGACCAATGGAACAGAACAGAGGCCTCGGAGGCAACACAACACATCTACAACCATCCGATCTTTGACAAACCTGACAAAAACAAGCAATGGGGAAAGGGTTCCCTGTTTAATAAAAGGAGTTGGGAAAACTGGCTAGCCATGTGCAGAAAGCAGAAACTGGACCCCTTCCTGACACCTTACACTAAAATTAACTCCAGATGGATTAAAGACTTAATCATAAGACCTAAAACCATAAAAACCCTAGAAGAAAACCTAGGCAAAACCATTCAGGACATAGGCTTAGGCAAGGACTTCATGACTAAAACATCAAAAGCACTGGCAACAAAAGCCAAAATAGACAAATGGGACCTAATTAAACTCCAGAGCTTCTGCACAGCAAAAGAAACAGTCATTAGAGTGAATCGGCAACCAACAGAATGGGAAAAAAATTTTGCAATCTACCAATCTGATGAAGGACTTATATCCAGAATCTACAAAGAGCTAAAACAGATTTACAAGAAAAAAACAAACAAACCCATTCAAAAGTGGGCAAAGGATATGAACAGACACTTTGCTAAAGAAGACATACATAGGCCAACAAACATATGAAAAAATGCTCATCATCACTGGTCATTAGAGAAATGCAAATCAAAACTACATTAAGATACATCTCACGTCAGTTAGAATAGCGATAATTAAAAAATCTGGAGACAACAGATGCTGGAGAGGATTTGGAGAAATTGGAATACTTTTACACTGTTGGTGGGAGTGTAAATTAGTTCAACCATTGTGGAAGACAGTGGGGCAATTCCTCAAGGAGCTAGAAATAGAAATTCCATTTGACCCAGCAATCCCATTACTGGGTATATATCCAAAGGATTATAAATCATTCTATTATAAAGATACCTGCACACATATGTTCATTGCAGCACTGTTTACAATAGTAAAGACTTGGAACCAACCCAAATGCCAATCAATGATAGACTGGACAGGGAAAATATGGCACATATCCACCATGGAATACTATGCAGCCATAAAAACCAATGAGTTTGTGTCCTTTGTAGGGACATGGATGAACCCAGAAACCATCATTCTCAAAAAACTGACACAAGAACAGAAAATCAAACACCACATGTTCTCACTCATAGGCGTGTGTTGAACAATGGGAACACATGTACACAAGGAGGGGAGCATTACACACTGAGGTCTGTAGGGGGAAACTAGGGGAGGGACAGTGGGGGGTGGGGAGTTGGGAAGGGATAACATGGGGAGTAATGCCAGATTAGGTGATGGGGATGGAGGCAGCAAACCACATTGCCATGTATGTACCGATGCAACAATCCTGCATGTTCTTCACATGTACCCCAGAACCTAAAGAGCAATAACACACACACACACACACACATATATATATACACATATATATATATTTATTTAAAAGAAAAAAGAAGACATTTATGCTGCCAATAAACATATGAAAAAAAGTTCAACATCACTGATCAGCAGAAAAAACCAAATCAAAACCACAATGAAATACTACCACATGCCAATCAAAATGACAAAGATTAAAAGGTCCAGAAACAATAGATGCTGGCAATGTTGTGGAGAAATAGGAACGCTTTTACACTGTTTGTGGGAATGTACATTAGTTTAAACATTGTAGAAGACAGTGTGGTGATTCCTCAAAAATCTAGAGCCAGAAGTATCATTTGACTCACGAATTCCATCACTGGTTATATACCCAAAGGAATATAAATCATTCTATTATATAGATGCATTCATGTGTATGTTCATTGCCGCACTATGCATAATAGCAAAAACATGGAATTAACCCAAATGCTCATCAATGATAGACTGGATAAATAAAATATAGTACATATACACCATGGAATACTATGTAGTCATAAAAAGGAACAAGATCATGTCCTTTGCAGGAACATGGATGAAGCTGGAAGCTGTTATGGTCAGAAAGATAATGCAGGAACAGAAAATGAAACACCATATGTTCTCACTTATAAGTGGACGCTGAATGATGAGAACATATGAACACATTGAGGGGAACACCACACACTGGGGCCTGTTAGGGGTGGGGGTGGGGAGAGGAAAAGCATCAGGAAGAATTGCTAAGGGATGCTACAGGTATTGGGTTGACTGTGCCGCAAACCACCAAGGCACATGTTTACCTATGTAACAAATCTGCAAATCTTGCACATGTACCCTGGAACTTAAATTAAAAGTTGAAGGACAAATATTTTTTAAAAAGAAATGCAAGTCAAAAGCACAAGGAGATATCATCTCATACTAGTCAGAAGGGCTACTATTAAAAAGTCAAAAAATAACAGATGCTGGAGAGGTTGTGGAGAAGGAGGAACGCTTATACACTGTTGCTGAGAGTGTTAATTAGTTTACTCATTGTGAAAGACAGTGTGGCGATTCCTCAAAGACCTAAAGACAGAAATACCATTGGACCCAGCAATCCCATTACTGGGTATATACCCAAGGAATATAAATCATTCTACTGTAAAACTCATGCACATGTATGTTTACTGCAGCACTATTCACAATAGAAAAAATATAGAATCAACATAAATGCCCATCAAAGACAGACTGGATAAAAAAAGTGGTACATAAACACAATGGAATACTATGCAGCCATAAAAATGAATGAGATCATGTCCCTTGAAGGGACACGGATGGAGTTGGAGGCCATTATCCATAGCAAACCAACACAGGAACAGAAAACCAAACACCACATTTTCACTTAGAAGATGAACATAAATGACACATTGAGGGTAACAACACACACTGGGGCCAGTCAAAGGGAAAGGGGTGGAAGGAGGAAGAGGATCAGGAAGAATAGATAGTGCACGCTGGGCTTAATACCTGGGTGATGGGATGATCTGTGGAGCAAACCACCATGGCACACATTTACCTATGCAAGAAATCTACACATCCTGTACATGTGCCCCTGAACTTAAAATAAAAGTTGGAAATACAAAAAATAGTGTTGGCAAGAGTACAGAGAAAGGGGAACTCTTCCACACTGTTGGTTGGAATATAAATTAGTACAGCCTTATGGAAAACTGCAACACGTTTCAAAAAAAAAAAAAAACAGAAATAAAGCTGCCATATGACCCAGGAATCCCACTATGTAATGCAGTATATTGCACTATTAGGTATATATATACCCAAAGTAAATGAATCTGTATTTCAAAGGGATATCTGCTCCCTATGTTTACTGCAGCATTAGTCTTAATAGTCATGTTATAAAAGCAACTTAAGCGTCCATCCACAGATGAGTAGATAAAGAAAATGTGGAATATATACAGGGAAATTTTTTCAGCCTTAAAAACGAAAGTTTTTGATTTGCCACAACATGGATGAGTCTAGAGAACATTATGTTACATAACATTAACCAGGCACAGAAAGACAAATACTGCATGATCACACTTACATGTGGAATCTAAAAAAGTCAAACTCATAGAAGCAGAGCAAAAGTAGTGGTTAACAGGGCCTGGGAGTGAGGAGATGGGTTACCAGGAAAATACTAATGAAAGGACACAAAATTTCAGTTAGACATGAAGAATAAGTTCAAGAAACGTATAACATGTGGTCTACAGTTAATGGCAATGTGTTGTATACTGTACATTTCCAAAGACATCAGATTTTAAGCATTTTCATCACAAAAAATGAGAAGTATATGAGGTCACGTGTATGCTAATTAGTTTGATTTAGCCATTCCACAATGTCTAAGTATTTCAAAATATCACGTTTTATGCCATAAATATATAAAATTTCAAGTAAAACTTTTAAAAGTCTGAATTTACTCAAAGGTTAAATTAACATGACTGAAACTGAGTGGTTCAAGGGATTTGTCTGTAGGCATTTCCAGGTCATTGACTCAATTCCTTTTTATGGTCCTAGGTTTTAGTAACTTGGCTGTGTGTAGCAGCCCATTTCAAATGAGGATCTGTGTGCCTTGTTATATTTGTTTGTCCAACTGAGAAAAATATTCATCGGATTGTGTACCTGAGTGGAAGAATTTCTAGTACTTCTAGAAAACTCTGACACCTGTAGATCACTGCACAGTTGTTTGCCTTCGAACTTCAAATTTCAATTGTAAGACAATATTAAATAGAATATAAAATGATACTTTGGCAAACATTACAGAGTTTTCCTCTTCTTTTTTGTGGGAATGTCAGGTTTTGATTTTTACAGGAGAACTAGGCCTTCTATTTTTGATTTGTCTTTCCAACTAACATCAAACTTAGAGCTATATATCTGATGGATAACTAGAATGGTGGATGTGTAAAATATTTCTCTCTTGCATTTAAAGTTGTATTGGTAGAAATCAACCTTACCAGCACTGGCTGTCATTGAATTCTTATTCTTAACTTTGGGAATTGAAAAAAAAAATCTGTTGAATCTGCGTAAAAAAGTCCTTTCTGAGACCAAAATGGTAGCTAAAACTCTTTCTGAAATTAACTTCTGCCTTGTATGTCAATGTTCTCTAGAATATAAATAAATGATTTTGTAAATAAGTGACAGCAATTTGTTTAATTTGGAAGGGCACAAAGTACACTCCATTGAGTTGGCAAATGCAACATTCTTCTAAATATTTTCCCTAAAGCTTCAAGTATATTATATGCATTTAAATTTATATTCTAACACTTTTTTTTAAAGTATAATTCTTAATTATGACATAAGTGTGACTACATGCATGTCTTTGCTTTCTTGTTTCATGAATTCATTAGTAATTTTAATAGAATTTTAATAACATTTAACAAAAAGAAAAATGAACAAAACATCTGAGAAATATGAGATTATGTAAAGAGACCAAATCTATGATTCATCAGTATTCCTAACAGATAACGAGAGAGAATAAGCAACTTGGAAAATATATTTGAGGACATAGTCATCAAAACTTCCCTAGTGTCACTACAGACATTGACATGCAAATGCAAGAAATACAGAGAATCTCAGCCAGATACTATATAAGATTACCATATCCAAGGCACATAATCATCAGAATCATCAAGATCAATGAAAACAAAGAAATTTGAAACACAGCTAGAGAAAAGGGGCAGGTCACCTACAGAGGGAATCCTACCAGGCTAGAAGCAGACCTCTCAGAAGAAACTTTACAAGCCAGAAGAGATTGCCTATTTTCAGTGTCCTTAAGGAAAGGAAATTCCAACAAAGAATTTTATATCCTACTAAACTAAGCTTCATAACTGAAGGAGAAATAAGATGCTTCTCTGACAAGCAAATGCTGAGGGAATATGTTTAAACTAGACCAGCCTTAGAAGAGGTCCCTGAGGGAGTTCTAAACATGAATTCAAAAGAATGGCACCTGCCACCACAAATGCACACTTAAGCACATAGTTCATAGGCACTATAAAGTAACTACACAACAAGTCTACACAGCAATCAGCTAACAACACAATAATAGACTCAAAATCACACAAATCAATAATAACCTTAAATGTAAAGGGGCTAAACATCCCACCCAAAAGACATACAGTGGCAGGCTGAATAAAAAGACAAGACCCAAGCATCTGTTGTCTTCAAGAGACTCATCTTATATTTAATGACACCCACAAGCTCAAAGTTAAAGCATGAAGTAAGATTTATCATGCAAACAGAAAACAAAAAAGAGCAGGTGTCACCATTCTTCATCATTCATTCATTCATTCTTCATCATTCAGTCTTCATTCTTCATCTTTCATTATTCATTCTTCATTATCATTCATTCATTCACCAGATAAAACAGACTTTAAACTCATAAAAATCTAGGATAATGAAGGACATTGAATAACAATAAAGGATGCAATTCAGCAAGAGGCCTTAACTATCTTAAATACATATACACCCAACTTTGAAGCATGGAGATTTATAAAACAACTTTTTATTGGCCTACAAAAACACTTAAACAACCACACAATAATAGTGGGAGACTTATCGAAGCACAAATTAACAAAGAAACACTGGACTTCAACTCAACACTTGACCAACTGGACCTATAAAGCACTCCATCCAACAAACACAGAATATGCCTTCTTCTTATCTGCACATGAACATATTCAAATATCAACCACATGCTCAGTCAAAAGCAGGCCTCAATAAATTGAGAAAGAAACTGAAATCACACCAAGTATACTCTCAAACCAAAGTATGAGAAAAATAGGCATTAATACCAAAAAGATCTCTCAAAATTACACAAATAAATGGAAAGTAAACAACTTACTCCTGAGTAACTTTTGAGTGAACATAGAAATTAAGGCAGAAATTTTAAAAATTCTTTGTAGTGAAAATAGAAACACAACTTACCAAATCTCTGAGATAGAGCCAAAGCAGTGTTAAGAGGAAAATTAATAGTCCTAAATGCCTTCATTAAGAAGTTAGAAAGGTGTCAAATTAACAAGATAAAACTGCACCTAAAGGAAAGAGAAAAAAAGAGAACAAACCAACCCCAAAGCTAGCAAAAGAAAAGAAACACCTAAACTAAAGAAGAGTTTAATGAAATTGAGATGCAATAACCCATACAAAAGATCAATGAAACCAAGAGTTGGTTCTTTGTAAAACTAAATAAGATTGGTAGACTCCCTAACTAGATTAACAAAGAAAAAGAAAGACATAATCCAAATAAGCAAAATAAGAGACAACAAAAATGATATTACAACTGATCCTACAGAAATACAAAAGACCCTCAGACACTACTATGAACAACTCTAGGCACACAAATTCGAAAATCTAAAGGAAATGAATAAATTCCTGGAGAGCACACAATCTCCCAAGATTGAATCAGGAAGAAATTGAAACACTGAATAGACCAATTTCAACTTATGAAATTGAATCAATA
Organism: Cebus imitator; assembly: GCF_001604975.1. NCBI lineage: Eukaryota > Metazoa > Chordata > Mammalia > Primates > Cebidae > Cebus > Cebus imitator. Next base: position 2,228,451 of record NW_016107605.1, read on the forward strand.
ATAAACTACCAACCACAAAAAGCCCTGGACCAAGTGAATTCACAGCCCAATTCTACCAGACATACAAACAAGAACTGATACTAATCTTACTGAAACTATTTCAAAAAACTGAGGAGCGGTGGTTCCTCCCTAACTCATTCTATAAGACAAGCATTAGCCTGACAGCAAAATCAAGCAGAGATACAACAACAACAACAAATTTCAGACTGATATCCCTAATGAACATGGGTGCAAAACTCTTCAAAAAATGCTAGCAAATTGAATCTAGCAGTACATAAAAAAGTTAATACACCACAATTAAGTAGGCTTTATTCTTGGGATACAATGCTAAAATCACATTTGTTAATCTGCAACAGAGGTCTATGTTGCAAATATTTGCATATGTTGTAAATCATATTTGCCTATGTGGCAAATCAGCAAATGTGATTCACCATACAAATAGAATCAAGAGCAAAAATGATATGATCATCTTAATAAATGCAGAAAAAGCTTTTAATAAAATTCAATATTCCTTCATGATAAAAACCCTAAATAAACAAAGAAACATACCTCAAATAGTAAGAGTCATCTATGGAAAACCCACAGCCAATGTCAGACTGAATGAGCAAAAGATGGAAATATTTCCCTTGAGAACTAAAACAAGACAAGGCTACCTACTCTCACCACTCCTCTTCAACGTAGTACTGGAAGTCTTTGCCAGATCTACCAGGCAATGGAAAGAAAGAAAAGGAATTTGAAGAGCAAAAGAAGAAGTCAAACTATCTCTTTTCACTGATGATAAAATTTTATATCTAGAAAACCCTAAAGACTCTGCCAAAAGGTTCCAAGAATTAATTAGCAACTTTAGCAAAGTCTCAGGATAAAATCAATGTACAAAAATCAGTATCATTTCTATACACTAACAACATCCAAGCTGAGAGTAAACTCCACAACACAATCCCGCTTACAATAGTCACAAAGAAAATTAAGTATTTAGGAATACAGCAAACCAGGAGATTAAAGATCTCTGTAAAGAGAACAACAAAATACTGCTGAGATAAATCAGTGATTATGCAAATAAATTAAAAAACATTCCATACTCATGAATTGGAAGAATCAATATTGTTAAAATGACCATACTGCCCAAAGCAATTTATAGAGTTAATGCTATTCCTGTCAAACTACTGTCAGTCTTTACAGAGTTAGAAAACACAATTCTAAAATTCATATAGAACCACAAAAGAGTGTCAATAGCCAAAACAATACAAAGAAAAAAGAAAAAAGACAGAGGCTTTAAACTACCCAACATCAAACTGTACTACAAGACTATGGTAATCAAAACAGCATGGTACTAGTACAAAAATAGATATATAGACCATTGAATAGGTTAGAGAACCCAGAAATAAAGCCACATACCTACAACTATCTGTTCTTTAGCAAGGCTGACAAAAATAAGCAATGGGTAAAAGACTCCTTATTCAATAAATGATGCTGGGATAACTGGCTAGCCATATGCAGAAGACTGAAGCTGGGCTCATATGAACTCAAAAATGAACTCAAAATGGATTAAAGATTTAAATTAAAATCCTCAAACTATAAAAATCCTAGAAGAAAACCCAGGAAATATTCTTCTGAACATTGAATTTGGCAAAAATTTATGGCTAAGTCCCCATATGCAATTGCAACAAAAACAAAAATAAAATGGGACCTGATTAAACTAAAGAGCTTCTGCACAGCAAAGAAACTATCAACAGAGCGAACAGACAATGATTTTTGTCTGTTTGTCTATAGAATGATACAAGATATTTGCAAACAAGGCATGCAACAAAGCCTAATATCCAGAATCTATAGTAAAAAATAAATAACAAGCAGAAAATAACCCCATGAAAAAGTGGACAAAGGACATGAATAGACACTTCTCAAAAGATGACAAGTGGCCAATAAACATACAAAAAAAAAATGCTTCACACCACTAATCATCAGAGAAACGCAAGTCAAAACTACAATGAAATTCTACCTCACACCAGTCAGAATTGCTATTGTTAAAGAGTCAAAAAACAACAGATGCTGGCTAGACTGCAGAGAAAAGGAAATGCTTATACTCTTCTGGTGGGAATATAATTAGTACGACCACTGTGGAAAGCAGTCTTGAGATTTCTCAAAGACTTAAAACATAGCTGCCATTAGACCCAGCAATCCATTACTGGTAAATACATGAATGAAAATAAATCATTCTACTAAAAAGACACAAACACTTGTACATTCATCTCTGTGCTATTCACAATAGTAAAGACATAGAATCAATCCAGATCCCCATCGATGGTAGATTGGATAAAGAAAAAATAATACATATACACCAAGGAATACTGTGCAGTCATAAAAAAATGAAATCATGCCTTTTGCAGCAACATGGATGGAGCCTTTGGAGGTCATAATCCTAAGTAAATTAATGCAGAAACATAAAACCAAATACCACGTATTTGCACTTATAAGTGGGAGCTAAGCATTGTGCACACATGGATGCCAATAAAGGAAAAATAGGCATTGTGGACTCCAGGGTGGAAGGGAGAGGTGGGTTGAAAAGCTACCTAACAGGCACTATGCTCACTACAGCGGTGGATGGGATCTATACTCCAAACCTCAGCATCATGCAATATTCCCATGTAACAAATCTGTACATGTACTCCCTGTATCTAAAAGTTGAAAATAAGTAACAATAGTAGCAATAATAAAAAGTAAAAGTGCCTGTCGGGTGGTGGGGGAAGATGTTATCAGGGTCTAAGTTTTCCAATGGATCTACCCTAAAAGTCCTTATAGAAAGCCAGATTATTTTGTTCAATAAAACGAAAGAAAGGAAATAACTGTAAGACAAAAGATAGGGTTGTCATATGTTGTAAATTTAATGTTTCATTCATATATAAATCTGAATTTAAGTTGGATTAAATCCCATTTGGATTGGGTTAAATCAAATTTCGAATACATCTACTGTATAAATATGAGGAAAATACGTTAAATTTTTAATATTTATAGCTCTCCATTTGTTTTTATATATTATGAATAAAATCAAATTTCTATTGAAATATTGGCAGAAGTATAGCTCAATATTAAAGCATATGTCCACATAAAACATTTACACAATGTTCATAGCAACATTTTTCATAAAAGCCCAAAAGTGGAAACAATCCAAATGTCTACCAACTGGTAAATGAACAAGCAGCATGGAGTAGAATATCTACGCAAGAAAGTATTACTTGGCAATAAAAAAGAATGAAGTACTGATACATGCTATGACATGGTTGAACCTCAGAAGAATTATGCCATCATATTCTCCACCATAGTGCAACCTTTGTGAATCAAAGAAAAATGAAGTAGTGTCTTTTACTCCTTTATTATTTTGGAAAGCAAGAGAAAGTTATTAAGTTAACAGTAATATGACACTAAATATATGGAAAAGTTGCAAACTGACCGATTCACCTTGCACATTGTTAGTTCAGATGTAAATTACAGCAACCATTATAGAAAACAGTAAGAAGGTTTCCCAAAAACTAGAACTACAATATGATCCAGAAATCCCATTTCTGGGTGTATATAACTTTTTGTCAAAAAGATCTGCATTCTGATGTTTATTGTGGCCTTATTCACAACGGCTAAGAAAAGAAATCAATCTATATCTATCAACAGATAAATAAATGGATAAAGAAACTGGGGTATACATACACAATGGAATACTATTTCACTGTAAAAAAAATAAAAGACAGTATTGTCATTTACAACAACATGGGTGAACTTGAAGTACGTTATGTTAAGTGATATAAGTAAGGCACAGTAAGAGAAATATCACATGATCTGATATACATAGAATCTAAAAAAGTTGAACTTGTACAAGTAGAGTAGAACGCTAGTTACTGGGGACAGAAGCATTATTGGTCAAAGAATATAAAATTTCAATTAGATAGGAGGAATAAGTTCAAGAAATGTATTGTAAAACATGTAGTAGAGGCTGGGTGTGGTGGCTCATGCGTTTAATCCCAGCACTTTGGGAGGCCAAGGTGGGCAGATCACGAGGTCAGAAGTTCGAGACCAGCCTGACCAACATGGTGAAACCCTGTCTGTACTAAAAATACAAAAATTAGCCAGGTGTGATGGCACGGACCTGTAATCCCAGCTACTCAGGAGGCTGAGGCAGGAGAATCACTTGAACCCAGGAGGCAGAACTTGCAGTAAGTCGGCATCGAGCCACTATACTCCAGCCTGATGACAGAGTGAGACTCCATCTCAAAAAAAAATTTTTTTTAATTTTTAAATTAAACATGTAGTAGATTATCCATGCAAGGAAGTATTACAACAAAATAACAATTTATTGTATTCTTCAAAGTTGTCAAGAGAATAGCTCATAAGTGTTCTTACCACACACACAAAAATGATAAATATATGAAGTAATGAATATATTAGCTCAATTTAGCTATTTCACAATGTGTACATATTTTAAAATGTCGTTCACATGATAAATATACATAATTTTTATTTGCCAATAAAAATAATTTTTTTTTTACAAAAGAAAAAAACAAAATGCATGTTTATATTTGTCAGGATTCTTGCTAATTGATTTTGGTTCCAATAGTAATTGTGAGGATCTGAATGAAATGTGCCTATGGGCCCCAGTAATCAGTAAATTCTTCCACCCCTACCATGGTGACTGAATTAAACAAGATCTTCACGTGGTTTATGAGAAACACTAAAGAAAAAATAGAACAATGAAGACATTTAATGAAACAAATATTAAATAAATTATATAATTAGATAGGCAATACAATAACATGCATTACCCTTTCATTAAAACCAAAAGGAGATTTTTTTTCAATTTTCTTATTTTTTTACTTATTTTTAATTTCAAATTTATTTTGGATACAGGGGATTCATGCCCAGATTTGTTACCTGGGAATATTGCATGATACTGACGTTTGGAGTATGGATCCCGTCAGCCTGGTAGTAAGCATAGTACCTGACAGGTAGTTTATCTTTGTTTCTATTGTATTTGCACTCTGGGGTACATCCTGTATCCTGCAGGATTGTTGCACAGGTACATATATGCCATGGTGGTTTGCTGTCTCCATCCCCCCCCACCCTCGTTGCCTATGTCAGGCATTTCTCCCGGTGTTATCCCTCCCCATCCTCCCCGCCCCACCCCCGCTGTCCCTCCCCCTCCCTTCACCTCCACCCCCCACGGCCGCCCCACCGTCACCTAGCCCTGTAAGTGTTGTTCCCTTCCCTGTGCCCAAGAGTTCTCATTGTTCATCACCTGCCTATGAGTGAGAACATGCTGTGTTTGGTTTTCAGTTCTTGTGTCAGTTTGCTGAGAATGATGGTTTCTAGGTTCATCCATGTCTCTACAAAGGACACAAACTCGTCGTTTTTCATGGCTGCATAGTATTCAATGGTGTATACATGCCACATTTTTTTTGTCCAGTCTATCATTGATGGGTATTTGGGTTGATTCCAGGTCTTTGGTATCGTAAACAGCGCCGCAATGAACATACGTGTTGCAGGTTTCTTTATGATAGAATGATTTATAATCCTTTGGGTATATACCCAGTAATGGGATTACTGGGTCAAATGGAATTCATATTTCTAGATCCTTGAGGAATCATCAAACTGTCTTCCATAATGTAAATTGCCACACTAATTTACACTGCCACCAACAGTGTAAAAGTTTTCCTTTTTCTCCACATCCTCTCCAGCATCTGTTGTCTCCAGATTTTTTAATGATCACCATTCAAACTGGCATGAGATGGTATCTCACTGTGGTTTTGATTTGCATTTCTCTAATAACCAGTGATGATGAGCATTTTTTCATGTTTGTTGGCTGCATATTCGTCTTCTTTTGAAAAGCGTTCGTATCCTTCACCCACTTTTGAATAGGTTTGTTTTTTTCTTGTAAATCTGCCTTTAGTTCTTTGTAGATTCTGAATATTAGCCCTTTGTCTGATTGGTAGATTGTGAAAATTTTTTCCCATTCTGTTGGTTGCTGGTTTACTCTAATGATTGTTTCTTTTGTTGTGTCTTAGGTTTAATTAGGTCCCATTTGTCTATTTTGGCTTTTGTTGCCATTGCTTTTGGTGTTTTAGTCATGAAGTCCTTGCCTGTGCCTATGTCCTGAATGGTTTTGCCTAGGTTTTCTTCTAGGGTTTTTATGGTGTTAGGTCTTTATTTAAGTTTTTAATCCATCTGGAGTTAATTTTAGTGTAAGGTGTCAGAAAGGGTTCCAGTTGCTGCTTTCTGCACATGGCTAGCCAGTTTGCACAACTCCTTTTATTAAAAAGGGATTCCTTTCCGCATTGCTTATTTTTGCCCTGTTTGTCAAAGATCAGATGGTTGTAGATGTGTGGTGTTGCCTATGAGGCCTCTGTTCTGTTCCATTGGTCTATATCTCTGTTTTGGTACCAGTACCATGCTGTTTTGATTACTGTAGCCTTGCAGTATGGTTTGAAGTCAGGTAGCATGATGCCTCCAGCTTTGTTCTTTTTGCTTAGGATCGTCTTGGCTATGCAGGCTCTCTTTTGGTTTCATATGAAATTTAAAGTGGTTTTTTCCAGTTCTGGGAAGAAGGTCAATGATAGCATGATGGGGATAGCATTAAATCTATAAATTACTTTGGGCAGTATGGCAATTTTCACAACTTTGATTCTTCCTAACCATGAGCATGGAATGTTTTTCCATCTGTTTGTGTCCTCTCTTATTTCATTGAGCAGTGGTTTGTAGTTCTCCTTGAAGAGATCTTTTACCCACTTTGTTAGTTGTATTCCTAGGTATTTTATTCTTTTTGTAGCAATTTTGAAAGGAGTTCACTCATGATTTGGCTCTCTGTCTGTTATTGGTGTATAGGAATGCTTGTGATTTCTGCACATTGATTTTGTATCCTGAGACTTTGCCAAAGTTGCTTATCAGCTTAAGGAGGTTTTCAGCTGAGACGATGTGGTCTTCTAAATATACTATCATTTCATCTGCAAATAGGGACAATTTGACTTCTTCTTTTCCTAATTGAATGCCCTTTATTTCTTTTCCTTGCCTACTTGCTTTGGCTAGAACTTCCAATATTATATTTGAATAGGAGTGGTGAGAGAGGGCATCCTTGTCTAGTGCCAGTTTTTACAGGGAATGCTTCTAATTTTTGCCCACTCAGTATGATATTGGCTATAGGTGTGTCATAAAGAGCTTTTATTGTTTTGAGATAAATTCCATCGATACCTAGTTTACTGAGAGTTTTTAGCATATAGGGCTGTTGAATTTTGTTGAAGGCCTTCTCTGCATCTATTGAGATAATCACGTGGTTTTTGTCTTTGGTTCTGTTTACAGGGTGAGTTAACGTTTATAGATTTGCGCATGTTGAACCAGGCTAGCATCCCTGAGATGAAGCCTACTTGATCGTGGTGGATAAGCTTTTTGATGTGCTGTTGGATTCAGTTTGCCAGTATTTTATTGAAGATTTTTACATCAATGTTCATCATACATATTGGCCTGTAGTTTTCTTTTTTACTTGTGTCTCTGCCAGATTTTGGTATCAGGATGATGTTCGTCTCATAGAAAGAGTCAGGGAGGATTCCCTCTTCTTGTATTGTTTGGAATAGTTCCAGCTACTCTTTGTATATCTGGTAGAATTCAGCTGTGAACCCGTCTGGAACTGGACTTCTTTTTGGTAAGTAGACTATTAATTGCTGCCTCAACTTCAGACCTTGTTATTGGTCTATTCAGGGTTTCAACTTCTTCTTGGCTTAGTCTTGAGAGTGTGCAAGTGTTCAGGAATTTATCCATTTCTTCCAGATTTACTGGTTTATGTGCATGGAGTTGTTTGTAGTAATCTCTGATGGTAGTTTGTATTTCTGAGGAATTGGTGGTGATCTCCCCTTTATCGTTTCTTATTGCATCTATTCGATTCTTTTCTCTTTTCTTTTTATTAGTCTAGCTAGCAGTCTGCCTATTTTGTTGATCTTCTCAAAACACCAGCTCCTGGATTTACTGACTTTTTGAAGGGTTTTTTGTGTCTCTATCTCCTTCAGTTCTGCACTGATCTTAGTTATTTCTTGTCTTATGCTTGCTTTTGAGTTTTTTTGATCTTGCTCCTCTAGCTCTTTCAATTTTGATGACAGGGTGTCGATTTTAGATCTTGTTTCTAATGTGAGCATTCATTGCCATAAATTTCCCTCTAGACACTGCTTTAAATGTGTGCCATAGGATCTGATACATTGTGATTTCCTTCTCACTGTTTTCCAAGAACATTTTTATTTCTGCCTTCATTTCACTGTTTATCCATTCATCATTCAGGAGCAAGTTGTTCAGTTTCCATGTTATTGTGTGGTTTTGAGTGCTTTTCTTAATCCTGAGTTCTAATTTGATTGCACTGTGGTCTGAGAAACTGTTTGTTGTAAATCCTTCAATAGTTCAGTTGGTAGAGCGGAGGACTGTAGTGGAGTAACTGTTATGATTTCTGTTCTTTTACATTTGCTGAGGAGTGATTTACTTGCAATTATGTGGTCAATTTTGGAGTAAGTGTAATGTGGTGCTGAGAAGAATGTGTATTCTGTGGATTTGGGGTGAAGTGTCCTGTAAATGTCTATTAGGTCCACTTGGTCCAAATCTGCATTCAAATTCTGGATATCCTTGTTGACTTTCTGTCTCATTGATCTGTCCAATATTATCAGTGGAGAGTGAAAATCTCCCACTGTTGAGCAGGAGTCTAAGTCTCTTTGTAGGTCTTTAAGAACTTGCTTTATGTATCTGGGTGCTCCTGTATTGGGTGCATATATATTTAGGATAGTTAGCTCTTCTTGTTGCATTGATCCTTTTACCATTATGTAATGCCCTTCTTTGTCTCTTTTGATCTTTGTTGGTTTAAAGTCAGTTTTATCGGAGACTAGGATTGCTACCCCTGCTTTTTTTTGCTCTCCATTTGGCTGATAAATCTTCTTCCATTCCTTTGAATCTATGTGAGTCTTTGCATGTGAGATGGGTCTCCTGAATATAGCACACCAATGGGTCTCGACTTTTTATCCAGTTTGCCAGTCTGTATCTTTTGATTGGGGCGTTTAGGCCATTTACATTCAATTTAATATTGTCATGTTTGAATTTGATCCTGCCATTTTGTTACTGGCTGGTTGTTTTGCCCGTTAGTTGATGTAGCTTCTTTATTGCATCATTGTTCTTTACCATTTGGTACATTTTTGCAGTGGCTGGTACTGGCTGTTCCTTTCCCTTTTTAGTACTTCCTTCAGTAGCTCTTGTAAGGCAGGTCTTGTAGCAATGAAATCTCTCAGCAATTGCTCATCCACAAAGGATTTTATTTCTCCTTCACTTATGAAGCTTAGTTAGGCCAGATAAGAAATTCTGGATTGAAAGTTCTTTTCTTTAAGGATGTTGATTATTGGCCTCCAGTCCCTTCTAGCTTGCAGGGTTTCTGCCAAGAGATCTGCTGTGAGTCTGATGGTCTTTCCTTTGTGGGTGACTCGATCTTTCTCTCTGGCTGTCCTTAGGATTTCTTCCTTCATTTCAACCCTGGTGAATCTGACAACTATGTGCCTTGGGGTTGCTCTTCTTGAGAAGTATCTTTGTGGTGTTCTCTGTATTTCCTGGATTTGAACGTTGGCCTTCCTTGTTAGGTTGGGAAAGTTCTCTTGGATAATACCTTGAAGAGTGTTTTCCAGCTTGGATTCATTCTCCCTGTCACATTCAAGTACACCGATCAAGCATAGATTAGGTCTTTTCACATGATCCCATATTTCTTGGAGGCTTTGTTCATTTTTTTTTCACTCTTTTTTCTCTAATCTTGCCTTCTCATTTTATTTCATTGATTTGATCTTCTATCTCTCACGAAGTTCTCGTACTGTGTTTTTCAGCTCCATCAAGTCGTTTATGTTCCTCTTTAAGCTGCTTATTCTAGTTAGCATTTCATCTATTCTTTNAGATTAGGTCTTTTCACATGATCCCATATTTCTTGGAGGCTTTGTTCATTTTTTTTTCACTCTTTTTTCTCTAATCTTGCCTTCTCATTTTATTTGATCGATTCAGTTGTGTATGCCTCACGAAGTTCTCGTACTGTGTTTTTCAGCTCCATCAAGTCGTTTATGTTCCTCTTTAAGCTGCTTATTCTAGTTAGCATTTCATCTATTCTTTTTTTTAAGGTTCTTGGTTTCTTTACATTGGGTCAGAACATGGTCTTTTAACTCAGAGAAGTTTGTTATTACCCACCTTCTGAAGCCTGCTTCTCTCAATTCGTCAGATTCATTCTCTTGCCTTTTTTGTTCCCTTGATGGTGAGGAGTTGTGATCCCTGGGAGGAGAAGAGGTGTTCTGTTCTTTGATGGTTTCATCCTTTTGCACTGGTTTTTTCCCATCTTCGTGGATTTATCTCCCTTTAATCTTTGAAGTTGCTGATTTCAGGAGGAGTCTGAGTGGATGTTTTTTTCTGTTGAGGTTGGGGCTGTATCTTTTTTGGCCTGCTGAGGGTGTTGCTGGGCTCTCTAGGATTCAGTCAGGTTGCTGGGTGGGTGATCCTACTCTGGAGTTTGTTTGCAGGTGAGACTGACCCTGCCTTCCCAATGGAGTCTCTCCTTCCCCAGATGGATCTTCCTGGTTGGGGTCAAGCTGGTGTATTTGCTGCCAAGCTCACTAGCGAGGGCTTCAGTTTGAGCTCTGTGGAAGTGGGGGCCTGCCAGGCCTTATGGTCTGTTTCTCTGCTTTCAACTCTGCCTCCTTCTGTGGGACGATCTGTCCCACTGGCATTAGTCCAAACTCCGACCCAGGTCCCTGCAACAACTTGCCTCACCCAGCAGTAGCCACTACTCAGATTTGCATCTACTACCCATGGTACCCCACTATCTGGCAGGGCTCTCATGGAACGTGGGTTGCAGGAGGGATGAGGTAAGCACAGAATCCAATTCAGAGCACTAAGGGGGTTAGGTCCCCCGACACTCCAAGCCGGCTGCACATTTCAGGTGGGGATGCACCAACACCCCCCACATCTTGATTTGCCCCCCTGGGTGGCTCTCATCCTGCGGCTCCTTCCCTGGGCCTAGTTTCAGAGCCCTATCAGTCCCACAGAAACGAATCCAGCACCTCGTTTGGAATCGTGAAGTCCTCTAGCCCTCTGCGTCTCATTCACTGGGAGCTGCATTCCAGTGCTAGCTTCTCTCAGCCATCTTGGTGCCTCCCTCCCGTGATAGGTAGTTTTTTAACTCACCTTCACCCTCTAGTAGCCTATATAGTGTTTATTGTTTTTTCCAATTTTCTACATATGCCTCTATAGTAATTCTGTCATCAATTGCCAATAAGTTAAAGCATTTTCTCACATCTGATGAAGGATGTAAATGAATATTAGCAAAACAGTTGGTCTTCAGAAATTTAGAAACTAATATAATTTGAATATTTCCATTGCCAAGGAACATATGTGCCAATGTAGTTATTCAAGAGCTATGATTCAAATTTCTTCTTCTATAAAACAGCAGTATAGTGGCTATATTCACATAATCCCTTTTCTTAAATTAGTCACATATCTAATGCACTAGTGTTCTTCCAGAGTCAAACAGGATATTTTAAAAGCCAACGTCAGCTAATGAGCTAACAGCATTTTATTTTTCCTAAAAATTTAAATCTATCTGTGTAGTTTTTAATTTCAATCCTCTGAAACAAATTCAAGAAGAACTAACGAATGGTTGTTACATGAATTATGCATGACAGTATGATTTTTTATTATTATACTTAAAACGTTATTTTTCAATACTTCTAAATTATAAATAATTTTAACATATAGTACAAAAACTTTGCAGCAATAAGTTGCATAACTGGTAACTGAATAGAGACAATTTATTACGATCTTGGACTTGCAAGATAGATTCTCTGAGTTCAAATCCCTGTTCTGCCTTTTCTAGCTGCTTAACATTGGAGAGTACTTTAACCTCTCTGAACCACATCTAAAACTAGGAAGAATATTAGTACCTACATCATAGGGATTTTTGAAGGGTTAAATGGGCTAATATGTATAACACAGTGTTTCCTGGCACATAATCAGTACTATATGAGTTAGCTGACATTATTATATTTATTTCCTCAGAGTGTTATCTTTATTTTCTTTATTGCTATTATCCTTTCTTATTTTATTGTTATTATCTTCAGTTATTTTCCCTAAGCAAAGTAGTATTATCTTTATTTATTTTCTTAGAGCACAAAGTATTGTTACAAATCAAAAGTAAAATAGTTCACTTTCTTATTATTATTATTAACGGGGTTAATTCATATAAAGTTGAGGGGTTAACGAGTCTCAGTTGAAGTAAAGAGTGTCTTTTATCAAACTTAATAGTTTTGTTGTTTTGAAGAAAATTAATTCAAATTTACTTACAATAAAATAATGGAGTATGCCACAGATACAAGGTACGTGTTAAAGGCCTCTGCTTCAAATGAAATAACCTCACCTTCATCTTATCATTTTAACATCATAAGATATCTCCTCTTCACTAAAGTCTAGGGAATATGAAAGGAAGAAGTTGAAGTCTCCTTATTTATCTGAATCAAAAGACATCAATAAAATCTGTGGAGCATGCCTTCTAGATTGACAAAGACATGGTCTTTCACTAAAACTAAAGTGAAAGAACTAAATAATTTGAAATATGTCTGCTACTTTGCAGGTTGCAGGATGTGAGAAATGTCAGTATAAAACAGAAAATATTCCATCATGGATTCAGCTGGGAGATTTTCCTTAAGATTATAATTCCATGGATAACTCAAAAAGTTAATTTCTTACAATAAACCAGTATTTCAGGGTATTTTTGTTATTATTTTTTGTTTTTATTTAGTAGACCAACCTGCATCTGCTCTAACAACCTCATAAATTGTATGTACAAGTAAACATGCCTCAAGTAGAATAATACATCAGCTTCAGAAGGCTAACCACAGGGGCACCTTTCCCATAGTCACATGGGGACCATGAACACCTCTCTACACATCATGGGCTTTGGGTTTTTAGGTACACTAAGCACTCAATTTATACAATCTTTCTTTGGGTTTCTTGAACAATAAATCTGAACAATGATTTCTTCTTAGATTGCTTACAAATTTTAATAGATTTTGTTTTTCATCACAAAATGAAAGAAGTTAATTAGATTAATAAGACTTTTCTGATATAGATATTTTCTTCTACTTTTTCTGAATTCTCCAGAATGACTGGTAAGGTAAACNAAAAAAAAAAAAAAAAAAAAAAAAAAAAAAAAAAAAAAAAAAAAAAAAAAAACTGATATAAACAAATGAATGTGTTGGTGGTATTAAACTCATAGTTTTTAAAGTATGTACAAACAGAGAAATATAGATGTATGTATATGTATGTGTGTATAATATCACTAATATTGGAACAGCCAACATCATGTGCATGCTGAGGACACAATAACACTTTGTGCTATTGTTATCAAAAACCCATAGTCTAAATTTAATCATGAAAACATCGGACAAACTAAAAACACAAACACAAAGACAAACTAAGAAAATCTTTCAGATAAAATGAAACTAAGGAAAAATATTCAGTACAATGTATGGCCCTGGAATGGATCCTGGACTGTGAAAAATAAATGGACAATCATTTGGGAACCACTGACAAAATTTGAATATGTATGGACTGTAAATTAGATACTATTATATCAATGTTAAATTTCCCAATTTTGATAACCATATTGAGATTACTCAACACAGTGTCCTTCTTCTTAGAAAATATACAATAAAGTACTTAAGAGTAAAGAGGCAGGATGTCTCTAACTTACTCTCAAAAAGTCCAGAAGGGAGAGAGAGAACGAGTGACAAAGTAAATTATATACGTCATAAACAATTAATTAATCTAAGTAAAATGTATATGGGTAAAAAAGGCCTTCTTGTACTATTTCTCCAACTTTTTTGTAATTTTTAAATTAAATTGAAATTAAGCTACCCCCTGATATAGTTTAGATTTGTCTCACCAATCAAATCTCATGTCAAATTAGAGGAGGGGCCTGGTGGGAGGTGATTGGGTCATAGGGGCAGATATTCCCCTTGCTGTTCTCATGCTAGTGACTGAGTTCTCACTAGAACTGAGGGCTTAAACATGTGGGCACATTCCCCTTCACTCTCTCTTTCTCCTGCTCCACCATGGTAAGATGTGTCTGCTTCCTCTTCACCTTTTGCTGTGACTGTAAGTTTCCTGAGGCCTCCCAGCCATGCTTCCTATACAACCTGTGGAACTGTGAGTCCATTAAACCTCTTTTCTTCATAAGTTACCCAGTCCCAGGTAGTTCTTTATAGGAGTGTGAGAGCAAACTAATACACTCCCCCAAAAATGAACCTATTAAAGAGAATAGGGGTGTGTGTTTCTAAAAGGCCTAGTAATTAAACAAATAAGAAAAGGTATTCAATCTTTTAAATTAAGGTGATTTCTAATATAAAACTCAGGTTTTATACTCTTTGTTGAAATTTATTATGCAAAGTAATATAAAAGTCTAGATTTATTTAAATACATTTAGTAAGTTTATTTTTTATTTTTATTTTTTATTGCATTTTAGGTTTTGGGGTATATGCGAAGAACATGCAAGATTGTTGCATAGGTACACACATGGCAGCGTGATTTGCTGCCTTCCTCCCCTTCACCTATATCTGGCATTTCTCCCCATACTGTCTCTCTCCAACTCCCCATTCCCCGCTGTCCCTCCCCTATTTACCCCCAACAGACCCCAGTGTGTGATGCTCCCCTCCCTGTGTCCATGTGTTCTCTTCGTTCAACACCCGCCTATGAGTGAGAACATGTGGTGTTTGGTTTTCTGTTCTTGTGTTGGTTTGCTGAGAATGACGGTTTCCAGGTTCATCCATGTCCCTACAAAGGACATGAACTCATCGTTTTTTATGGCTGCATAATATTCCACAATGTATATGTGCCACATTTTCCCTGTCCAGTCTATCATCGATGGGCATTTGGGTTGGTTCCAGGTCTTTGCTATTGTAAACAGTGCTGCAATGAACATTCGGGTGCATGTGTCCTTATAGTAGAACAATTTATAATCCTTTGGATATATACCCAGTAATGGGATTGCTGGGTCAAATGGAATTTCTATTTCTAGGTCCTTGAGGAATCGCCCCACTGTCTTCCACAATGGTTGAACTAATTCACACTCCCACTAACAGTGTAAAAGTGTTCCTATTTCTCCACATCCTCTCCAGCATCCGTTGTCTCCAGCCTTCTTTAAATAAGTCACCCAAACAATTAAGTTTTCCATATATTTGTGGTAGCCATCTCTTGTTTTACCTGCTAGAATCTCTTAGTCCTTCTTCAGGAAACAGCACCTCTCTCCTCCCTCCCCAACCCCAATTAGCACTCTGCCCTTTCATTACTTCCTGTGACTATAAAGGCTGTCAATATTTTCACCTTATCTTTCTCTCCTAGGAGTAGTACAGAACCTCATTTGACCAATTAGAACATCTTGTCCCAGGACTTTACATGACCCATGCAGAACCAATAAGAATGTTTAGAGATACTGACATAGAAGAAAGAGGGTCATTATCAGTTGATAAAAAGAACCATGGAAGCCTACGGTTTCTGGAAGTTCACTTTGCTACCTTACAGAGAAGTCAGTCTGAGAACAGAGCCAACCCAGAGGAAAACAACAGCTAGTTTGGGGTATTTTCCAAGGACAAAGATTTATCTAATTCAAAAATATAGACAGTAAGGGCTTTTTAGTTTTGAATCAAATTCAAAATGAGAACTAGAATATTCATTTTAATTTCCTATTGCAGCCTTCTCTCCACCAACCATACCACAAAAAGGAATCAATCAACAACACAATAGCAATACGTGAGACAAAGGTAACATTATCAATGATTGGTGATGGAGTGTATTATTCTCTCTGATTCATAGAATGGGGCCCCACCTATACAGGCAGTACCAAGAGAAGGACTTGGCACGTAGTGTGTTCAATCAATGTTTGCTGAATAAATGAAGATCAGGGACTTTTCAACCTTTACAAGTTACTATTGTTATCAAAAATGAAAGTGCCTCAAAATAATAACTGATAAAGAATGAACATATCATCTTCCCTCAGAAATATATTCTAAATTTCAGACACAGCTCTTTCTGGATCTTATTATTATGAAAGCATAAATACTGTTCTAGTCAGGAAAAGAATCAATAAATTCTCAAAAAATTACCAGGACCTACAAAATATGGGTCAAATGGCAATGAACACAGTCAGTCCTAATGAGCTGTTCTGTTACTTTCTCACACCTTCACCCATTTTCTGTAGGTAGGTGACCGATGGGGATGTTTAAATGAACAGACAAAGGGATGCCTGCTTCCATACACTTCATATTACTGTTGACATTTATCACCAAGCATTCAACCCCAATTGTCTTTGACAATAGATTTTAAAAGATAATAAAATTCTTCAACAGGCTTTCAATTCAATCCCCTTGTCATTATAACAAAACAGCATTAAAGATGAAATGAAAGCCAGATATGACAGAAAAACTGCCGAGGAGCTAAGGATGTATGATAATTCTCTTTTCAATGTTGATATTTACATGCGAGTTTCTGCTTTTCCTACAAAACCTAAATAAAAATTTCAATAGAAAATAAATAATTCATTCTTCTTATCAATATGGTTTCTATAACATTTCATTTATTAATACCTTTAAAGTTAAGGATTCTGATTATATAACATTTGCTAAAGGTACCCTAGATAAATTTTCCAAAAACCTTTCTTTTTTATATTTTGAGGCAAACAATTTCTCAGTACTATTTCTTTCCAAGACAGAAAAAATAGAATCATTATACTCAATAATTTTCCTCCTAGCACTTAACTGTCTAAACAATTATTTCTATATTTATTTTTCTAATTACTCTCATCTACTAAATTGTAAGTTCCATGAACACAGATTGTGTTTCGTGATGTTGTCAATCTTTGTTACCCAAGCATCAAACCTGGTCCATAGTTGGTGCTCAAATCAATGTTTGTTAAATGAATACATAGGTCTGCCAACTTTCTCAGTTCTTTTGAAAATATGCAAAAAACATTTAATTCAATCCAAATTCATTCAGTCCCTACTACTACTTTTAAAAAGAATTTATTAGAAATGTTGTCAGAATTAATTGGGGGCTCAGATATTGGTGTGTCACTCAAAGCATTTAGCATAATGCTTCTGAAGTACTCCATAAATGTTAAATTGAAATAAATTATATGTAATAAAAGTTACTTTGCTTCTACTTGTGAAATACAAGAAAAATTTAACAACAAAGCAGAGCTAAAATATGTCTTAATTAACTTATTTTTGCTCATTTGTGGTGTCTTGCATTCATTCAGTATTTATTGAAGGCTTACACTCAGCTACATAGGTGCTAGACATACCAAAATGAATGAGATACAGTATAGTGAAGGAGACAGGGGTAAAAACAACAGTGGTATAATATGAAACCTCTGTAATAGAAGTATACACAAAAGAGCTGCTGAAGCACAATGCAGCAGAGAGGTACTCTCAATGATGGGAAGGAAGAAAGTTTCAAAAAGAGATGGGTGATCAGGCAGAAAATAGGAAATTACTAATTCCACACAGAGGATATAGTATATTCTTGGTTCTGCAGAACTGGAATGCTTTTTCTCTTCATCTGGTTTTTGATAAGGAAAAAAAAGCCTGCAGAAGCACAGTATAGCTACTAGGAATTTACTTTTCCTTTATTTGCTATCAAACATGGTGGCAAGCAATATCCATATATTATAGCTGCTCTGCCTCAGCCTACTGTCTGAAGATAGGGCTCTTCAAGTGCCCAAATGGTGCAAAATCTCAAAGCTGATTATCACCCACTCCATAATGAGATGAATCACAGAGGGGTCATTTGCTACTCACAGCTGGGCCACTGTAGCCACATGTCACTATTCTGATGAAGAAGGGGGACAGAGACAGGTGTTATGAACTTTTTTGTTGCTTTTAATAGAGTAAAAATTATCAGCCCATTGGTCCTTTCCAACCATAACACTCTTACCTCATATGCTGTTTTGATGAGCAAGTTGTTGCCTATTCTTTTACAGAAGCATGGCTGACATTATTTCTAAATAAAAGAGCTTTCAGCAGGAAATATGTGGACGCTATATACTCCTCCATGCTGCAGAGAGACATCCTGTTTCTGGGAAGGGCCTTGAAGACTAGAAATCTTGGCTTATTTGAGAACTAGGGTCGCTCTCTATTTATTGCATGGCCCTATGGGGTGTCACAGGTCCTAAGGAAGAGACTTTTCTTAGAGGTCATAAAGCAAGAAACACATGAGTGTTCCAGTGCATGGAATGTTCAGAGACCAGCAAGAAGTCCCATGTGGGTGGAACACAGAATAAATGAGTAAAACAAGCAGAAAATGACCTTGGGCTAACGTATAAAGAGATTTATATTCCAGGATAATGAAATTATTATGACTTTATCCTGCTAGCAACAACACTTTTGAAGCACAGAAATGAAGCAAACAAATATGTTTGGATGATAGCAATGGTGGTAGCATGAAAGATGGATTGAAAAAGAGAACCTGAAAGCAAAGGGGAAAACTATTTCTGATTTCCAAGTATAACTTGTTAACAGTTCCTCATGAACTGTAGATAGAAAATATATAAAATTAAAGCTGAAAATGCTGTTTGTAATAGTAGTAAGTTATAACAGAAGAAATAGTTGAAAGTATTAAGTAGTAGCAACTTGCAAGGAAATCTTGAAATAAAGATACAATTTAAATAGCTAATTAGTGCATTTATGATAAATGGCTGAAAATTTTCAGTAGATAGAAAGAAACAGTATTTCTTCTAGATTCAGTCATCAAGAGACAGTGAACTTAATTTTGAAGATGAGTTTTCATTTCTTATTATTTAACTTAGTGTGTGGTAATTAATTTTTCATACAGAAACCAGATGGTTTCACTTGATGAGCTTTAAAAAAAAATTACTGTATGTCAACAATGATTCTATCTGATTCTTTATGGGTACCAGGCATCTTTTGGGGGATGTTTAAAAGATCTACCAATTTTGCTTCTATAAAAGGCTAAATAAAATAGGGGTGACTGGGCACACACTGTGACTAGATAGTTTCTCCAAGAGTCCCCACTCCCAAGAGTGAGGAGATCTGCTCCAGATACAACTGTCCTAGAAAATCCACTCTGAGTCAAAGCCCCAAATAAGTTCCTATATTCCTGAAGAATCTTCCTGGAGGGAGATACGCCAGAGGAAGCGAGTACTAAAAAGTGTAATGTTGTGATTATATATATCATATTGTTTGATATCATTAAATAGCAATTAGATATTCTTGCCTTAAACAAAATTATGACACGTTTTAGCCCCTTTTCTTTGCAACAATTGAAAAACCTCCTATTACTGTGTGAAAGCTCACTGCCTTCTTGAGATAATTCTTCCTTCTTATGCATATAATGACATATGTGTGTGAATATATATATAATTCTTATATAAAGTAAACTAATATATAAAATATTTAACCCTGTTAAGTGCAAAGTCTCACTTTTATAAATTAATAAGATGGCCAAGCCAAAATTTAGTCAGTGAACTGCGGGTCTGAGGATTTAAATCCATTCCCAGCTGAGCTTTGACATCACCTGTTGACAGCTGTCCTCTCCAGAGTTCAGTATGCATGGGGATGATTCTGGGCCCAGAAGATGGCTGGACTTGCAGAAAACAATGATGTTTATAGAAAACCTCCCAGTTGGTTTGCTCTAATTCTGCTAGTTCAATAAAGGAAGACAGCTCGTTGAACAGTGAGGTCTCTAGGTCCACCTTTCACCTCCCTGCTTCTAGAGAAAAAATTTTCCTAAGAAAAATCCTCCTCCCCTCGGGTCTCCCATAGAAATTTAGTCTACTCTTTCGAGAACAGGGGTTAGGGGGAAAATAGGACACAGTATTAAATTATATTATATCCATGTCATAATCCAAAACAATTAACATAAATATTCACGAACAGTCTTTATACGGATAAAGATATCAAATATCCCTTGACCTGACAGCACATACATAATGGTTCAGAAATTAACAATTGGAATCCTAGGTAAATATGATGAATTAAATGCTCTTATCAAATTCCATAGTTTATCTTTATAATTTTGAAGTAATTTTAGTATTTAAAACATTTTTCTACCATAATATACAATAAAAGGAAATGATTTATATATCATTAATAAGTTGAAGACATGTAAATGAACAAATCATTTTAAAATGGGCCTTAGTAATAGAATTAGAGACATGTAAATTAATTAAGAAAATACTTTAATAGGTTTTTCCAGGAACACAACTGAATAATTGTGGTTGTAAAGAAAAATATTCGCATTATAACATAGCGTAACAAATGGACAAATACCTGGGGAGATGAGTTAATTACTAAAGTAGTTTCATTCAAAACATAAGTGACTGTCAATGGTTAATACTGTCAACTTGATTGGATTGAGGGATGCAAAGTATTACACCTCGGTTTTTCTGTGTGGGTGTTGCCAAAAGAGATTAACATTTGAGTCACTGGGCTGGGGAAGGCAAATCCATCCTTAATCTGGTGGGCACAGTCTAATCAGCTTCCAGCAAACATAAAGGAGGCAGAAAAATGTGAAAAAGGGAAAGACATGGCTAGCCTCCCAGCCTACATCTTTCTCCCACGCTGGATGCTTCCTGCCCTTGAACATTGGACTCCAAGTTCTTCAGTTTAGGGACTCGGGTTGGCTCCCCTTGCTCCTCAGCTTGCAGACAGCCTATTGTAGGTCCTTGTGATCATGTACATTAACACATAATAAACTCCCCTATATATATATCCTATTAGTTCTGTCCCTCAAGAGAACCCTGACTAAAACACTAACAGTGACACTTTCTTTATCCCTGCAAACCTCAAACAATATACTTCTTCCAGAACTTGATTATGATGTTTGTTTTTATCCCTACTTGGATATGGTGATCACACATTAACTCTATGAATTAGTTTTTTATTTGTGTTTGTCAAGTATTTATTAAATTACTTATTAGAACTTTGGCCCCTCCTCACAAATAAAAGCCCTAAAATTATCAAAATTAACCCTTCAAACTTTTCTTACATGCTTTTACCAAAATAAATTAAGAATAAAATGATTTAGTTTGCATCTATCTTTGTCCCATATTCTTATATATTTTTACATCTTTATCATAAAAGACAAAGAGCCTGAATAGAAATAACAAATTGCAATTTGACTATAATAGTGGTGGTGCAATGCTACCAACAAATAAGTGTATAAAGACCCAGAGTTCTGTTTTCTTAAGAATTTTAAGGACAATGAGAAGAAATTAATGATTCCCCAAAGTAAGAAATAACAGGCATTTATTTTTGTTGTATATAGTTAGCTAAATAGAACTCATTATTAGCTAGTAGAAGTCAGCAACATTCTAAAATAGTCTGATCATTGTTTATTTCCATTTGTATTTGCTAGAAACAGAGAAACCAAAGGCAATATCAAGAAAAAGTATAAAAACATCCAAATCTCTTATTTTTGCCTGATCAATTGTGTAGGTTTTTTATACAGGTCGAGGCCTTTCTGATAAAGCAAATAGTGTATCAGAGCCCAGCCCAGCAGCTCTCCGCTCCAAACTGGTAAGGCAATTATCTAGAAGACTATTCTCCCGAGAAAAGCAATTATAAATGTTCTCTCAAAGTAAGTAAGCCTAGCAATTCGGAAGCACTTGTGTTTTTTGGTTAGCACTTAAAAGAGAAAAAAAGTGCTGAGAAGAAAATATCTCTGTCTCTCTCACTGGAAAGAAACCAAAGAATCATCAATTGAGAGAATTACCAAAACTTAACTGATACAAGACAAAGACTTCCATCGATAGGTCTCCATAAAATTTATTTTTGGTGAGAAGAGCATATTATTTTCTCTTGGTTTGCTCTGCCAAATCTCTTGTTCAAATCCTTTATATTTTGTTTTCAAGCAATACTGCTTGGCTCCCAATTCCACAGTCCTCCTATTCTGAAATATTCCAAATATGACCAAAAATACAATGTCCTTTATCTGTAGCTTTAGCCACGTAAGTAAAAAACTCACTATTACCCAATTCAGCTCAAGGAACACAGTTGACTCCTAGAAAAGTACTAGATTAGAAATCTGAAGACCTGGACTGTAGTCTTGGATATAAATTTACGAGCTGTGTAATCAAGGCAGTATCACTTCAACTCCCCTAGTCTCCATTTTCACATGTGTTAATGGTAAAGGTTGCATTGGACTAGATGTCCTATAAAATCTCTTCCAGTGAAATGAAATACTTATTACTATTTCATTTAAGTGAAATGAGATCTTACTACTATGACTAGAAACTTCTACTCCAAAGGGCAATTTTATATTTAATAGAATAAAATTATATATTTAATATCACCCTGTCAGAATTTTTTTTTACTTTTCTAATGTAAGGGAGATAAAAAGAGCTAACAGGAAAATGGTTATGATCCCCTCCTTTATGTATACTCAAGTGCAGGTCATGCATTGATTCAAAAATAGTTATTAAATACTTGGTATGTGCTAGACATATCAAGCATTAGACAACAGTAAACAGGTATGAAACATTGTTTAATGTAGCTTAGGGTCTAATGAAAGATTAAAATACAGTATATGCAATTATGGGCTGGAAAATATTAGTCCTCTTTTAATGAATGAGCATGACTCAAACATAACTATACACACACACACACACACACACACACACACACACACACCCTCATACACTTTGCCTAAAAAGAAAACTGTTCTCCAAGTGGCCAAGAAAATCATCTTTTGCCCCCAGCCTAAAGATATTATCTTCAGCAGACATAAATAAATTTGTCATTCTTGCTAAATTCCTCTGAGTTAGTTTATAATTGAAACTTTAGATAGCTCCTTAAGTTAACAAAATGGGTAAATGGCATTAGACATGAATTCAACCATGAAGGGAAGGCTATTGTCCTCTTGCTCCTGCCTAACATCTTTCTCAAACTGTCATAGGTATTTTCACCTTGGGATATCAGTTAAAGTCAACCGTGAATGGACTACATTAATTTTTCTTCTGATGTCAGCAACTGAAGGGACAAGTACATCCCATGCCTGAAATGAAAAGGGATGGTAGTTATCAGTGCAGCTTTATTCCCTAGGAACTCTAAACTTTTCTTGGAAAAAAGCTTCTTTTGCAGTCATCAAGGTCTTTGACTACAGACTTACATATCTCAGAATCAAAGTATCTGCTCATGAATTACCTTTACTGGTTGTGTTTCAAGTACTCTTCTAAATGCTTTAAGAATGACTTTAGTCCTTGTAACAAATCCCATAAGATAGGTACCAATGTTATCCTAATTTTACAGATGAGCAAGCAGTTCTCACAGCTTGTATGGCAGAAATGGAATTCAATCCAGGCAGTCTGGCCCCAGATCCTATTCTTTCAACCAGGTAGATATGGGTACAAAATGCAGCAAATGACAAGAAGATGCAGCATGAAGTGTATACTGAGAATATGAAATAACCCAAAACTGGACTCTCCTGGGTAACATGTACATTATTCTTATTATATTAAATACTCACTAAACTAAGATGAATATATTTCCTCTTGTTTAAGAGACAAAGGATTAGAAGTGTTAATTTTTTCAAAGAACATAAATAAGATTAAAAATGAATCCACATGGCTTTAAATGGAATTAATCAAATAGAAACCTTTCCAGAAATTGAAGCACTATCTCATAGGTACTTTTATCCCATAATCTAACCCCAAAACATGTTTCTCCTCCAGTGTTCCTATTCCAGTTATGGTACCACTACTCTCTTAATTAGAAACCTGGGCACCTTCTGAACTCCACCTTCTCCTCCCACCCACATATTCAACCTATAACAACTTAGATTTTAAAAGATGAAATTAAAAATTATTTTGGGCTGGGTACAGTGGCTCACGTCTGTAATTCCAGCACTTTAGGAGGCCAAGGTGGGTGGATCATGAGGTCAGGAGATCAAGGCTATCCTGGCCAACACAGTGAAACATCATCTCTACTAAAAATACAAAACTTAGCAGGTGTGGTGGGGGGCACCTGTAGTCTCAGCTACTCAGGAGGCTGAGGCAGTAGACTCGCCTGAACCCAGAAGGTAGAGGTTGCAGTGAGCCAAGATGACACCACTGCACTCAGCCTGGGCCACAGAACAAGACACCATCTCGAAGAAAAAAAAATATTTTGAACTGAATAAAAATGAAACACAGCATATCAAACTTGCAGTATGCAACTAATGCAGTGTTTAAAGGGAAATTTATATCACTAAATGCCTATATTAGAAAATTAGAATGGTCTGGAATCAATTAGCTAAGCTCCCACCTTTAAAAACTAGAAAACAAAATGCAAGTTAAAGCCAAAATAAACCAATAAGAAAAAAATAATAGAGATAAAATTATAAAATAAAATAGAAAACATGTATTAAAATTTTCATATATGCTTCTGTTAAAAATTTTAGTACCTACATTTCTGTTGGTTTCCGAGGGCTACTAAAATAAATTACCACAACCTTCATGGCTTAAAACAATGTAAATTTATTCTCGCACAGCTTTAGAGGCCATGAATCCAAAATCAAGTTGTCAACCGGGCTGCTCACCCTACCGAGAGATGCTATAAGAGAGAATCTCTTTCTTGCCTTTTCCAGCTTCTAGTGGTTCCAGGAGTTCCTTGGCTTGTGGTATAAGCACTCCAATCTCTGCTTCACATCATTTTCTCCTCTATGTGCCTGTGCCAAAACTGTCTCTGTCTCTTTCATATAAAAGATATATGATTGCATTTAGAGCCCAACCAGATCATGCAGGATAAACTCATTCTCTTGAGATCCTTATAATGTGATCACATCATTTACCATATAAAGTAACATTCACTCTTTTGCCATATAAGGTACTATTCAAAGATTCTGGGGATTAGGACATGAATGTATCTTTTTGGGGGGGGTCAGCATTCAGCCCATGACAATGTACATCAGGGATATAGTTTTTCTTTCTTGCAATGTTGCTGCCTGATTTTGGTATCAGGTAATGCTGATCTTGTAGAATGACTTCTCTTTACTTTTTCTAGAAGAATATGTGTAGCACTGGTATTATTTTTTAAATCTTTAGAATGCATTTTTAATTTCCTTCACAAACTTTTTCCTTTGCATTTACAACTTGGCTATTTGGCACAAGAGGCCCGGCTTTCAGTCTGTCTTACCTTTTGACATACCTTCCTCACTAAGTTTAACTATTTCTAGCTTTTTACTTAAAGTGAGAGACGTGCAGCTCTTGCAACTCTTCCTTTTATTTGAACATTTTTGAGGTATTCGTAGGGTTGTTAATTGACCTAATTTCAATAATTTTGTGCCTCAGGTAATAGGGAGGCACAAGGAGAGAGAGATAGATGGGGAAAGGCTGGTTGGTAGAGTAGTCAGAACACACACAGCATTTGTGGATTAAGTTCACTATCTCAAATGGGCTTGGTTTTTGGTCCCCAAAACAATTACAGTAGTAACATCTGCTGATCACAAATCACCATAATAAAGGTAATAATGATGAAAAATTTTGAAATATTGCAAGAGTTACCAAAATGTGACAGAGACAGGAAGTGAGCACACAGTGCTGAGAAAATGGAGCGGCTACACTTGCTCAACACAGGGTTGCCACAAACCTTCTATTTTTAAAAAATGCAGTGTCTGCAAAATGCAATAAAGCAAAGCACAGGAAAATGAGGTATGCCTCTGTTTCTTTGTATTGTCGTTACTGAACACATTAAACATTTACAGTAAGTATTCAATGTATTGAATGTATCAAACTAATATATATGAAATAATATATTGGGTGAATATATAATTAAAATTTATTGAAAAATAAAATGAATGAATAAATGAACAAGTGAATAAGCAAGTAAAAGTTCCTGCCTGTGCCATCATTATATATTCCTTAGATATCACTTCACACAACAGCTTTAAGTGGACAGGTATGAATCAACCCTAGCCATACCAACTCTCTAAAAATGAAGTTTTCAAAAAATTATTTTCCTAAAGTTCATATTCCTGCATCTACTAAGTACTCGGCACTCAGGACTGCCTAGATTTCTTGTACTTTCCTCTCCAACACACCCTTTCTCACCTCTGAGATTTCTGTCTAGCCTGAGTACAATCTCCCCAACACACTTTTATAAATTTGACATTTCAGTGACATTTTCATATTGAACCATATATTAGTCTTTCTTGTCTCACCTATTAATCTGAAACTCCTTCAAGATAGGATTTTGACTATTTTTTAATATATTCCTAAAACCTTTAGAACAAAAGAGCCACAGTTTTGGAACAAGTCAGACCTTAATTTGAATCCTAAGTGTTTCTGTTAACTTGCAGGCAGAGTAGCCTTGGGTAGGTTACCTCAACTCTCCATCTCAATTTCCTCATTTGAAGTTGGCAATAATAGGATCTATCTTGTAAAGCTGTCATTAGTACTAAATAAGATAAGGTCCATAAGTACCTATCACAGTTTCTAGAATACTAATAATGCTATAAATGGTACTTAAAGCATGAGTGCTTATGAATACTAACATTATTTTTCCTTTAGGAAAACAGAAAGCTTCACAAGGTACTCATTCTAACAGTATCTGAATTAAATCTTTTTAAATTCAGAAAGCATCCCCTATTATTTGCTGAATGGAATTTACTGACCATAAAAACTCACAAGGTTCTATATATCCATATATGTGTGTCTGTATGTGTATATTTAAGTCCATTCTAATAAAGAAATTGTTCAATTAGACTCAAAGAATTGCCTAAAATGTGTACTACCAGCAGCTCAACTATATTCACATCAAAACGACGTCAAGGAAATTTAAAGCTAAAACCTATAAGGAATCCTAAAAAGCACCTGATTTACTTCATTTTTCTGATAAGGAACCTGAGGTTGATGAAGGTCATGATTTACCAAATCTACATAGTGAGTACACAGGAGAGCCTTGTTGCTGCCTCCCAGATTTGAAAGTATTACTATTCCATATCTAAATCCACATTCCCTATATCTTCAATCACCTGAGCACCTGTGAAATCAGAAAGCAACCTTAGCAATAATAAAGGAATAGATGTATATAAAGATTGCTTCTGAAGCAATGTGATGTTATGCCTATTGTTCTGATACCTGGCTATAGGAATCTGCTCCATTTTCTATCATTTACAAATAAAGAATTGCTTTTTGTTATGTATTCAAATGTTCTTAGCTTTTCCTTTCTCTCATTACATAACTTTTATTTCTAACTAGTACTCAGACATAAAGGCTTTCTTTTTTTATGAAGTTTTAAGTCCATTTCAATTGTTATTTCAAGTGTAATTACTGCTCCTTTCTGGCAACAGCTCTGAAGTAAACCCAGATTCACACTGTTCAGCAACATAGACAAACTCAAACAGCCAGACATTCTCTTTCACATTATACTCTTAAAGGCTGAATCTGAACATACCTTAATGTAATAAAAGCCATCTATGACAAACCACAACCAATATAATACTGAATAAGGAAAAGTTGAAAGCATTCCCTCTGAGAATGGGAACATGCCCACTTTCACCACTCCTCTTCAACATAGTACTGGAAGTCCTAGCCAGAGCAATCAGATAAGAGAAAGAAATAAAGGGCATCCAAATTGATAAAAAGGAAGTCAAACTGTCACTGTTTGCTCACAATGTGATCGTTTGTCTTGAAACCCTAAAGACTCCCAGAAAGCTCCTAGAACTAATACAAGAATTCAGCAGTTCCTGGATACAAGATTAATGTACACAAATCAGTAGCTCTTCTATATACCAACAGCGACTAAGCGGAGAATCAAATCAAGAATTCACCCCTTTTCCAATAGCTGCAAAAATAAAAAATAAAATACTTAGGATTATAACTAACAAAGGAGTTGAAAGACCTCTACAAAGAAAACTACAAAACACTGCTGAAATAAATCATATACAACACAAACAAATAGAAACATAACTCATGCTCATGGAGGGGTAGG
Source organism: Cebus imitator (assembly GCF_001604975.1). Taxonomy (NCBI): domain Eukaryota; kingdom Metazoa; phylum Chordata; class Mammalia; order Primates; family Cebidae; genus Cebus; species Cebus imitator. The sequence continues at coordinate 2,256,449 of NW_016107605.1, forward strand.
ATAAATACTCTGAAAATGGTCATACTGCCAAAAACAATCTACAAATTCAATGCAATCCTCATCAAACTACCACCATCATTCTTCACAGAGTTAGAAAAACAATTCTAAAATTCATAAGAAACCAAAAAAGAGCCTGCATAGCCAAAACAACACAAAGGAAAATGAACAAATCTGGAGGCATCACTCTACCTGATTTCAAAATATACTATAAAGTATAGCCATAGTCACTAAAACAGCACAGTACTGATATAAAAACAGACACATAGACTAATAGAACAGAATAGAGAACCCAGAAATAAACCCAAATACTTAGAGCCAGCTGATCTTCGACAAAGCAAACAAAAACTTGAAGTGGGGAAAGGACACCCTTTTCAACAAATGGTGCTGGGATAATTGGCAAGACACATGTAGGAGAATGAAACTGGATCCCCATCTCTCACCTTATACAAAAATCAACTCAAGATGGATTAAGGACTTAAACCTAAGACCTGAAACTATTAAAATTCTAGACGATAACATTGGAAAACCCTTCTAGACATTTGCTTAGGCAAGGATTTCCTGACCAAGAACCCAAAAGCAAACGCAATAAAAACAAAGATAAATAGCTGGGACCTAATCAGACTAAAGAGCTTCTGCACAAAAAAAGGAACAGTCAGCAGAGTAAACAAACAAACTACAGAATGGGAGAAAATCTTCACAATCTATACATCTGACAAAGGACAAATATCCAGAACCTACAACTAACTCAAACAAATCAATCAGAAAAAAAAAATCCAACAATAAGTGGGCTAAGGACATGAATAGACAATCCTCAAAAGAAGATATACAAAATGTCCAACAAACATATAAAAAAAGTGCTCAACATCACTAATGATCAGGGAAATGGAAATCAAAACCACAATGTGATACCACCTGACTCCTATAAGAATGGCCATAAGCAAAAAATCAAAAACAGTAGATATTGGTGTGGATGCAGTGATCAGGGAACATTTCTATACTGCTTGTGGGAATGTAAACTAGTACATCACTATGGAAAACAGTGTGGCAATTCCTTAAAGAACTAGAACTATCATTTGATCCAGCAGTCCCACTACTGGGTATCTACCCAGAGGAAAAGAAGTTATTATTCAAAAAGATACTTGCACACGCATGTTTATAGCAGCAAAATTCACAATTGCAAAATTGTGGAATAAATGCAAATGCTCATCAATCTATAAGTAGATAAAGAAACTGTGGTATATACACAGATGGAATACTATGCAGCCATAAAAAGGAATGAATTAACAGCATTTGTAGTGACCTGGATGAGACTGGAGACTATTATTCTAAGTGAAGTAACTCAAGAATGGAAAAACAAACATCGTATGTTCTCACTGATATGTGGGAGCTAACCTATGAGAACCCAAAAGTATAAGAATGATACAATGGATTTTGAGGACTTAGGGGGAAGACTGGGACTGGGGCAAGGGATAAAAGACTACAAATAGGGTGCAGTGTATGCTGCTCAGGTGATGGGTGCACCAAAATCTCACAAATCGCCAATAAAGAACTTAATCATGTAACCAAATACCACCTGTACCCCAATAACTTATGGAAAAATAAAATTAAAAAATAAAAATTAAAAAAAATAAACAACTAATTTTAGAAATTATCCAATCATGTAGGAACTACAACCTATGTAACTGGGCATTTGAGTCGTAATATAAATTAGTTAAAACTTTTCACTTTAACTTTCTTTCATCAATTTCTCAAGAAGATAAAAAGAAATAAAACTTAAATATTCTTAGATATTTTTAAGGTTGATGTGTTAATCAATTTTATACCTTTTTTGGAAATGAAATGGAAATAGGAAAAAAAGAGCTGCTACAGGCAAATTTCTGATTGGATATAAAAATGGTAGAATAAGTCTATAATTACTTTTTCTGGAGAAATATTAAATAAAACATTTAGGCTTGCTTAAAAAAAAAAAAAAAAAAAAAGGAATGAATTTGAAAGGGCAACAAATAATGTCCTGGAGAAAAATAAATGAAGGTGAAAGGGTCAGGGAGCACTACTGACTCACAGCAAAGTTGTTTTTCCCACTTATTGGCATAAGCAGTAGTTGGCAATCTGGGCATGACGGGAATGTTCCCACCACCCCTCCTGAAAGAAAATGTCAATATACAGGACGCAAGGCTGCCTAACTATCAATAAAGTATAAGTTTCATGAGGGCAGAAATTTGGGGGAGTTTTATTCACTGCTGAAATCTCTCAGGACAATACCTGACACACAGCAGGCTCTCTCTAAACATCTGCTCTGTGAAAGCAGTACATAGCCCTTCCCTGCCTCAACATCAGATCCTGACATTGAAACTCCCTCACAACATCACCAGCATCTAAAATTAAATATTCAAAAGAGGAGCAAAATGGCCAAATAGAAGCCACCATCACTTGTCCCTCCAGCAGGAATACCAAAATTTAACACTAACTACACACAAAAAAGCACTGACATAAGAACAAAAAATTAAGCAATCACAGCACCTGGTTTTAACTTCACTTTGCTGAAAGAGGCACTGAAGAAGGTAGGAAAGACAGCTTTGAATTGCTGGTGCTAACCCTCCCCAATCTCCAGGTAGTGACTGGCACAGAGATAGAATCTGTGTACAAGGGGGTGGAAGAGCACAGTGGCTGGGCACTTTCTGCCTTGAAGGAAGATTGAACTTATGCCCTATCACAGCAGAGGGCAAAGTCACGATGGGGTTAGCCAGCTCTTGCCCAAAAAGGGAATATTTGGACAAGCCCTCGTCAGAAAGGAATCACCCACCAGTGGTCAGAACTTGAGTTTCTTGACAAACATCACCACCATGGGCCAAAGAGCTCTGGGGTCCTTGGTAAGCTTTAAAAGCAGTCTATGACACAAGGACTGAAACTCCTCCTAGTGCTGGGCTTAGAGCCAGTAGACTAGGGTGGCACAGGACCTAGGGAGACACAAGAGTAAAAAAGGGGGTTCTTGCTCCACTCTTCCCACAAGCTCAGGCAGCACAGTTCACAGCAATGAAAGTGATGCCTTCCTCCTGCTTGAGAAGAAGAAAGCAAAGAGTAAAGAGGACTTTGTCTTGGATGTAGAATACCAGCTCACCCACAACAAGATAGGGCACCAGGCAGAGTCCTGAGGCCGTTCTTGCATTGCAATAAAGAAATAGCTGAGGCTAAAAAATTTATAAAGAGGTTTAATTGGCTCATGGTTCTGCAAGCTGTACAGGAAGCATGATGTTGGCATCTGTTCAGCTTCTGAGGAGGTCTCAGGAAACTTACAATCATGTCAAAAGGCGAAGGGGAAACAGGCACATCTTACATGGCTGGAGCAGGAGAAGAGAGAAAGGGGGAAGGTGCTACACAGTTTTGAACAACCAGATCTCATGAGAACTCCCTCACTATAGTGACAAAAGCACCAAGACGGATGGTGTTAAATCATAAGAAACTGCCCTCATAATCCAATCACTTCCCACTAGGCCCCATCTCCAACAATGAAGATTACAATTAAACATGACATTTGAATGGCGGCAAAGTTCCAAACCATATCAGACCCCCATTCCAGTCCCTAGCTCCTGGACAACATTTCTAGACACACCCTGGGAACCTGCCAGAAGGGAACCTGCTACTTTGAAAGAAAAGACCAAGTCCTGGCAGGATTCATCATCTGATGACTAAGGAGCCCTTGGCCCCGAATAACCAAAGGCAATATCCAGGTAATATGCCATGGGCCTTGGGTGAGAATGAGACGTGCTGGCTTTAGATGAGATGCAGAACATTCCCAGCTGTGAGGACTATGGTGAAAATCCCTTTCTGCCTGAGAAAAGCACAGGGAAATGTAAAGGGAATTTTTCTTGCACATTAGCCACCACCTCAGCCACAGTGAGGCAGAGTATCAAGCTGACTCTTGGGGTCCCTGAGTCTGGGCCTAGATTCTTAAACAGAATTTCTGGACCTTCCCTGGGCCAGAGGAAAGCCAACATCCCTGAAGTACCCTAAAGTTCCAGGCCTGGGAGCATTCACCACAAGCTGACTGAAGAGCCCTTTGGCTTTACGTGAACATCAGCAGTGGCCTGGAAGTAACTCCTGTGGGCTTGTGGTGGTGGTGGTGGCCACAGAAAGAGAAGGCTCTGCCTGTGGAAAGAGGAGGGAAAAGTGGAAAGGACTTTGTCTTGTGGTTTGAGGGTCAGCTCAAATGCAGTAAAACAGAACACAAGGCAGATTTCTAAAGTTTTTTTTTTTTTACTAGAATCCCTGGCTTCCAGACAGCATCTCTGAAACTACTCAGGAACCAGGAGAACTTTCTACTCTGAAGGAAAGGACATAAACCTGGCTGGCTTCCCAAACTACCGATTGTAGAACGCTAGAATGAGCATAGGCAGTAGCCCGTTAGTGGTTACAGTAAGCATTGAGTGAGACCTAGTGCTGTGCAGGCTTCAGGTCTGACCTGTGTAGTCCCAGTAGTGGTGGCCACAGGGGTACTTACGTTATCCCACCCCCAGCTGCAGGCAGCTTAGCACAGACAGAGAAGCTCCATTTGAGAGAAAGTAAGGGAAGAGAATGAGAGTCTCTGCCTAATAATCTAAAGAATTATCCTAGATTCTATATAATACCACCAAGACTGCACCTTTGTAAGTTTGGAAGAACCACAGCATTATTGGGCTTGGGGTCCAAATCCCTTCAAATGCCTGGGAAGCCTTTCCAAGAAAGATGGGTACAAACAAGCCCAGACTGTGAACACTACAATAAATACCTAAGTCTTCAATGCCCAGACACTGACAAACACCCGCAAGCATCAATACCATTCAAGAAAGCATGACCTCACCAAACAAACTAAATAAGGAGCCAGGGACCAATCCTGGAAACACAGACATATGTGACCTTTCAGACCTTTCAGAATTCAAAAAGCTACTTTAAGGAAACTCAAAGAAATTCAAGACAACTTGGAGAAGGAATTCAGAATTCCATCAGATAAATTTAACAAACAGGTTGAAATAATAATAATAAAGCAGAAACTCTGGAGTTAAAAAAAATGCAACTGACATACTGAATAATGCATCAGAGTACCTTAATACCAGAATTGATCAAGCAGAAGAAAGACTTAGTGAGCTTGAAGACAGGCTATTAAAAAATACACAGAGAAGACAGAAGAAAAAAGAGTAAAAAGCAATGTAGCATGCATTCAAGATCTAGAAAATAGCCTCAGAAGGGCAAGTCTAAGAATTATTGGTCTTAAAGAGGAGGCAGAAAAAGAGATAGTGATAGAATGTTTATTCAAAAATATAATATCAGAAAACTGCCCAAACCCAGAGAAAGATACCAACATTCAAATACAAGAAGGTTATAGAACACCAAGCATATTTAACCCAAAGACTACCTTAAAGCATTTAATAATCAAACTCCCAAAGTCCAAGGATAAAGAAAGGATCCTAAAAGCACCAAAAGAAAAGAAACAAATAACATACAATGGAGCTCCAATATATCTGACAGCAGACTTTTCAGTGGTAACTTTATAGGCCAAGAGAGAGTGGTATGACATACTTAAAGTGCTGAAGGAAAAAACTTTTACTCTAGAATAGTATATAAAGTAAAAATATCCTTCAAGCATGAAGGAGAAATACCTTCCCAGACAAAGAAAATCTGAGGAATTTCATCAATACCAGACTTATCCTACAAGAAATACCAAAGGGAGCTCTTCAATCAGAAAGAAACGGATATTCGTGATCAATAAGAAATTATCTGAAGGTACAAAATTCACTGGTAATTGTAAGCACACAGAAAAACACACTGTTATAATGCTATAATTGTGGTGTGTAAACTACTTTTAAGTACAAAAACTAAATGATGAAGCAATGAAAAATAATAACTACAACAACTATTCAAGACATAAGCAGTGCAATAAGACATAAAAGAAGCAACCAGATGTTAAAAAGCAGGAAGACGAAGTTACAGTGTAGAGTTTTTATTAGTTTTCTTGATTATGCAATCAGTGTTAAGTTGTTATCACTGTAAAATAATGGGTTATAACATAGAATTTGCGAGCTTCATGGTAAACGCAAATTGAAAAAAACATACAACTACACAAAAAAATAAAAAGCAAGAAATTAAATCATACCACCAAAGAAAATCACTTTCATAGGGAAAAAAGAAAGAGCAGATCACAAAACAACCAGAAAAATAACAAAGTAACAGGCATAAGTCCTAATCAATAATAATATTGAATGTAAATAGACTAAACTCTGCAATCAGATATCATAGAGTGGCTAAATTGGTTTTAAAAAAAGAAAGACCCAGTGATCTGCCTACAAGAAACATACTTCACTTATAAAGATACACGCAGACTGAAAATAAAGGAATGATAAAAGATATTCCAACTGAATGAATGCCCCCCACAAAAAAGAACAGCCATACTTACATCAGACATAATAGATTTTAAGGCAAAAACCCTACAAAGAGACAAAAAAAAGTCATTATATAATGATAAAGGATCAATTCAGCAAGAGGATATAACAATTTTAAATATATATGCATGCAATGGTAGAGCACCCAGATATATAAAGTAAACGTCATTACAGCTAAAGAGAGAGATAGACCTCAATATAATAACAAGTAGGACTTTAACACCCTACTTTCAGAATTGGACAGATCTTCCAGACAGAAAACCAAGAAAGAAATATAATATTTAATCTGCACTATAGAACAAACAGACTTAATAGAAATTTACAGAACATTTCAATGGCTGCAGAATACACATTCTTTTCCTCAGCCCAAAGATCATTCTCAAGGATAGATCATATGTTAGGTCACAAAACAAGTCTTAAGGTATTCAAGAAATTAAAATATTATCAAGGTTCTTCTCTGGACAATATGGAATAAAACTAGAAACCAATAACAGGAGGAATTTTAGAAACTATACAACATATGAAAATTAAATAATATACTCCTGAATGAATAGTGGATCAATGAAAAAGTAAGAAGAAACTTTACAGATTTCTTGAAACAAATGACAATGGAAATACAACATAACAAAACCTGTGGGATACAGTGAAAGTAGCTCCAGGAGGGAAGCTCATACCTATAAATGCCTACATCAAAAACTAAGAAAAACTTCAAATAAATAACCTAATGATGAATTTTAAAGAACTAAAAAAGCCAGAGAAAACCAAACCCAAAATTAGTAGAAGAAACAAAATAATAAAGATCAGAGCAGAAATAAATGAAATTGAAATGAAAACAATACAGCCAGGCATGGTGATTCATGCTTGCAATCCATGCACTTTGGGAGGCTGAGGCAGGTGGATCAAGAGGTCAGGAGTTCAAGACCAGCCTGGCTAATATGGTGAAATCCCATATCTACTAAAAAATACAAAAATTAGCCAGGCATGGTGGCATGTATCTGCAGTCCCAGCTATTCAGGAGGCTGAGGCAGAAGAATTCCTGGAACCTTGGAAGTGGAGGTTGCAGTGAGCCAAGATCATGCCACTGCACTCTAGCCTGGGCAACAGAGCCAGACTCTGTCTCAAAAAAAATAAAAACATAAACAAAAAAAAAGACTGGATAAAGAAAATGTAGCACATATACACCATGGAATACTATACAGCCATAAAAAGGATTAATTCATGTCCTTCACAGGGACATGGATGAAGCTGGAAACCATCATTATCAGCAAACTAACACAGAACAGAAAACCAAACACTGCATGTTCTCACTCATAAGTGGGAGTTGAACAATGAGAACACATGGACACAGAGAGGGGAACATCATAGAGACAGGAACAGGCCCTGTCAGGGGTTGGGGGGCTATGGGAGGGATAGCATTAGGAGAAATACCTAATAGAGATGACGGGGTGATGGATGCACCAAACCACCATGGCACATGTATATACCTATGTAACAAACATGCATGTTCTACACATGTACCCCAGAACTTAAAGTATAATTAAAAAGAAAGAAAAACTCAAAAAAAAAAAAAGTTAAAATATTCCCTTTGGAGGAGAGTACTGTGGGGGGTGAAAGATTAAACCTGTGTGTCTTACTGACAGATTGCAAGATTTTTTATCAATCAGTATTATTACTTGTATAATAAAAAACAAAAATGTAATGCATATTACTTATCTAAAAACAACAACAAAAAAAACAAAAGATTAACGAAATTAAAAGTTAGTTTTTGAAAGCCTAAACAAAATTGACAAACTTTTAGCCAGACTAACCAATTAAAAAGGACAGAAGGTCCAAATAAAATCAGAGGTGAGAAAAGAGACTTTACAACTGATATCGCAGAAATTCAAAGGATTATTAGTGGCTACCTTGAGCAACTATATGCCAATAAGTTGGAAAATCTAAAGGAAATGGAAAAATTTCTAGACACATACAACCTACCAAGATTGAACCACAAAGAAATCCAAAATCTGAACAGACCAATAATAAGCAAAGAGATCAAAGCCACAATAAAGTATCTTCCAGCACACAAAGGCCCAGGACCTATGGCTTCACTGCTGAATCCTACCAAACATTTAAAGAAGAAAAAATAACTACAATATAGTTTATGAAGAAAAAATAATCAGGAAAAAAAAGAGCGAATACCAACTCTACTCAAACTACTCTGAAAAATAAAGAAGGGTGAGAGTACTGACAAATTCATTCCATGAGGCCAGTATTACCCTGATATCAAGACCAAAGACACATCAAAAAAACAAAACTTGCAAGCTTCATGGTAACCTCAAATTGAAAAAAACATACAACAAATACACAAAAAATAAAAAGCAAGAAACTGAATCATACTACCAAAGAAAACACCTTCACGGGGGAAAAAAGGAAGAGAAAAAACAGAAAACAAATAACAAAATAACAGGTGTAAGTTTTTGCTTATCAATAATAATATTGAATGTAAATGAACTTAACCCTGCAATCAAATGATGTAGAGTGGGTAAATGGATTAAAAATAAAAAGACCCATTGAGCTGTTGCTTATAAGAAACACAAGAAAATAAAAGAAAAGGGTGAATCCTTTCTTTGCCCTTTGTCCCACTCTCAAGATAGGAGGGGAGGGGAGGGGATGGGGGAAGGGTGGGGGGAGGGAGGGGAAGGGAGGGGGGAGTGGAGGGAGAAAAAAAGGAAAGAAGGAGGGAAGGAAGGAAGGAGGGAGGGAGGGAGGGAGGGAGGAGTGGAGAGAAAAAAGGGAAGATTTTTAAGCAACATTCTAAAGGATCCAAAGCAAATGCAAATTACAAATTTACTAGTTAATTTACTAGGCATTATGGATACATTTGGGGGAAATATAATGTTTGTAATATCCTGTGAAAAACTATTATTGATATTAAAATATAAAAAGAAATTTAAAATGAGTAATTGCCTGCAAATGTATTATGAGACTCAATTAACTTTAAATTACACTATTTATACTATTATACTATAAACAATTCATTAGATTCAAAAAGTTTGTACATTAGTTTATCTTATTTAAAAAGAATTCCCAAAGGTACCTAACATCTAATTTAAATTAAATAGTGTTTATGTGCGGCCAAGAATCCCTACACAAAAATTACACATTACTCATAAAATATTAAATTTCAAAATACATTTATAAAAATATTTCCAAATTTTTCTATATCAAAAACTACATTTAATTTTAGGTTGGATTGTAAGTATATTTTAATACATTTGCTATGAAGTGATGATGCCTCCAAAAATAAAGAGTGTTTAATTTTTGGTAAAGGTTTTTCAATGGTTCTAATGCATGCTTTGAAAATACAGACATGTCCAGGAGGAAGGGAAGTTTCTATTTGCTTAATAGAACTTTTCTTGAAGAAAAGGATGGCAGGAACACAGATAAAAGTTTGCAATTAAGGACTGATTTTGAAACAGCACAGTAATATGCTGTTAAAATTGTCCTTAGAGTCAGCTGAAGCCTAGGAGTCAGGGGTCAGGGGTAGGTGGGAGGGAAAGTCTAAAATATAATGGCAAATTAAAAATTACATAATCATATCAGTGAAATCTCTAAAAGGAACTGGTGAACACAACTTGGCACAAATAGTGGTGGAGGGCATCAGCTGCTCTTCAACATGTGGCTGGCAGTGTGTTACTCTGACACTTACCCAGCAGAGAAAGAGTGGAGCCATGTTACCAAATAGAAAGGGATGGCCGGGCGCGGTGGCTCAGGCCTGTAATCTGGGAGGCTGACGCAGGTGGACCATGAGGTCAGAAGATTGAGACCATCCAGGCCAACATGATGAAACCCCATCTCTACTAAAATAGAAAAAATTAGCTGGGGGTGGTGGTGTGCACCTGTAATCCCAGCTACTCAGTAGACTGAGACAGAGGAATCCCTTGAACCTAGGAGGCAGAGATTGCAGTGAGCCAATATCGCACCACTGCACTCCGAAACAGAGCGAGACTCCATCTCAAAGAAAAAAAAAGAAAGACAGAAGAAAAAAAAAAGAAAAGAAAAGAAAAGAAAGGGAGGCAGCCAGTTGTGTAGGAGCACTACAGTCTGAGCACTGGGCTAGTTGCCTCCACTGATCATCAGCTTGAGAGCTGGGGCCATGCAGCCAGTTACCAACTGGAGAGAAAACAGTGACTGTATGGCCAGTGCTAACCTCATGAACACATGTGAAAGGCATGCAAATCCCACAATAGACATACAAAGACATTTTCGTGACAATTGTGATGTACTCCTAGCTGGTAAGGCCTAGAGAAACATGGGTTGTATAAAGAATTCTATTAAGCAGACACATAGAAATCCTTGAATATGCATTAGGGAAAAATGCTGTCAAATGGTCAACTTGGCCATGTTATTTCTGAAAATATAAGGTACTAAATTTGTTGGAAACTTTCCAAGGTTTAACTTTTGCTTTTGTCCTTGCTACAATTGTTGTTGCAAACTTATACTAAAACATTAGTCAGATCTAGATCAACAAGGACACTGCAAGGTATTTCCAGCATGAAAAACAAACTTCACTTTCCCAAATTCTAATTCTGTCAAACTAGGTGATGCATCCATTTGGAAAAGGAAAGAAAACAAGGAAACTATTTCAGAGCAAGCCTTCATTAATAAATGCAGAACAGTCTGTTATCTGTAAAAATGTGCAGATAAGAGAGGAAGAGAACAATCTGCAAGATTCCAAGGCTTTGTTGTGATAAATATAGCATGGCTGTCAAAACAAAATTGTAAACAGTATTATGTAAAGTTTCCTTTTGTTAATTTGGAATTTCAATATTTGAGTTCAATCCCTTAAATGCAAAAGTGATCAATCCTGGAGCAATATAATACTGTTTCTTGACAATATGGATAGAAACCATCAAAGCCATATGTATACTTAAAAACACAGACACTGTTGTTTTTACACTTTTATTTTATTTCTCTGAAACCACATACACACAGAATAAGAATCTCCTCTGTATGTAAACAATATAAATAAAATATACACTGGATATGAGATAACATCACATGAAATCTACAGAGAAAAATGTCTATTTCCTTATCGGCAGAATCACTATATTAGAGATGAATAAATTCTCTCAAGACTTTCAAACACTTTCAGGCTGCCTATCCTTTAACTTTAAGGTACATTACTAATACAACATCTTTTAGACTTGATCCAAGAGATTTTTTAACATCTATTGAAGCTACTGGTGCCTTCAATAGACAGAATGAGAATCAGAATTCGTGGCTATTTAAGAAATACATATGTAAGTAAGTTCAATCCACAACTGAATTTATGTTTCCTCTAGATCATAAAAACACTGAAAACAAGTTACATAGGGAAAATTTTTCTGGCTGTATTGGAAAGCTTAGGCCAAAGTCAAAGAGAAAAGAAGAACTAAAGCAATCTAGCTTTCCCCATATGCAAAAGTCTATTTCAAAACATAAAATGCTGATTTATAGAGAAATTTCCTAGTCAAATAAAAATGAAGCATTGTTGTATAGTGGGGGAAAATGCTGGCCTCGCATCAGAAGTTCTACATTCCAATCTCACTTTGTTCTTACTAGCTGACAAGCTATGCCAAGTCTCCTACCGGCCTTATTAAATGAGAAGTGAATTAGATCATTTCTAAAGATGTTCAACTCTTAACATTTTATGAACTTCTACAAATGGAATCAATGTATAAGAAAATGAGCCAAACAAAAGAAAATAAAAAGTATTAAGGTAAGTGGAATAACTAACAGAGAACTATACTCAATTTACATTGAAAAGACAAAACCTTTTGTACCATTCTAATCTCATAAATAAAGTATAACTCAATCTACTTTGTGCAAAACACAGTTTAGAGAATTACAAAATAAAGATATGACCCTAAAATCTACTTTAGTTTATTATGCATATAAGGAATTTCAAACTGATTTAAATTTGGGTGGCGTTTCCAATCTTATGAAACAGGACAAAAATTAGCTTAAATCACTGAATCCAAGATTTAAGAAAGAATTTCTTCACCATATATACAGTTAATAAAGATTCTTTCTAGAGGAATTTGTGAAACTGTCCTCCAGATGATTCCATTGTGCTTTCTATTATACTGCATGGCACCAATTTTAACATGCACATTTTCCCACATGTTCACATTTCTCAAATTAGGATATGTCTTCCAAGTGATGACATCTTAGATACAATAAAATATGGTAGTTTTTAAAACAGGCATGCCTTATCTTCTCTGTTATATTGTATTTAGAAGGGAAAAATAGAACTGTGGAAAAAATCAGTATCAAGCCATAATAAACAAACAAAAGAAAAGAATTCCTCCAATTGTTGGGATACCAAAGAATTCCAAGTAGGTTACAGATACTCTGTCTCCAGGAAGAGGAACTTAAATCTCTCCACCTTGAGAGTAGACTGCATTAGTGACTTACTTCCAAACAGGAGAGTAGGATGGGGAGGGGCTGGGGTGAGGAAGTAACATTACAGTGGAAAAACCTGGCAAACACTACATTGGTCAGTGATCAAAGATAATATCAGTGATAAATCATGTCGATAGCATGTATCCTTTATATAATGTCAGGAGAATGTCACTTTATCTCTGTGGTCATCCTCCCCAAAACCCAAACCCCAGTCTAACCCTATGGAAAACGTTCAGACAAATCCCAATTAAAAGCCATTCTACAAAATGCCTGACCAGTATTGCTGAAAATTGTCAAGGTCATGAAAATCTTCCTTGTCTTTCATGTCTGAAAGACTGTCACAGAGCAAAATGTGGAGACATGATGATGACATATAACATGGTATCCTGAATTAAATCCTGGTACAGAAAAATGACATTAAAGGAAAAGTTAAGAAAATCTGAATAAAATGTAGAGTTTAGTTAGCAATAATGTATCAGTGTCGGTTTATTAGTTGTGATGAATGTATCATAGTAACACAGGGTTATAATAGGAGAAACTGCAAGAAAAGTATACAAGAACTCTTCTGTTGTACTATCTTTGATTTTTCTGTAAATCTAAAACTATTCTAAAATTAAAAGTTTATTTTAAAAAACCAAGCCACAAATAATTTTATATATATATTCTACAATAAAATGGCCTAACAAATCAAAATGGAAAAGGAGAATTAGATCCTAAACTAATCCAGATTTTTAGGAAAATAACCAAGTTAATAAGTGTAGTAATACAGGAAGATAAAATGTACCAAAGAGAATTAAAAGGCTCATATGTCAATTCTTACCATGGGAATAATTTTTCATTTGTGACAAGACCCAAAGTATATGTTAGCTCATTTAATACAAAGTAACCATCAAAATAGTTAAATCCTCAACTGCTATACACTTCTATGGATCGTAATATTTCTAGAACAATGAACTCTGTCCTCCCTTTTTCTGATAACCCATTATAACTCTTGATGTCTTGGGTTTCCAAGAAAGGCTTATGGGAAAATATGGGAAACAAGTCATTAAACTTGGGCTTCAACTGCTGTACAGTTTATAAAACAAATAGAACTGATTTATTTGAGCCATCTGATTTTTCACTCAAAAGACAGGGTCAAAACCACCCTTTAGGGTTCAAATGGTAATACTCTTCCTCTTTATGAATATCAGCAGCATAGTCAACAATTGCTATGTCATCTGATTCCTTAATTGACTAAAAATACTGTCAGGCCCCAACTTATAATCAAATTGTGTTTTCAACTGCTGTCATATCTGTTATGTATAATTTACAATGCATGTTCTCAATGACAAAATTCTTATAAAGGATGGCTAAATGCGTAGTCTAGTTCAGAAAACTTTTAACCTGTAAAATAAATGAAAGCTGTTCAGTGCAATATAACCAGGGTGACTACTGCCCTGAAAATAGACTCTGAGCCAACTCTAGCAGAAAGCAAGCCCCCTCCAAACAAACAAACAAACAAAAGAAAATATAACCTGGATTATTCCCTATTCACCTCATGTTTTCTAAAGAAAATGGAAAAGTAAGCATCCAGGACAAGCCAGTTGCAGTGTTTCAGAGAATGGATAGAGGTGGAAAGCAGGATTTATAGTATGAGATAGAAAGGAAAGATAGCTAATATAAGAAATGCTGTGTGAACAGGATTTTCCTGTTAGCAGCACTGAAGTTCCAAGAATAACTGGGGATATTTCCAAAGTCCTGGATGAAAAGGTATGAACAGTAATTCCCTGCTAGAGCCAAAGGTATGGCCAAGAAGAGCTGAGGATGCTTTGCATAACCAAGCAAGGCACTCAGCTGGGAAAAACACTACAATGGCACACTAAGACAGGCAAGAAAGTCTTGAACCAGGGACCTGCCAAGGACACCTGAGGGATTCCAAGTAACAGAGGAAGGCCACACGCTGAACAGAGTGTAGGCTTTGGAAATAAATCTGAATTTGAATCCTCTGCCATTAACTAGACCTGTGACCATAAGAATCTTACTTAACTGCTCTAAGACACAGTTCTTTCATCACCAAATCAGAATAAAAAATATCCATTTATATCAGTTTTCTATTGATGTTGTAACAAATTATCACAAATTTGGCTGCTGACAACAATAAAAATTATCATTTTACAGTTCTGGAGGTAAGAAGTCCAAAATAGGCCTCATGGCTAAAATCAAGGTGTCAGCAGGGCTGCATTTTTTCTGGAGGCTTTAGGGAAGAATCTATTTCTCTGCCTTTTCCAGCTTCAGTAGGCTGCACACATCCTTGACTCATGACTCCACTTCTCTCTCCTCAAAGCCAGCAACACAGGGCCAATTCTGCATGCTGCCATCTTTCTCCTGCCTCTCTTTTCCATGTTTAAAGATCCTTCTGATTACACCAGACCCACCCAGATAATGCGGGATCATCTCCACATTTTAAGGTCAACTATCAACTTTAATTCCCTCTGCTACCTTAATTCCCTTTGCCACCTTAATTCCCTTTGCCAGGAACATATTTCATATTTATAGTACAAAATTAGAACATAGAAATCCTAGGGGTTGGAGGGCTATTATTATGCTACTATACCATCATAGAGTGTGAGATTTATATGCCACAATGTATACAAAGCAATTGGCATGTAGTATGAGTCCACAAAATAATAGCTTTCCCAGCCTCCCTAGATTCCCTCCCTCATTTACCATCAGAGCTTTTCCTCTAATAAATCTCTTGCATATCTGATACTGTGTGGGCACCTTCTTCTTGATGACCCAATTAACCAGCTGTATCAACTCCAGCAGAGCTTCCATACTGTCAGGAATCAGAGTATTACAACTAAAAGAGGCATAATAAATCCTCTATTCAAATCACTTCATATTATAAATGAGGGAGACAAGACCAGAACAAAGAGTAAATTGCCCAAGATCCACAACTAGTAGGCAGCATACTTTGTATAAGAATGCCTGTAGTAGCATTAGGTTTATTCTATGCTGCCTGTGATATTCTGGAGCAGGAAAAAAACTCTTTTATGACTACAAGAATTGATATTCCAATATGAAACTTTCGGAAGCAGAAAAGAAGATTCTAACTGTGATGAATCTCAAGGGAATGGAGTAAAGGAATCCTCTTGTAGAAGAGGACAGGCTGGGCACAATGGCTCATGCCTGTAATCCCAGTGCTTTGGAAGGCCAAGGTGGGTGAATCACTTGAGGCCAGGAGTTCAAGACCAGCCTGGCCAATATGGTGAAACTCCATCTCTACTAAAAATACAGAATGAGGTTTATAAAAACATCCGATCTCTTGAGAACTCACTCACTTATCATGAGAACAGCATGGAGGAAACTGCCCCCCTAACTGAATCACTTCCCACCAGTTTCCTCCATTAACACCTAGGGATTACAATTCAAGATGAGATTTGGGTGGGGACAAAAAGCTAACCCATATCAATCCCCAAGAATGTGGATTATTTCTTATGTGACTTCCTCAAACAACACTTATTCTCCAACTCCCCGGCAACGGTACTAAAAGAAGGGAAGTACACACCATGGCAAAAGCATCAAACAACAATTTTAAGAAGGTGAAGCCTAGAATAGAACAAATTTGTAAGAAAAGAACATCACTATTAATATGTGAATACTGAGCACTATGTCTGTTTTAATCATATATTTCATGTTCAATATCTACCTACAACAGTGCTATCACTAGAAACTCACTGTCCTTGCTCTGGTACACTCAATATTTTCATCCAGATAACAGAATCCTTTCCCCCAATTAGTATGAGTCTAGGGGAAATGACAATGATCTATAGTGCAACTTCTCAATAATCAGAAATTGGTAGAGCATGTAAATCCAAGGCTGACATATTATTATCGTACCTGAATATCAAGCGTTGCGTTAGTAGCAGGGATGGGGTAGGATAATATCAGTGTCTCATTTCTGTTCACGTGGTCAGCCACCGTTAGTATGTTTTGTAGGAAGGTGGATATATTAAAACCAATTTGAGTGCTTCTGCTTCAAATAGGGTGTTTTCATCTTTTCAAGCCATGTATTTTTTCTTTGATGAATGTTTTATAAGTCTTCTCTATTTTCTCTCCTTCATGGTAACGCTTCTGTTGGACATGAATAAGATTTAGAATTCATGACTGTCTGTGACATGTCCTGAAAACTTGCTTCAGCATCTCAGATCATAAACTGTACTTGTCTCATGTCATGGAGCAAAAACAAAATGTCTTCATCAGTTTTTTAAATCACCATGTAAATAAATTACTCTTTTGACACATGCCTTAAAATTATGTTTTTATCTCTTAGCAAAGATTAAATGCCTTAACTTTGCCCTACAACAATATAACACTACTTCATATACTTCCATCTCTGAACCTGAAGAATCTACATTACAACCAAGCATGCTCCAAAAATCTACATTACAACCAAGCATTCTCCAAAGTCAGTCTGACATATTCCTTTTCTCTCTTGAAACACTGTATATCAACTTTCATTTTTATGACTTGCTTTTCTCACATTGTTACCATAGCTCATACATTCTTTATCCTTCACAAACATTTTTGTAACTCCCTGATTTTACCCAATAATAAGGTTAAGGCATGTGAGTGCTGTAGGCAGGGTAATGATATGGTATTCCTTCATACCAATATTCTTTAAATACTGTACATATTCAACATAGGTTTATATACTTAATACTGTCCAGAAGAAAGGCATAGAATGAAGACAGCACTTTCCTATGACTTTGTTTGCATTCTAACTGTTGAATTAGAGCTTTGACTTCCAGATATAGGGCAACTGGTTGGACCTGAGCTCAAATGAAGTGATGTTATTTCCAGGACATAGTCCACAGGTGTGACTGGTTACATGTAAAGTGTGTAATGGCAGCACATTGTTTAAATTTGCCCAAGCCTGGCTTCATTGGTTTAAGAGAATTTTTTTTAATTAAATAAATTTGCCCAAGTGATTTTTTTGTAGTTGACTATCCAGCTTTTCTATCTACTGATCTCAAAAAAGGCAACACACTCTAATTAGTAAAAATTATTTGAGAAGTTTTCAAGACTTATAGATTATTATTTCAAAAGCAAAGAGCATTAAATATATTATTTACTTTTTCATTTCATTACTTTTCTTTCTGTGATAGTAATCTGTTTTAAGATTTTCTTTTCATTCATTTATTTTCCTGCCAAGGGTCCTGAAACTCTTCTGGCGTTCTTTTTAATTACAGAGAGTAGAAAAAAAAGATTAAAAAAACACAAAGGTCCATTTAGTTTTCCAATTCAAATTTCATTACAGAGGTAATATTAATCATAAAAGAAGATGCTAACCAAAAAAAGGAGAACAAAGAGAAATGAAAATATATTGTGTCCAGCTTAGAAGATCTCTGAGAAAAGACAATTCAAAATCTCCCAATACTATACAGTAAATTACTAAAGTAATAATGTTCTGTCATGTGAATATCCATTCCTATTCTACTTTATATAATTTCTGAGTTAGTGATGTGTGAAGCTGGCATTGAAAGCAAAATCAGTGAGTAATTTAGATTAAACGTGCTGAATTTACAGAATTTACACCACTTGGATAGTAAAAATTATCAAGCATTCTGTCTCACTAAAAGTTACTGGGAGAAGAGGCAAGTTCTTCCTAGAACAGCAATTCTCAAGCTGTGGTCTAGAAACAAGCACTTTCCTGAACTTTGGCTTGGTACAATAGAATGAACACATTATAGAGAGAAATATCCCAAGAGGACATTGAGAGAACCCTGATATATTAGGTTATTTCTCTTTTTCAGTGAGTCTTCAGAGTAGAACATTTGGAGAGCCACTAACCATGAAAATTGTATTCTAAGATCTTAGAAGGATATCCCAAGTACCTACCTGTCTTATGCCACTATCAGTAATGTGCTCCAAACTCCCCCTTCCTGACCTACTTAAATTGTAGTCTATTAAAAGGAACCACAGTAAGGTAAAGTGAAAAACTGTCAATGTACAATATACAACCTATATTTTTCAATCATATTTATTTATATGACCACACTTAGGACAATCTTACTACTTGCAGTTTTCTGAATCGGCACAAAGGAATAAATAGGGAAGCAAAATGTTATTCAAAATGACCACAGAAGAATCACAATTACTTCAAAATTTTGCCAGAGAAAGAAATCTTAAGACATAAAGAAATCATAAAATTGCTATTCCTTTTTGAGCTCTATTTAATGCAAGTCTTGCCTAGTCAACAAACCTCCAGGCTTTATGTCATTAATCTAATATTTATATCTTTGGCCATTCTGTCATAAATACATCATGTACATTTCATTAAACATCCAGCAATGCAAACAACATGATGCACTAGGAGATGGCCAGTTCAGGGAAGAGAAGCTCTGACTAACCTTTCATTATTTTTTCAAATAAGAAGTACGAGTTCACAGAAGAAACATAAATAACCATCAATCAACTTCAGAAAAGAAATCATCCTATTTTTAATCACAGCTACCCATGCTTGCAGCAACCAAATTCCACGTTGTATTTTAGTCACCAGTTTTGTACGTTTGAAAGGAAGCTGTTGTAATATATTGGTGGTAGCAGCTTCCTGACCTCTGAATCTCAGTTCTGGATCTCAGCTTCATGATATCCCTTCTGGCTTCCACTGCCCCAGCCATTCTAGCAGGTGTTATAAGCACCTAATTCTCTCTGTTCCCTCAATTCCAACTGAAAATACCTAGAGTGGTTGCTATTTCCTGCACTGAATTCTAATTGACAGATGCCTTCTTTGACTCCTCTACAGTAGGAGGTGCACCTTGTTAACTGGTGACTACAAAAGTCAGCACCTTGTTAAACTGGTGACTACAAATATAATGTGGAATTTGGTTGCTGCAAGCATGGGTAGCTGTGATTAAAAATAGGATGATTTCTTTTCTGAAGTTGATTGATGGTTATTTAGATTTCTTCTGTGAACTTGTACTACTCAATATTCACGTAATTAATATCCTTGATTAAGACACACTTTCAAACTCCTTACCATCTTTGTCTTGCCTGTTAAAAACACTCACAGTTATCTGAATATGTAAGTGCATTTTTCATATAAAAAATGTTTAACAAGCAAGACAAGGGAAGGGCACCTTCTAGTGCCTAGGAAAATGGCACCACAAATTTGCATACTTCAAAAAGGGATCGAAAAAAAGCAGAAAGTTTAGTGTCTGATACAAAATCCCTGGGCAAGACCCTGATAGGCTTAGCTTGACTCTGATATGCATCCCTGGACCAATCTATTGTGACAAGAATGAAGCTCACATAGTAAAAAGGTGGCTGCTAGAAACCACTCCTCTAACAATGAGTAACAGGATTGCATGGTGCTCTGAGAAGATGAGATAAACAGATTCTATTAGATTTTCATTATATCTATGTTCAAATCCTAGCTTTGCCAATTGCTAGCTGTTGACCTAGGGATTGTTATAGAATCTCACTAACACACAGATTTTTTTTCTATCAAAAGAAAATCATTTTTAAATTTACATATAAGATTTCTGCAAGATTTTTTTTTTTTTTTTTTTTTGAGATGGAGTCTCGCTCTGTCACCTAGGTTGGAGTGCAGTGCTCTGATCTCGGCTCACTGCAACCTTTGCCTCCTGGGTTCAAGTGATCCTCCTGCCCCACCCTTCTGAGTAGCTGGGATTACAGGTATGTACCACACACCTGGCTACTTTTTGTATTTTCAGTAGAGACAGGGTTTCACCATGTTAGCTAGGCTAGTCTCAAACTCCTGATCTCAGTTGATCTGACTGCCTTGATCTCCCAAAGTGCTGAGATTATAGACATGAGCCACCAAGCCTGACCTCTGCAAGGATTATATTACATAATACAAATGAAGCAATGAGAACAGCATCCAATATATTGTAAATCTGAGTTGTTTGTTTTTATCATTCTCAGGATGGTTCAGCTAAGTGGGAACAATTACCATCAGTTTTCTTGGCAAAAGAAACCAAAATTTACCCTTGATTGAATTTGCTTGACATCTAGACCCTATACCCAAAGACTATCTAAGAAAATTGACCCCACAAACTCATGTCAGGTTATCGGCTCAAAAAGGACATCACCTATCTAGCTGAACTTAAATGACACAAAGGCACGATAAAAGGAATCCATGATTGTAGTCATGTCCTCTGAAGAACGGTGCAACGCACATTCATCTCAATACATCTGCTCAATTTAATCTAATACATAAAAGATCTGGTTTTCTGGGAGCCTTTTGTTGCCAAACCAGCATCTACAACTAGAAATAAGGTTTATTTAAATGATTTATGTTGGATTACCTTTGCAGGCCATATAGTCTCTCTTGCAAATATTCAACTCTGCAATGAAGCACAAACACAGCCATAGACAATACATTTTTTAAATCAGCATGGCTGCATTCTAATAAAACATTACTTACAATAACAAACAGTGATCTGTATTTGGGCAACAAGCTGTCAACTGCCAATTCCTAGTTTAGATACAAGAGTATGTGTGGCTTGTAAATCGTGAAAATGGCTAACATTTTGTTACTCATAATTTAACTCTTAGCCCAATTGTGACAGTCTCTCCAACAAGAAGCCTTTCCCAGTCCTTCCCTCCCTTCCTACCTCCTTCTACCCCTTCTCATGATCCTCAATTATGCTCCTATGAACACTCTAACCCCAGTTCATCCATGTCGCCATCAGATGAATCATTCTAAAATACTGTTGTGTATGCTATTTTCCAGCTCAAAACCCTTTAAGCATTTCTATTACCTATAACAAAACATTGAAACTCAATTCTGTTATTTAAAACATTCTATAATCTGGCCCAACTGATTTTCCCATTTTATATTCCTCTTCTCGTGTACAGAAATCATCCCATAAACTGATCTATTCATGCTTGCTTTCAGACATTTCTTTCTTATTTTCCTCATGTTTTCCCCACTATAGCAGCCTTTCACTCCCGTATCTTCGCCAATTCAATTTTTTTTTGTATTCTTTAAGGTCCAGAACAAAAATATTAACACCCCAATAAAAAGTGTCTTGATCACTTTAGTCTGCAGCAATTATCTTTCTTGTGACTTTTGAAATAAAAGCTATTGTTCATATCACTCCTGTGACCCTTGTCACATACTATTTAATCATGTTACTTAGGTTGGTTGTGTTGCTGCTGCTGGTGTCATTTTATTGAAACAGCAGACAGATTGTATATTTCTTCAAAGTAGTGGCTGAGTATTAGAACTCTTTGAAGATCTCAGCAGACCTTTTGGGGTGCTTTATACACACACCGAACATACAGTTCATTAAAGTTAAAGGAAAAAAAGATATCCCTGTATCCCTTTTTGTAGTAAATTCCTTTCAGCAATTTGTGCGCCTTTAAAAAAAAAAAAAAAGAAGAAGTTTGAAAGAGCCAAGGGAATGATTATTCAGGATGTCTAAAACTCTGGATTTTTGTTTTTCTTTTACCTAAAACCTTCTAGAGTGATCTTTTTTTTTTAATAGCTAGAATAAAATAGCTTTTTTTTACTATTATACTTTAAGTTCTGGGATACATGTGCAGAATGTGCAGGTTTGTTACATAGGTATACATGTGCCATGGTGGTTTGCTGCACCCCTCAACCCGCCATCTACATTACGTATTTCTCCTTACATTACCCCTCCCCTGGTCCCCAGCCCCAGAAAGGCCCCAGTGTGTGATGTTCCCCTCTCTGTGTCCACGTGTTCTCATTGTTTGGCACCCACTTATGAGTGAAAACATGCGATGTTTGGTTTTCTCTTCTTGTGTTAGTTTGCTGAGAATGATGGTTTCCAGCTTCATCCATGTCCCTGCAAAATACATGAACTCCACTTTTTATGTCTGCATACTTTTCCATGGTGCATATGTGCCACATTTTCTTCATCCAGTCTATCATTGATGGGCATTTGGGTTGATTCCAAGTCTTTGATATTGTGAATAGTACTGCAATAAACATACGTGTACAAGTGTCTTTATAGTAGAATAATTTATAATCCTTTTGGTATATACTCAGTAATGGAATTGCTGGGACAAATGGTATTTCTGGTTCTAAATCTATAAGGAATTGCCATACTGTCTTTCACAGTGGTTGAATTAATGTGCACTCACAACAACAGTATAAGAATGTTCCTATTTCTCCATATCCTCTCCAGCATCTGTTGTTTTCCGACTTTTTGATGATCACCATTCTAACTGGCATAAGATGGTATCTCATTGTGGTTTTAATTTGCATTTCTCTAATCACCAGTGATGATGAGTTTTTTTCATATGTTTGTTAGCTACATAAATGCCTTCTTTTGAGTTGTGTCTGTTCATATTCTTCACCCACTTTTTGATGGAGTTGTTTTTTTTTCTTGTGAATTTGTTCAAGTTCCTTGTAGATTTCTGAATATTAACCCTTTGTAATGGATAGCTTGCAAAAATTTTCTCCCACTCTGTAGGTTGCCCGTTCACTCTGATGATAGTTTCTTTTGCTGTGCAGAAGCTCTTTAGCCAGATCCCATTTGTCAATTTTGGCTTTTGTTGCCATTGCTTTTGGTGTTTTAGTCATGAAGTCTTTGCCCATTCCTATGTCTTGAATGGTATTGCCTAGAAGTTTTCTTTTAGGGTTTTTTATAGTTTTAGGTTTTATGTTTAAGTCTTTAATCCACCTTGAGTTAATTTTTGTATAAGGTGTAAGGAATGGGTCCAGTTTAGCTTTCTGCATATGGCTAGCCAGTTTTCCCAACACCACTTATTAAATTGGGAATCCTTTCCTCATTGCTTGTTTTTATCAGGTCTGTCAAAGATCAGATAGTTGTAGATTTCTGGTATTACTTCTGAGGCCTCTGTTCTGTTCCATTGGTCTATATATCTGTTTTGATACCAGTACTAGTGTAGTCAGGTAGTGTGATATCTCCAGCTTTGTTCTTTTTGCTTAGAATTGTCTTGGCTATGTGGGCTTTTCTTGGTTCCATATTTAAAGTAATTTATTACAATTCTGTGAAGAAAGTCAATGGTAGCTTGATGGGGATAGCACTGAATTTATAAATTACTTTGGGCAGTATGGCCATTTTCACGATATTGATTCTTCCTATCTATCAGCAAGGATATTCAGGACTTGAACTGAACTCTGGACCAAGCAGACCTAATAGACATCTACAGACCTCTCCACACCAAATCCACAGATATACGTTCTTCTCAGCACCACATCACACTTATTCTAATTGACCACATGATTGGAAGTAAAATGCTCCTCAGCAAATGCAAAAGAATGGAAATCATAACAAACAGCCTCTTAGACCACAATGCAATAAAATTAGAACTCAGGATTAAGAAACTCACTGGAAACTGCACAACTACATGGAAACTGAACAACTTGCTCCTGAATGACTACTGGTAAATAATGAAATTAAGGCAGAAATAAATAAGTTATTTGAAACCAAGGAGAACAAAAACACAATGTACCAGAATCTCTGAGACACAGCTAAAGCAGTGTTTACAGGGAAATTTATAGCACTAAGTGTCCAAAGGAGAAAGCAGGAAAGATCTAAAATCAATACCCTAAATCATAATTAAAAGAATTAGAGAAGCAAGAGAAAATAAATTCAAAAGCTAGCAGAAGACAAGAAATAACTAAAAACAGAACAGAACTGAAGGAGATAGAGACATGAAAAATCCTTCCAAAAATCAATGAATCCAGGAGCTGGTTTTCTGAAAAGATCAACAAAATAGATAGACTACTAGCCAGACTAATAAAAAAGAGAAAAGAATCAAATAGACACAATAAAAAATAAAAAGGGGGATATCACCACTGATCCCACAGAAATACAAACTACCATCAGAGAATACTATAAACACCTTTACACAAATA
Source organism: Cebus imitator (assembly GCF_001604975.1). Taxonomy (NCBI): domain Eukaryota; kingdom Metazoa; phylum Chordata; class Mammalia; order Primates; family Cebidae; genus Cebus; species Cebus imitator. Next base: position 2,281,154 of record NW_016107605.1, read on the forward strand.
ATCTAGAAAAAAATGAATAAATTCCTGGACACATACATCCTCCCAAGACTAAACCAGGAAGAAGTCAAATCTCTGAATACACCAATAACAAGATCTTATTACACGTAATAAGTTTTTAACAAGTAATTAATAGCCTACCAACCCAAAAAAAGTGTCCAGGACCAGACAGATTCACAGCCAATTTCTACCAGTGGTACAAAGAGAAGCTGGTACCATTTCTTCTGAAACTATTCCACACTATAGAAAAAGAGGGACTCGGCCGTGTGTGGTGGCTCACACCTATAATACTTTGGACGGCCAAGGCAAGTAGATCACGAGGTCAGGAGATCAAGACCACCCTGACTAATACTGTGAAACCCTGTCTCTACTAAAAATACATAAAAAATCAGCTGGTGTGGTGGCACACACCTGTAGTCCCAACTACTCAGGAGGGTGAGGCAGGAGAATCACTTGAACACAGAAGTCAGAGGTTGCAGTGAGCCTAGATTGTACCACTGCACTCCAGCCTGGGTAACAGAGGGAGACTACATTTCAAAAAAAAAAAAGAAAGAAAGAAAAGAAAAAAAGAGGGACTCCTTCCTAACTCATTGTATGAGGCCAGCATCATCCTGATACCAAAACCTGGCAGAAACACAACAAAAAAAGAAAATTTCAGACCAATATCCCCGATGAATATCAATGCGAAACTCCTCAATAAAATACTGGCAAACTGAATCCAGCAGCACATCAAAAAGCTTATCCACCACGATCAAGATGGCTTCATCCCTGGGATGCAAGTCTGGTTCAACATATGCAAATCAATAAATGTAATCCATCACACAAACAGAACCAATGACAGAAACCACACGAGTATCTCAACAGATGCAGGAAAGTCCTTTGATAAAAAGACCTCTTCAACACCTTTCATGCTAAAAACCCTAAACAAGCTAGGTATTGATGGAACGTATCTCAAAATAATAAGAGCTATTTATGACAAACCCACAGCCAATATCACACTGAATGGGCAAAAGCTGAAAGCATTCCCTTTGAAAACCAGCACAAGACAAAGATGTCCTCTCTCACCACTCCTATTCTACGTAGTATTAAAAGTTCTGGCCAGAGCGATCAGGCAAGAGAAAGAAATAAATGGTATTCAAATAGGAAAAGAGGAAGTCAAATTTTCTCTGTTTTCAGATAACATGATTGTATATTTAGAAAATCCCATCGTCTCAGCCCAAAATCTTAAGCTGATAAGCAACTTCAGCAAAGTCTCAGGATACAAAATCAGTGTGCAAAATCACAAGCATTCCTATACACCAATAATAGACAGAGAGCCAAATCATGAGTAAACTACCATTCACAATTGCTACAAAAAGAATAAAATACCTTGGAATACAACTTACAAGGGATGTGAAAGACCTCTTCAAGGAGAACTACAAACCACTGCCCACGGAAAAAACAGAGGACACAAACAAATCGAAAAACATTGACCATTTCTTATCATCCCCTTCAAAACTGTAGGTAAGAAAAAAAAAAAAAAAGTGCAGATCATTCAGTATTCTTCCTTCTCAGAAGCTTCAGCAGGGAAAAGGTTGATAGGGAAGAAACAGAAACAAATGCCTAAAAGATTTTTAATGCTTTATGAATGCAATTGCCTGTGTTTTTGCTGTCTCTCATAACCATAGACGGGTAAAATTGAGAATTAGCATTGCTTCTGTCAAGTGCCATGGAAGCATTTTAGTTTCAAGCTAGAAAGATTCAGTGATATTTTGCATCATTTTAAATAATAAAGCCTTATGCATGTGGTATCATAAACAGTAACTTTTGATATCTGAAAAATGTTGCATTCTATTTATAAAAGGATCCTGTTTCTACATATAATTTTATTTTTCAAAAGTATTTCTATTACTCTCATTCTCCAGCTTAACACAAAACTATTTTAAGACTTAATCGCTCAACTCAAAATGCCATCTATAATACTCTCATGCAATAGAAGATGGTTTCAAAGCTGTCCTCCCCAAGTATTCCACAGTAGGAGAGTTTGTATATTCCAGATTATAGATGAGGAAAGGAAAGGAAAAGAAAGGAAAATGATGAGGCTAGAATCATTTTCCTAGTAAAGTTTTATCAATTTATGATGCCTGCTGTTCAAAGGAAAAATTCCAAAACAAACAAATAAATAATAGAGGTTTCTAGTAAAGAGCATATTTCTAAGAGTCCACAGACTTCAGGTAAATATGTACTATCAAACAATTATCTTTGATAATACTGTATGCCCTTGTCCCCAGCTTTGGTTATAACTCACATGGAGGTCAACTTAGCATCCAGGGGAGAGAACTACTGCCTAAAGAAAAATAAACAACAAGAAAATAAAACACAGAGGAGACTGTAGAATGTTCTTTTACTTGGAGAAAGTGAAAAACACCCTCTGTACTATACATACACAAACAATTAATAATAGCCACATGAAAATCAAGCATTTATTTTCCCCCACATCTAAAGACACTGCTATTTCCCTTGTCAACTCAGAACAATTCCTCTCCTCCCAAAGTCACATTTTTGCTTCAATTTGTATATTATTTTCACTTGCATGGTTTTATCTGTATAGAATTCCTGCAGGTTTCCTGTCTAACTGTCAGGTTACTTTTAATTTACCATTTTAGTTTGTAACTAAAATTCCATATATACTTCCAAAGAAGAATCAAAACTTATTTTGGAGTTAATTGCACACAATTATCAAATGTTCTTTGGATCTAAAAACATACTAATATGTACCACAATTTGTTTCTGCCAAAACACATTTTCTCTCCTCATCTGTACATGCTATTTTTTCTAATTATATGTGATACTTTATTAATGGTATCTCATAGGAGAAATATGCCCAGATTCCTTTTTAAAATGTAAGCAATCTAAATATGTTCAAAGTTGTGCCATAAAGTAATAGAGCTGGAAAACAATACAACCAGTTTTTTGTGAGATTAACCCAACGATAGCTTCCTATATTCAGTCAAATAATCAAACGCAACAGTGAACTATGAATACTATGGCATAATCGATTGTTTTCTCCTCTTACTACTTAATTATAATTGTTCTACTATAGAAAAGTTTAGGTGCTAGCATTGCTTTTAGGATAATCAGATATGCAGAGCCAAAAACTGAGACATATTTTTCTCCCTAGGAATAATTTCAGTGTTGGCTGTACATTCATATGTGAACAAAGCCAAGGAAGATGGCAAGAGTAAAATATGGGTTTGCTATATCCAAAGGGGGACAAAATGAGCTTCCAGGGAAATGAGGGTAGAGAAATATCACTCACTATGAGATGTCAACCAGTGTTTGAAAATCTAAATATTATTTCTTGGTAGCCAATACATGTCTATAAAATTGTTTCTTACATAAAACAGTTTTTTGTCTTCCCGGATTTGTACCACTTTCCAACTGATTCCTTATCATAACTTAGTATCAGACTCTAATCTATAAGCACTTTAAAAGATTATAGCTGTGTTATGGTGACGACCCACAATTAAGGTAGTAATCAATAGATGCTCCCTAAATTTCAATGTGGAATAACAAGGAGAACAAACAGAAAGCCAAAAGACATACTGAGCCAAAAGAAAAACGTTGCTGTGCACAGTGGTACCCATCTATAGTCCCAGTGGCTAGGGAAGCTGATGTGGGAGGATCACATGAGCCCAGGAGTTCGAGACTGCAGTGAACTATGATCACACCACTGCACTCCAGTCTGGGAGACAGAGTGAGATCTCCTCTCAAAAAAAAGAAAAAGAAAAATGTGGAACTGGAACCAAATGTCATAGTAACAAAGTTTCACATTTTAAAATTTCAGAGGAAGCCAGTGCCCAGCTAGCTCAGTCGGTAGAGCATGAGAGTCTTAAAATTTCAGAGGGAAAAAATACTTTAATCACTAAAAGTCTATAGTCTGAGCATGGCTAGTTAAGTTTTTGACTACATATTATTGTCATGGTAAACCAAATATTGACAGAATAGTCCAGCTTTTTTAATGCCCAATAACCACACTAAATTTGAAATATTATGATATTAGCCCTACCTAAGTTTGAATAATCTTTGTCCTTCAAATTTTGCCTACTTTTAGACTTGGTTCTCTAATAAGCTTTCATGCCATTCAAATATCGCTTTTTAAAAAAATTCCTTTGTTATCTATTACCTATGCATCATTTCACACACCCTCTACGCCAAAAATGATAACCATGTGATTCCCATATATTGAACAACATACTTTCATTCTAAATACTCATTTAATCTAACATCTTAGAGAACATGTGTTTAAAAACATATGCTCTATAGTTCACTCTCCAGGATGTAACTCATGACTATGTGACTACTGTGACCGTACGTTTCTTTTTTTTTTTTCTTGTTTTTTTTTTTTGAGATGTCACTCAGGCTGGAGCACAGTAGTGCAATCATGACTCACTGCAGCCTCAACTTCCTGGGCTCAAGTGATCCTCCTACCTCAGCCTCCTGAGTATCTGAGACTACAGGTGTGCTCCACAATGCCTGACTAATGTATGTATTTTTTGTAGAGACTCTGTCTTGCCATGTTGCTGAAGCTGGTCTCAAACTCCTGGGCTCAAGCAATCTGCCAGCCTTGGCCTCCCAAAGTGTTAGAATTATAGGCATGAGCCAATGTGCCCAGCCTCCAACTTTTTTTTTTCTTTTTTTTTTTTTAATATTTAAGTTCAGGGGTACACATGCGGGTTTCTTATTCATACATTGGTAAACTTGTGTTATGGGGGTCTATTGTGCAGATTATTTCATCATCACCCAGGTATTTGGCCTAGTACCCATTCATTGTTTTCCTCACCCTCTCCCTCCTCCCACAAGCCACCCTCTGATAAGCCCCAGTGTGTGTTGTTCCCTTCTGTGTTAATAAAGTAGGGAATAAGCCAGTCATGCTGATGTATGCCTGTAGTCCCTACTCAGGAGGCTGAGTGGAGAGGATTGCTTCAGCCCAAGACTTTGAGGCCAGCATGAGCAGCATAGCAAGACTCTGTTCCTTTAATAAATAAATAAATAAGGAAAAGAAAACAAGGAATATAATTTAAATTCTTTTTTAAAAAATTAGTGTATGTACCACCATGGTAGACATGTGACCACATATACTGAGCCAAAGAGCGTTAGTATAGAACTCTTTACAAAACTGAACAAAGTTTATGTTGCATGGCCTGCCCCTCCAGTGTACAAAGTTGTAGCTTGGAGGCACTCAGTCCCCCTTACATCTGTATACAGGCCTTCTAACTAGTTCTCATCAAAATAACATGTGAACGGAAGTGATATACGCTGTTTTCTGCTGGTGCTATTAAGAAGCAGGTAGTGATTTTTCTCTCTTTCCCCATTTACTAGTTAGAGGCAGATGATACAAAAGCCACAGAATGGAATCAGTTTTTTATTCCTGGATTGCCAGGTAGATGAAAGCTACCCAGCAACTGGGAGCACACAGATTGGATTATAAGGTAAGTGAAGGAAAAAACGTGTATTGTGAATCATCCCACTCAAATGAGGGTTTTTGTTTTTTTTGTTTTTTTGTCACAACAGCAAATGGCAGCTTACCTAAAACAACCACTTCTCCTATTTTAATGTTCATTTGTCTTGATGAGAACTTGCATTGGTATAAGGAAGCTTAAGTTCACTGCTTTGAGGCAGATGCATATACCTTCCGTCTACTGTCAGAGATAGTTGGGAAACAAGAAAGGGTTGGAAAAGTGTACTTGGGACCAATGCTAATTTTTCAAAAATGTTATGAGCTGAAAACTCTAAGAACAAAAAATAGTCTTTTCTGTTCACTTAAAGCTTTAAAAAGCACTGTATAACAGAATTCATTAGAGTTACTGAAAGGAAACATACAGTGTTATGCATTCTATGCAAAATCATTCTGATTTCCCGATTTTGCTATGTACTTTAAAGTGTCTTTCAAAATCCTAACACCCTTAAAAATATACTAAATAAAATAATATAAATGTAAGAATCTCTTATGAAGTACACATAAATCTCCCTAAAGTTGAAATCAATTTAATCCTTTTCGAAACTGCTTTGTTCAACCTCTCAAAAACATATGTATATTTAAGAAAAGTGGGTTTTTTTATTTTTAATTTTAATTTTTGTGGGTACATAGTAGGTGTATATATTTATGAGGTACATGAGATGTTTTGAAACAGGCATGTAATAAGTTATAATGACATCATGTAAAATAGGGCATCCATCCCAAGTATATATCCTTTGTGTTACAAACAATCCAATTATACTATTTTAGTTATTTTAAAATGTACAATTAAATTATTATAGTCACCCTGTTGTGGTACCAAATACTAGGTCTTATCATTCTTTCTAACTAATTTTTTTGTACCTAGTAACCACCCTTATCTCCCCTGCCACCTTCCTACTACTCTTCCCAGCCTCTGGTAACTATTCTCTTGCTCTCCATCTTCATGAGTTCACTTGTTTTGATTTTCAGATCTCACAAATAAGTGAGAACATGTGACATTTGTCTTTCTGTGCCTGGTTTATTTCACTTAACATAATGACTGCCAGTCCCAACCATGTTGTTGCAAGTGACAGGATCTTATTCCTTTTTATGGCTGAAGAGTACTCCATTTCGTGTAAGTACCACATTTTCTTTATCCATTCATCTGTTAATGGACACTTAAGTTGCTTTCAAATCTTAGCTATTGTAAACAGTGCTGCAATAAATGTAAGAGTGCAGATATCTTCAATAACGTAAGAGTGCAGATATCTTCAATCTACTGATTTCCTAGAAAAGTTATTTTAAAAATCAGCTTTTCAAAGTCAGTCCAGCCTTTCAGATAAATACGTATCTGAGTTGATTTTTT
>NW_016107605.1:2289310-2292362 GCF_001604975.1 Cebus imitator
ACTGGGTATATATCCAAAGGATTACAAATCGTTCTACTATAAGGACACGTGTACACGAATGTTCATTGCAGCACTGTTTACAATAGCAAGGACCTGGAACCAACCCAAATGCCCATCGAGTTGATTTTTTTTTAAGGCACATTATGTGCCTGATAGATCACTTGGATCTTGTCTAGACATACAGATTGTCTTAAACAAGGATGGCTCCTTATTTGACAGACTAGAATTTGTATTATTTGACAAGTTTGCAACACACACGCACACACACACACACACAAAAACACACACACACACACACATACACACATACACACACCCCAATGAGACTATAACTGTGACCCAATCTGCCGCATCATCTGGTCCTTCCTGGATCTAAATACCAGCATCATTCAGTAGGTTAGTAATAGACCAAACCAAAGATCTGTTAGTTTAAAACAGAATTCCTCAACCCCAGCACTACTATTTGGGGCCAGAAAAAAGTTTTGGTTAAGACCTTTTGTCTTTTTTTGTTTTGTTTTGTTTTGTTTTGTTTTTGCTTTGAGACAGGGTCTTGCTCTGTTGCCCAGGCTGGAGTCCAGTGGCATGGTCACAGCTCACTGCAGCCTTGGCCTCTTAGGATAAAGTGATCCTCCCGCCTCAGCCTCCTGAGTAGCTGAGACTACAGGCATGTGCCACCACACTCAGCTAATTTTTGTCTTTTTTGTTTTGAGGGGGGATCTTTTTGTATTTTTGGTAGAGACCACGTGTCACCATGTCAGCCAGGCCACTCTCAAAGCCCTGGGACTCAAGTGATCTTCCTGCCATGGCCTCCCAAAGTTAGGGAATTACAGATGTGAGCCATTGCATCCAGCTAAGACTTTTTCTCTTAACAAGTAATTCTTTGTTTTAGGGGTGACCTTTTGCACTGCAAGATGTTTTCACATCCCTGGCCTCTACACGCTAGATGCCAGTAGCACTCACCACCCATTTTCAACACAATATAACAACCAAAAATGTGTCCAAAGATTTCCAAATGTCCCCTCTAAGGTAAAACTTCCCCTAGTTGAAAACCACTGCACTGGCAAAAAGTTTCCATTTCTCTTGGAATATCAGCACATATAAGGATGTACTAAGCTCACAAAGCAAGCATGTATTATGAAGCTAAATCTGAACTTAAATGGTTTAAACTTCTGCTGAAGCAGTAGTGCTAGACTATCGTCTAAAGCTTTTACTTTATGGATTCAGTATTTCCTTACCAATCACAAGTTCCTCTTTTGAAAATTTTGTTACAAGAAAATGTAATTCTGTTTAACTCTTCATAAACTGAAAAAAAAAAAAAATTCCCCTTGTAAGAATTGCAAATCCAGACTATTCTTTTGGGCCAAGATGGACACACAGAAACAACTCCAGAGTACAGTTCCCAGCGAGAGCGACACAGAGGGCCAGTGATCTCCACATTTCCAGCCAAGGTACCAGGTGCATCTCAATGGGACTGGTTGGACAGTGGGTATAGCCCAAGGAGGGCAAGCTGAGGCAGGGTGGGGTGCTATCTCACCTGGGAAGTAAAACAAACCGGAGGACCCCCCTCCTACCCAACAGAGGCCATCGGGGGCTTTTCCAGCCACTCTGGAACCCTGGTTCAGATACTGTGCTTCACCTGAGGTCTTTACAGCCAATAGACCAGGAGATTCCCAGGGCCGACAAGCACCACAGGTTTCCAGCACAGCTGTTTCAGCTGGTGTTGCAGGTTTCCAGCACAAAAACTCACACAAATCTGGATGGCCATTTTAACTGGCACCCAGAACGCCTGGGAGACAGAGTTGCCCATTCACATGAAAAAGAGGGGGCTGAAAGCAGGGAGCCAGGTGATCTGGCTTAGCGGGTCCCACCCCTACAAAGACCAGCAGTCTGAAATGCACTGGCTTGAGAGTTTCACAACCAGCACAGCAGTTTGAGCTTGACCCATGAAAGTTGAGCTCCACAGGGGGAAGGGCATCCACCATTACCAAGGCAATCCACCATTACCAAGGCATTCTGCCATTACCGAGGTGGTCCACCGTTACTGAGGCAGTCCACCATTACCGTGGCAGTTCTAACTTTACCTGTGTAAACAAAACCACAAGGAATTTTACACAGCAGCTACGCAGAGCCTGTGGCAGCTCAACAACGCCTCTGCAGGCAGACTGTGACTAGACTCCCTACTTCCCAGGCAGGGCATCTCTGAAAAAAGACAGCAGCACATCAGGAACTTATAAATAAAGCCTCAACCTCCCAGGACAGAGCACCTGGGGAAAGAGTCAGTTGTGATTTCCACTGCAACAGACTTAAACATCCCTGCCCAGCAGCTCTGGATGGAACAACGGAGGTCTTAGAGCTCGTAGCACAGCACCTGAGATCCTGAAGTGGCTCCCTGACCCCCATATATCCAAAGAAGCACCTCATAAAGGAGAGATCAGGCTGATGTCTGGCAGGTACCCTTGTGGGACGAAGATATCAGAGGAAAGAACAGGCAGCAACCCTTACTATTCTGCAGCCCCTGCAGGTGATTCCCAGGCAAGCAGGGTCTGAAGGGCACCTCCAGCAGTCCTGCAGCACAGAAGCCTGATTGTTAGAAGGAAAACTAAAAAGCAGAAAGAAATAGCTTCAACATCAACAGAAAGGACACCCACTCAGAGACCCCATCCAAAAGTCACTAACTTCAAAGACCAAAGGTAGATAAAGCCATCAAGATGGGAAAAAAACAGCACAAAAAGAATAAATTAGCAAAAACCACCACGCCCCTCATGCATCAAGGGATCGCAACTCCTCACCAGCATGGGAACAAAACTAGATGGAGAATGAATTTGACAAACTAACAGAAGCAGGCTTCAGAAGGTGAGTAATAACAAACTTCTCTGAGCTGAAGGAACATGTTCTAAACCAATGCAAAAAAACTAAGAACCGTCAAAAAAGGTTAGACGAAATGCTAACTAGAATAACCAGCTTAGAGAAAAACATAAACTACTTGATGGAGCTGAAAAACAAGCACGAGAACTTCATGAAGCATAAACAAGTTTCAATAGCCAAATCAATC
>NW_016107605.1:2293432-2319916 GCF_001604975.1 Cebus imitator
AAAAAAAGAGCAGGGGTTGCAATGCTTGTCTCTGATAAAATGGGCTTTAAACCAACAAAGATCAAAAGAGACAAAGAAAGGCATTACATAATGGTAGAAGGATCAATGCAGCAAAAAGGGCTAACTATCCTAAATATATATTCACCAAATACAGGAGCACCCAGATACATAAAGCAAGTTCTTAATGACCTACAAAGAGACTTAGACTCCCACACAATAATACTGGGAAACTTTAACACTCCACTGTCAATATTAGACAGAAAATTAACAAGGAATATCCAGGACTTGAAATCAGATCTGGACCAAGCAGACCTAATAGATATCTACAGAACTCTCCACCTCAAATCCACAGAGTATACTTTCTTCTCAATACCACAACACACTTATTCTAAAATTGACCACATAATTGGAAGTAAATCCCTCCTCTGCAAAGGCAAAAGAATGGAAATCATAACAAACATTCTCTCAGACCACAGTACGATCAAATTAGAACTCAGGATTAAGAAAGTCACTCAAAACCACACAACTACATGGAAACTAAACAACATGCTCCTGAATAACTACTGGATAAATAATGAAATGAAGGCAGAAATAAAGATGTTCTTTGAAACCAAAGAGAATGAAGACACAACATACCAGAATCTCTGGGACACATTTAAAGCAGTGTCTAGAGGGAAATTTATAGCACTAAATGCCCATATGAGAAGTGAGGAAATGTCTAAAATTGATACCTTAACATCACAATTAAATGAACTAGACGAGCAAGATCAAACAAATTCACATGTTAGCAGAAGACAAGAAATAACTAAGAGCAAAACTGAAGGAGATAGAAACACAAAAAAAAACCCTTCAAAAAATCAATAAATCCAGGAGCCGATTTTTTGAAAAGATCAACAAAATAGATAGACAACTAGCCAGACTAATAAAAAAAAACGGGAGAAGAATCAAATAGATGCAATAAAAATGATAAAGGGGATATCAACACCAATCCCACAGAAATACAAACATCAGAGATTACTAAAAACAACTCTATGCACATAAATCAGTAAATAAGAAGAAATAGATAAATTCCTGGACACTTACAACATCCCAAGACTAAACCAGAAAGAAGTTGAATCCCTGAATAAACCAATAGCAAGGTCTGAAGTTGAGGTGGAAATTAATCGCCTACCAACCAAAAAAAGTCCAGGTCCAGAAAGGTTCACAGCCGAATTCTACTAGGCGTACAAAGAGGAGCTGGTACCATTCCTTCTGAAATTATTCCAAACAATACAAAAAGAGGGAATCCTCCCTAACTCATTTTATGAGACCACCATCATCCCGATACCAAAACCTGGCAGAGTTACAACTAAAAAAGAAAATTTCAGGCCAATATCCATAATGAACATCAATGCAAAAATCTTCAATAAAATACTGGCAAACTGAATCCAACAGCACATCAAAAAGCTTACTCATCATGATCAAGTAGGCTTCATCCTGGGGATGCAAACCTGGTTCAACATACACAAATCTATAAATGTAATCCATAACATAAACAGAACCAAAGACAAAAACCACATGATTATCTCAATAGATGCAGAGAAGGCCTTCAACAAAATTCAACAGCCCTTTATGCTAAAAACTCTCAATAAATTATTAATGGAAGGTATCTCAAAATAATAAAAGCTATTTATGACAAACCCACAGCCAATATCATACTGAATGGGCAAAAACTGGAAGCATTTCCTTTGAAAGCTGGCACTAGACAAGGGTGCCCTCTCTCATCATTCCTATTCAACATAGTACTGGAAGTTCTAGCCAGAGCAATCAGGCAAGAAAAGAAATAAAGCATATCCAATTAGGAAAAGAGGAAGTCAAATTGTCTCTATTTGCAGATGACATGATTGTATATTTAGAAGACCCCTTCGTCTCAGCCTCAAATCTCCTGAAACTGATAAGCAACTTCAGCAAAGTCTCAGGATACAAAATCAATGTGCAGAAATCACAACCATTCCTATAAAACAATAACAGACAGAGAGCCAAATTATAGGTGAATTCCCATTCACAACTGCTGCAAAGGGAATTAAATACCCAGAAATACAACTAATTAGGGATGTGAAGAACCTCTTCAAGGAGAACTACAAACCACTGCTCAGTGAAATAAGAGAGGACACAAACAGATGGAAAAACTTTCCAAGCTCATGGTTAGGAAGAATCAATATCATGAAAATGGCCATACTGCCCAAAGAAATTATACATTCAATGCTATCCCCATCAAACTATCAATGACTTTCTTAACAGAACTGGACAAAAAAAACACCTTAAACTTCATATGGAACCATAAAAGAGCCCATATAGCCAAGAAAATCCTAAACAAAAAGAACACAGCTGGAGGCATCATGCTACCTGACTTCAAACTATACTATAAGGCTACAGTAATAAAAACAGCATGGTACTGGTACTAAAAGAGAGAGACAGACCAATAGAACAGAACAGAGACCTCAGAAGTAACAACACACATCTACAACCATCTGATCTTTGACAAACCTGACAAAAACAAGCAATGAGGAAAGGATTCCCTGTTTAATAAATGGTGTTGGGAAAACTGGCTAGCCATGTGCAGAAAGTTGAAACTGGACCCCTTCCTTACACTTTATATAAAAATTAACTACAGATGAATTGAAGATTAAAACATAAGACATAACACTATAAAAACCCTAGAAGAAAACCTAGGCAATACTATCCAGGACATAGGCATGGGCAAGGACTTCATGACTAAAACACCAAAAGCAATGGCCAATGGGATCTAATTAAACTTAAGAGCCTCTGCACAGCAAAAGAAATTATCATTAGAGTAAACTGGCAACCAACAGAATGGGAGAAATTTTTTACAAGCTACCCATCTGACAAATGGCTAATATCCAGAATCTACAAAGAACTTAAACAAATTTACATGAAAAAAAAAACATCAAAAAGTGTGTGAAAGAAATGAACAGACACTTTTCAAAAGAAGACATTTACGCAGGCAACAAACATATCAAAAAATGCTCATCATCACTGGTCATTAGAGAAATACAAATGAAAACCACATCAGACACAATCTCACACCAGTTAGAATGGCAATCATTATAAAATCTGGAAACAACAGATGCTGGAGAGGATGTGGAGAAATAGGAATATTTTTATGCTGTTGATGGGAGTGTAAATTAGTTCAACCATTGTAGAAGACAGCATGGTGATTTCTCAAGGATCTAGAAATAGAAATCTCATTTGACCCAGCAATCCCATTACTGGGTATATATCCAAAGGATTATAAATCGTTCTATTATAAAGACACATGCACACATATGTTCATTGTGGTACTGTTTACAATAGCAAAGGCTTAGAACCAATCCAAATGCCCAACAAAGATAGACTGGATAAAGAAAATGTGGCACATATACACTATGGAATACTACACAGCCATTAAAAAGGATGAGTTCATGTCCTTTGCAGAGACATGGATGAAACTGGACACCATCATTCTCAGTAAACTTGTTAAAACAAGAACAGAAAACCAAACACCGCATGTTCTCACTCATAAGTTGGTGTTGAACAATGAGAACACATGGACACCAGGAAGGGAACATCACACTGCTGGAGTCTGTTGGGGAATAGGGGGCTAGAGGAGGCATAGCAGGGCGTGGGGAGATTGGGGAGGGATAACATTAGGAGACATACGTAATGTAGGTGACAGAGGGATGGAGGCAGCAAACCACCATGGCATGTGTATACCTACGTAACAATCCTGTAAGATCTGCACATGCACCCCAGAACTTAAAGTAAAATTTTAAAAAAAGAAAGAGTTGGAAATCCTTCTTGTTGAGGATAACAATAAGAAGAGGAAACAGGTTTGGTACAAAAGGGGCAAAGTGAAAGTTAAATCGAGAGTAGATGTTTTTAGACGCACCTGCATCTTGCCAAAGATGAGACCATGTAAATTTTGGCCTTAATTACATATGCTTTTGTCTCTGTTAAAAAGAAGACACTTTAGTCAGTGAATTATTTAGCATGTCCTTATTAAAGGCTAGAAACTGTTCTAGAGTCTTTCTGCAAAGAGAATGAGAATATTTGCTATACGTATAAAACAGTAATCAACTACAAGATACACAGATCAATGCTGGAAACCATTGCTCTTTAGACTCCTACAAACTCTTTGCTAAAATAAAGTGGCAAAAGTGTGTCTTCCTTAAATCAAATTGTACCAGAAATGTATAACATCACAATAAGAATACTTTCCAAAATCTTCACAAAACTTGATTCAATTATTATTTAGTTATTTACTTGTTGCTAGACAATATGGCAAATGTGCGAGTTTCATTGCATAGATTCACTAATAAAGGAAGTCACAAACTTTTGAGAGAGGTTTGATATACAGCAGCCTATACTCCAGCCATATTAAAGTATCTACACTTCCTGAACTTTTGCCTCTATCTCCTATTTCTGTGTAAAAGCACAGAGATATGAACACTAATCATTATATACATAGAAATATATTTCCCTCAAGGACATAGAAATAGAAATTCCATTTGACCCAGCAATCCCATTACTGGGTATATATCCAAAGGATTACAAATCGTTCTACTATAAGGACACGTGTACACGAATGTTCATTGCAGCACTGTTTACAATAGCAAGGACCTGGAACCAACCCAAATGCCCATCGACGATAGACTGGATAGGGAAAATGTGGCACATATACACCATGGAATATTATGCAGCCATCAAAAACGATGAGTTTGGGTCCTTTGTGGGGACATGGATGAACCTGGAAACCATCATTCTCAGCAAACTGACAGAGGAGCAGAAGATCAAACACCGCATGTTCTCACTCATAGGCGGGTGTTGAACGATGAGAGCACATGGACAAAGGGAGGGGAGCACTACACACTGGGGTCAGTTGGGGGGACATAGGGGAAGGACGGGGGGGGGGGGGGAGCTGGGGGGGGATAGCAGGGGGAGAAAGCCACATGTAGGTGATGGGGAGGAAGGCAGCAAATCACACTGCCATGTGTGTTCCTATGCAACAATTTTGCATGTTCTTCACATGTACCCCCAAACCTAAAATACAATAAAATAAATAAATGGGAAAAAAAAAAAAAAGAAATATATTTCCCCCCCTCTGAGATAAAAATTTGGCAAGATTAGTTTCCAAGACAACAGGTCCAAAGACAACACTGGTAAGACAAAAGATAGTGAAAGAAACTGGCCAAAACCAGCTAGAGCCAAAATGGCAATGAAAGCCACTTCCAGTTACCTTCTCTGCTCATTATATGCTAATTATAATGCATTAGCATGCTAAAAAAAAAAACACTCACACCAGTGCCATGACAAATGCCATGGCAATGCCCAAAAGTTAACCTGTATGGTCTGGATAAGGGAGAAAACCCCATTCTGGGAGCTCCCTGGTCTTTTACCAGAAAACTCACACATAACCCATCCCTTAGTAAGTATATATAATCAAGAAATAAGCACAAATATAATCAAAGAGCCACCTGAGTTTGGAGGAGTGCGGTGCTCTGCCTACAGAGGAGCTTTTTTGTTGCTGTTGTTCCTTTGTTCGGCCAATAAACTTGCTTTCATTTCTCTCTGATGGCTCACTCTAGAATTATTTCCTGTGCAAAGCCAAGGACCCACTTGGCCTTCTGGGCTGAGCCCTAATGCTGGGGTTCACCTTGCAACATCTCCACCTTCAAAATGTAAAACCCTTCACACCCCTTTCCCCAAATGGAGTTGATCATGTCCCGCTTTGAGCTTTCTCCATAGCTGTATGTTACATGTTTACTGAATTATCACTACATAAGGCACTCACTTGCTCATATGTTTCTCTATCCTCCTGTACCTCATTTCATGAATACTTGAATGTTATCTTTAAATGTTGTAACTTTGTAACACAGTTCAACAAATTAACGTTGGATGAATGACAAAATGAATGAACAACATATGAAGTGAAGACTATTATTATAGGATAAAATGCTTAACTATTATAATCTGGTAAGATCATCCTTTTCTTTATTATCCAGATAACATGTCTCAAGCCCTCATCATACATGCTTTCCAGAATTTTTGAGGATTTCTAGGTACTTTACACTCCCAGGATACCTCTCACAGAATTCTCACTCACTGTCTTGTATATTTGCTATGCTTTTCATACATGCTCATGGTATATGTATCCACCACACCTCCTCTACTATTCTCCAAACTTCACTAACAAAAATCCATAACATTTGTACTAAATGTTAGTGAAAACAGAGAAATAAACACAGAATATGAAACTACTGACATTTGATGTTAGATATCCATGTTCAGCCTATTACTTTATTATGCAGTGCAATTAGCTATCATATTCCATCCAAGACTGGAGTCTAAGCATACCTTTGCATAACTTAAGAGGTTCATTAAATTATACTGTTGGCCAGGTACAAGGTATCATACTTGTAATCCCAGCATATTGGGAGGCCAAGGCAGGCAGATTACGAGATCAGGAGTTCAAGACCAGCCTGGCCAATATGGCGAAACCCCCGTCTTTACTAAAAATATAAAAATTTACCGGACGTGGTGATGTAAACCTGTGGTCCCAGCTACTCGGGAGATTGTGGCAGGAGAATTGCTTAAACCCAAGAGGTGGAGGTTGCAGTGAGCCAAGATTGCGCCACTGCACTCCAGCCTAGGTGACAGAGCAAGATTCCATCTCAAAAAATATATCTACTGTTAATACAGTGGGCCCTACATATTCACAGATTCTGAATCACAGACTGAACCAACTGCAGATAAAAAACATTAGAAAAAATTAAAAATAAAAAATAATAATGCAACAATTAAAAATAATGCAAATTTTAAAAATAACTATTTACATAGCATTTACATTTATAGGTATAATAAGTAATCCAGAGATGATTTAAACTGTATATGGGAGGATTGTATAGGTTTACGTGAAATGAAATAATTCAAACTTAAATCTATTGGAATTTTATATTATCCTGAGCCCTGAGAGGAATGTAGCTATGAAGTCTGAGTCACATGGCATACGCAGCTACAACTTCTGCCTTTTTTCCCTGTAAATATTAATAATTAGGAAGACCACATGGCAACAGAGGTAAGATTCCCTCAGATCTTTACCTCTCCTCATGGAGTAATAAAGTAATCTTCCTTGGAATATGGCAATCTGTAACCAATCAAATCAGTGTAATTGGTCTTTTATGGAAAATGCTTTAACTCTGCTAAAACTTCTCTGTCTCCGTTTACACGCTTCAGTTATATGCAGTTACTATACCATTTTATATAAAAGACTTGAGCATCCACAATTTTGGTATCCATGGGGGGTCTTGAATACCAGAATGTGACTTATTTTGAGATAAAGCTATTAAGAGGTAATTACGTGAAAAGAGAAGAGGCCACTAGGGTAGACCCTAATCCAATATGACTTCTGTCTTTATAAGAAAAGAAAATTTGAACGTAGAGAATCACCAGGAATGTGTGAACACAGGGGAAAAACCATGTGAGGATACAGCTAAAAGATGACTATCTGCAAGCCACAGCTTTGGAAGAAACCAAACTTGCTGACTCCTTCATCTTAGACTTCTAGCCCCCAGAACTTTGAAGATAAAAATTTCTGCTGTTTAAGCCACCCAGTCTGGCTTATTTTATTATGGCCATCTAGCATACTAATATACCTCCCTTAAAAAAAGCCAAAAGAACCTAACACTTAAAAAAAAAAATCTATGGAAGGCAAATAAGCACGTGAAAAGATTCTTAACATAGTCATAAGGGAAATACAAATTAAAACCACAATGAGATACCACTAAATTCTTGTAAGAGTAGCTAAAATTAAAAACATTTTTTAAAACTCTTACTACAAAATGCCTATGAGGATACAGAGCAACTGAAATTCTTATTCATTGCCACTGGGAATGCAAAAAGGTACAGCCACTCTGAAAAACATTTTGGCAATTTCTTATAAAGTTAATTATATGTTATCATATGACCCAGAAATCCTACTCCTGGATATTTATTCAAGTAAAATGAAAACTTACATTCATGCAAAAAATCAGCACATGATTATTTATGGCAGCTTTTTTCATCGTAATCAAAAATTGCAAACAACTCAAATATCCTTCAGCTAATGAATAGAGAAGCAAATTGTGATACAGCCATATATTAGACTATTCAGCCATAAAAATAAACTGATACAACAACTGGATGAATTCTAAATGCATTATACTAAGTGAAAGAAGTCACATACAGCTACATATTACGTGATTCTATTTATATAACATCCTGAAAAAAGGCAAAACAACAGGGATAGCAAAGAAAGCAATCATTGCCAGATATCAGGAAGAGGAGTGACCCATAAGAGACAGAAGTGAATTTTGTGGGTGGTAGAAGTGTTCTGTATTTTTATTGTGTTGGTAGATACACAACAATATGCATTTTCAAAACTCATAGACCTGCATACTAAAAACAGTTCATTTTGCTGTATGCAAATTATGCCTCAGAAAAATCTATCATATAAAAATTCCTACCTATGGCTTCCTCCCTCATAAAAACACAGCATACCTGTGAAGAAGGTAGGAAGGATGATGGGTTTACCAAAGACTATATCCCTACAGTACTTCAGTGAATATAAATAATTTAAATTAAAAAGCAGGGATATAGAGAGGTATTTAACTTTTAAGATTCCAGTCAAAAACAACGAAAAACTTTACCTTCCAATATTAGGAATAGTCACTTATCTGAAACTTTTAATTTCAAAGATTTCTGTAATTTTTATTATTCAATATGAGTTATTGAATGGTGAATGTTCAATAAATACAGATGGAAGCGATGAATAAAAGCTTTTATTGGCTTTTCAAAGATCAGAAGAAGTTTAAATTTGATCTGAATGTAGGTAAGAAGTCACTATCATTTCTTTAGAATGGGGGAAAATGTCAAAAAATTACGTTAGGAAAATTAGTCTAGTAGTCATATATGAGACTGAGTTGAAGGAAAATATTAAAGCAAAGATACAGAATATAGCTGCAGTGATGAAGATGGCTGGGGCCAGGATGATGGCCATAGGATTGTAATCACTATATTCAAAATGTATATCTTTTCCATGTTTAACTGAATATCCAGAAACGATGTCATATTTACTATACAAACTTTATTTAAAATTGAGGCTCAGGTGGCAACTTAGGCTATAAATTCAAACCCTTGAGTGTACTTGCTCACCCAGATTTCAGCCTGAGTCACGCTGCCCTTCCTATGCAGAAACCATGGTACAGTGCAGCCCTCTCTGCTCCATGCCCATGCAGATCTCCAGGCACCAAAGCATCTGCTCACCTGGATTTACAAGCTGAGCCATCCCTTTAGTCCTGTGCAAAAATCTAGCCATTGGGGGCACACTCTGCTGGCTCAGCAGCCAGAGACACTCACCCCTCTTATGCAGAGAGAGAATGCAGTGCGGCCCTCTCCACCTCACTCCCAGAGAGATCTCCAGGCAGTCGGAGCACTCACTCACCCAGATCAGCAGCCTGAGCTGCCTACCCTTTCTGCAAAGAGATCGTAGTGCATCTGAGCCTTCTTTGCACCATGCCCATTAAACTTCAGATCTCCAGGTGTTTGGAGCACCCACTAACCCAGATCAACAGCCTGAGCCATCCTACCCTTCCTGTGCATAGATTGTGTTATAGTGGGCCCCTCTATACTCCATACCCAGGCATATCTCCAGGCATTCAAAGCACTTGCTCACACAGAGTGACATCCTAAGCCACCCAGCCTCCTGTGCAGAGATCCAGGTACAGGGGGCAACTCTCCACTCCACCCTCAAGCAGATCTCCAGGATCTCCAGGCATTCAGAGCACCTGCTTACCTAGTCAGCAGACTGAGCTGCCCCTCTCTTGCTATGCAGAGATTATAGTGAAGTAGGGCCCTCTCTGTCCCATGCCCAGGGATACCTTCAGGCAGTCAGAGCACCTGTTAACCTGATTTAACAGTCTGAGCTGCCCAACCCTTCCTGTGCAGAGACTGTGGTGCAGCAGGGTCCTCTACACTCCAAACCCAGGCAGATCTCAAAGAATCTAGAACACTTAATTTCCTGGAGTAGGAGTTTAGGCTGCTCCCTGTCTCCCCATACAGACAACTTCGATCCAAGGAGGTTTCCCATCTCTATACTTAGGCAAACCTCTCTGTGGCTGCTCACTACCTTCTCCCTCAGTGCAGATGCTTGTACCTGCTGTTGGGAAATCTGTAGATGGACCTGCCCAGTATGGCCCCACCCATCTTGCCCCCACCCCCTTCACCTGGACAAAGCAGGGAGCTCAGACCACTGTGCACTCTATGCATTAGCCCATTGCCTGACGCAACAGAGAGCTTCTCCCAGTAACAGTGATAAAGTATATACCCAGCTAGATTGACCTTAGCCACCTAGTAGGTGAAACTGCACAGCCCAATATAAAACCTGCCAATAAAGCACAGCCCTATAGTGCATAGGGCTATAATAGAAAAGCCAAAAGACTACCCATCATTCTCTACAGTCACACTTCCTAGGAAGGGGGGAAAGGGAAAGGAATAGAAAATAATATTACAGGGAAAGAAAGCAAAAGAAAATATCCCACCTGCAAGAAAATAATTACAAAAATTAGAAATGCCAGTGACTACAGATGAGAAGGAACCAGCTAAAGAATTCTGACACCATGAAAAACCTGAATGTAGCAACACCACTAAAAGATCACACTAGCTCTCCAGCAATGATCCCTAACTAAAATGGAAACATAGAAGTTACAGATAAAAAATTCAAAGTACAAATTGCAAAGAAGTTCAATGAAATGGAAGACAAGGTTGAAAGTCAACACAAAGAAACTGCTAAAGCAATGCAGGAAATGAGGAAGAGATAAACATTTTAAAAAGAAATCAGTCAGAGGTTTTGGAATTGAAAACTCACTTAAGGAATTCAAAATACAGTTGAAGTCTTTATCAATTGCCAAAATCAAGATGAAGAAAGAGTTTCAGAGCTTAAAGATGGGTCTTTCTGATTTACCTCAATCAGAACAAAATAAGAAAAAAATTATTTTTAAAAATGAACAGTCATTGAGAATTAGAGAATTATGTAATCTGACCAAAACTATGAATTATTTATAATTATTTCATAGCTTTGGTCACTTTATATAATTATTTCACAGTTTTGTGAGACATTTCTGTAAGAGGAGAAAAAGTAAACAACCTGGAAAGCATATTTGAGGGAATAATTCAAGAATATTTGCCCAGTCAGGCTAGAGAGCTAGACTTCTCTAGCAAGATGAATAGTCTGGTGACTATTTAAGGTCAGTGTTACAGAAAAAATCTTAAGGGCAGCTAGGAAAAAACATCAGATCACATAAATGGTAACCCCATCAGGCTAACAGCAGACTTCTCAGCAGAAAACGTATAAGCCAAAAGAGATTGGGAGCCCATTTTCAGCATTCTTAAAGAAAAGAAATTCCAAGCAAGAATTTTATGTCCCACTAAATTAAGCTTCATAAGTGAAGGAAAAATAAAATCTTGCCCAGACAAGCAAGCACTAAGGGAATTCATTACTACTAGAAGAGCCTTACAAGAGATCCTTAAGGGAGTCCTAACCATGAAAATGAAGGAGCAATACCTGCTACCACAAAAACATACTTAAGTTAATAGCCCACAGAATCCATATAGCAACCACAAAATATGAACTACATAACAACTAGGTAACAACTGTGATAGGATCAAAACTTCATATATCAATATTAACCTTGAATGTAAACAGTCTAAACACTTAGGTACAAATTGGCAAGTTGGATTAAAAAAAAAAAAAAAAAACAAGACCTATTGCTCACACACACACATAATGACATCCATAGCCTAAAAGTAACGAGTTGGGGAAAGATCTATCATGTAAACAGAAAACAAAAAAGAGCAGGAGTTGCTATTCTTTTATCAGATAAAAGAGTCTTTAAACAAACTACTGTAAAAGAGGACAAAGAAGGGCATTACATAATGATAAAAGGTTCAATTCAACAAGACTTAAATATCCTGAATATATACAAACCCAATATTAAAGCAACTAGATTTATAAAACAAGTACCTCTAGACCTACCAAAAGACTTAGCCACATAATACTAGTGAGGGACTTCAACATCACACTGACAAATTAGGCAGATCACGGAGGCACAAACTAACAAATTCTAGACTTGAGATTGACTCTTGACCAATTGGACTACAGAATATTCTACTCAACTACCACAAAATATATATTATTCTCATCTGCACATGGAACTTACTCTGAGATTGACCACATGCTCAGCAATAAAACAAATCTCAATAGGTTCAAATAAATCAAAATCATACCAACCATACTATCAGGCCACAGTGGAATAAAAACAGAAATTAATAACAAGAAGACCTCTCAAAACTACGCAAGTACATTAAAACAAAACAAATTGCTTCTAAATGACTTTTGGGTAAACAACAAAATTAAGGCAGAAATCAAAAAATTATTTAATAAAAACAGAGACACAACATCCAAAATTTGGGGAATGCAACAAAAGCAGTGTTAATTTATAAAACTAAATGCCTACATCAGGAATTTAGAAAGATCTTAAATTAACAATCTAATATTGCACCTAAAGGAACTGGAAAAACAGGAACAATCTAACCCCAAAGCTAGCAGAAGGAAAGAAATAACCAAAATCAAAGCAGAACTAAATGAAAATGAGACCCAAAAATAAATAGAAAGGATCAGTGAAGCCAAAAGTTGGTTCTTTGCAAGGATAAACAAGATCAATAGACCACTAGATAGATTAACAAATTTTAAAAAAATCCAAATAAATGCAATCCAAAATGACAAAGATGACATTACAACCAATCCCCCAGAAATACAAAAGATCCTCAGAGACTATTATGACCACCTAACTGAACACAAACTAGAAAACCTAAAGGAAATGGATAAATTTCTGGAAACACACAATCTCCCAAGATTTAATCAGGAAGAGACTGAAACCCTGAATAGACCAATAACAAGTTCCAAAATTGAATCAGTAATACAAAGCCCACCAACCAAAAAAAAAGCCCTGGGCCAGATGAATTTACACTCAAATTCTACCAGATGTACAAAGAAGATTTTATAGCAATCCTACTGAAACTATTCTAAAAAATCGAGAAGGGACTGGACTCTTTTCTAACTCATGCTACAAAAGTAGCAACAGCCTGATAGCAAAACATCACAAAGACAAAACAAAATAAGAAAACTACAGGCCAATATCCCGATGAACCCAAATGCAAACATCCTCAACACAATACTAGCAAACCAAATCCAGTAGCACATCAAAAAGTTAATTCACCATGATCATGTAAGCTTTATTCTGAGGACACAAGGTTGGTTCAACATACACAGAAAAACAAATGTGATTCACCACATAAACAGAATTAAAACCAAAACCATATGATCATCTTGATGGACACAGAAAAGCCTTTCAATAAAATCTAACATCTCTTCATGATAAAAGCTCTTAACAAACTAGGCATCAAAGGAACAGACCTCAAAATAATAAGAGCCATCTATGATAAAACCGACAGCCAACACCATACTGAATGAACAAATGCTCTCCTCTGGAGAGCTGGAACAAGACAAAGATGCCCACCCTCACCACTCATCTTCAATATAGTACTGGAAGTTCTAGCTAGAACAACACAAGGCAAGAGAAAGAAATAAAAGGGATCCACATAAGAAAAAAAGAATTCAAATGATTTCTCTTCACTGACAATCTGATACTATATCTATAAAACCCTAAAAACTCTATCTAAAAGCTCTAAGAACAGATAAACAACTTAAGTAAACTCTCAGGATACGAAATCAATGTACAAAAGTCAGTAGCAGTTCTATATACCAATAACGTTCAAGCTGTTGTCAAAGCAAGAATGCAATCACATTTACAATTGCCCACCAACCAAAAGAAAAATAAAAAACCTAGGTATACATCTAACCAAGGAAGTAAAAGAAAGATCTCTACAAGGAGAACTACAGGCCAGGTGCAGTGTCTCGTGCTTGTAATCCCAGAACTTTGAAAGGCTGAAGTAGGTGGATCACAAGGTCAGGAGTTCGAGAACAGCCTGGCTAACACAGTGAAACCACTATGTCTACTGAAAATACAAAAGCTGGATGTGGTGGTCTGTGCCTCGTAATCCCAGCTACTTGGGAAGCTAAGGCAGGAGAATCACTTGAACCTGGGAGGCGGAGGCTGCAGTGAGATGAAATCGTGTCACTGCACTCCAGCCTGGGCAACAGAGCTAGACTCTGTCTCAAAAAAAAATAAAATAAAATAAAGGAGAACCACAAAACACTGCTCAAGGAAATCAGAGACAACACAAATGGGAAAATATTTCATGCTCATGGATAGGAAGAATCAATATTATTGAAATGGCCATATGGCCCAAAGCAATCTACAGATTCAACAATATTGCTATCAAACTACCAATGACATTTTTCACAGGATTAAAGAAAGAGTATTTTAAAATTCATATGGAACCAAAAAAAAAGAGTTTGAATAGCAAAAACAATCCTAAGCAAAAAGAATAAAGCCAGAGGCATCACATTACCCAACTTCAAACTATACTCTAAGGCTACAGTAACCAAAAGGGTGTGGTACTGATACAAAAACAGACACACACAGACACAATAGAGAGCGCAAAATTAGAGCTGCACACCTATATCCATGTGAAATTTGACAAAATTTACAAAAACAAGCAATGGGGAAAAGACTCCCTATTCAATAAATAGTGCTGGGACAGCTGACTAGTCAAATGGAGAAAAATGAAACTGGACCCCTATCTTTAACCACATATAAAAATTAACTCAAAATGGATGAAATACTTAAACATAAGATCTCAAACTACAGGAATCCCAAGGAAACACCATATGGACATTTGTCTTGGGAAATAATTTATGACTGAGTCAGTCCTCAAAACCAATTACCTAAAAAAAAAGTGAGAAGTGGGACTTAATTAAACTGAAGAGCTTCTGCAAAGGAAACTATCAACAGAGCAGACAGACAATCTACAGAATGGGAGAAAATATTCACAAGCTAGCCATCTGACAAAGGTCTAATATCTAGAATTTATAAGAAACTTAAACAATTAGATAAGCAAAAGCCAACCCCATTGAAAGTGAGCAAAGGACATGAACAGACACTTCTTAAAAGAAGACACATAGGCAGCCAACAAACATGAAACAATGATCCACATCACTATTCATCAAATAATGCAAATTAAAACCACAATGGGACACAACCTCACACTAGTCAGAACGGCTATTATTAAAAAGTCAAAAAAGCAACAGATGCTGGCAAGGCTATGGAGAAAAGGGAATGCTTATATATTGTTGATGGGAATGTAAGTTAGTTCAGCTACTGTGGAAAGGATTTTGGAGAGTTCTCAAAGAACTTAAAACAGGACCACCATTTGGCACAGCAATTCTATTATTCAGTATATATCCAAAAGAAAATAAATCATTCTACCAAAAAGACATATACTTATACACATATACTCATATGTTCATCACAGCACCATTCACAATAGCAAAGACATGGAATCACATGCATTGATCAATGGTGGACTGGATAAAGAAGAAGTGGTATATATAGACCATGGAATACTATGCAGCCATAAAAAAGATGAAAGCTGTGTCCTCTGCAGCAACATGGATGCAGCTGGAGGCCATTATCTTATGCAAATAAACACAGAAACAGAAAACCAAATACCACACATTCTCACTTATAAGTGGAAGCTAAACATTGAATACTCATGGGCATAAGAATAGCAACAAGTTTTCTTGGGGACTAGTAAAGGGGGGGACATTGGGAACTACTAGAGGTTGGAAAAAGAAGAGAAGTAAGGGCCTGAAAAGTACCTATTGTGTGCTATGACCACTACCTGGGTCACAGGATGAATCTTAGCCCAAACCTTAGCAGCATCCAATATAACCATGTAACAAACCGACATATGTACCCCTTGAATCTAAAATTAAAGCAGAAAGAAAGCCAAAAAAACTCCCTAATGGCTATGTTGACCCATTTAAGGTCACAGCAAGAACAGCAGTGCCCAAATCAGGTAGTGATCACACAGTGGAAGTTTGGATCCAGCTATGATAGAACTTAATCCCAATTTTATTTTCTCAGCCTTGGCTTTTTGTTTTCTACTAGTTAGTAACAAGTGTTAATCTCCCCTTTTGAACAGGAGTATGTGGCTTCACTGCAGCACTTCCAGTCAGAGACAGAAGCTAATGGCATACCTAGTCAAAGCACAAGAAACATAAAAGGCCTCAGCTTTGGTCTGATTCCCCTCAGAAAATCTTTCCCTCAAATAAATCAACTAGAGGTCTCTTCCTTTTAAAGCCAACTGTGATCATTTGATAGGAAACACTTCTTTGTTGATTTTCTTTTGTTTCAGTGAAATTCGTATTTTCCCTACAGGGATATGAATAATGCCATAACTTCTGCTATATAAAAATTCCTAATTAGAAGCCTTTTATGTTATAAAGCTGCTAAAAAGCAACCCAAACCTACGGGAATTTTAAAAGGTAAGTTATTTGTGACATAGATGTTACAACTTAAGCTATGAAGTCAAAAGTGTTGATTGATGTGGCACAGAAGACTTCTTCTTCACACTCATTCACCTGTTCCATTTTTGAGACCATCCGTGCCCTGGGAATAAGAATCTACTTTAGCCAGAAATACATAGGCTCACTGGATGAAGCTGAAGTTTGCCTCCAGAATTAAGGTCTTCTTGTATATGTCACCTCATGTCTGATAAACAACCACTTATCTGGATTCCAATCTTCACAATCTCCCTTTACTATATGAGTTAATGACCCTCCACCCTTCACCCGGTACTCAATTCCAACAGATCTTCTAGTTCTTGATAGTCTAGATATTTTAAACACTACTTGGCTTTACTGTATATTCCTAATTCCTATATTTTTCCTTGACTTCTTACCTGTGACTTTCACATCTAGTATTTGTATATACATTCAATTTCTGCTTCCCTACAATACTTTGATAGGTCCCCAAGTTTAACCTCTGGGCACCTCAGCTTTCTCATTCATGCAATGACAAAAACAATAATATTATTGTAAAGGTAGTTGAAGGATTACATGAAGTAATAATTTAAGTGATTAGCATAACCTGAGATAAAGTGCCAAATAATCGCTGGCTGCACTCAAGCATATTTATACCTGAATAACAGCTTTGTCTTCTGATTTTGTTCTACATTCGTAGAAATAGATAATAGCCATTTCATACCATAAGATAAATTCCTTTTTTTTTCTTTTATGCATGAAGAATTACTGAATCTCTTCTTACCTTTCCCTTCTGAGAGTTAAGTAATTCATTTTCTTTCTAATGAATCGTTTTCTCACCCTTTAGTCATTTTACTACTTTCTTCCACGTTCTCCAATCTTATTTTAGGTGTAGAAAAAAATACAAATTTCCAGTAATATTGATGCCATATCCAAAAAGTATGTAAACCTATCATCTCAAATGATTACCTGGCACCACCAGCCATGATGTAGCACCACCAATGTCCCAGGCAGTGTTCCCCACTCCAGTCAATGCTTCAAAGGAACCAAGATGCTACTGACTGCACTAAGCACCAAAGAGCTGTTCCAGCACCTGGATCCACAAGGAAAAAGTAACACCAAAAAAGCCTGCAGAAGTGTCTGTTTTCTGTGCGTAGTTAACAGCTAGATAACACCAATCATCCAAGGCATAACTGTTACATGTTTTGACAGTAAGACATACTCCTTGGCAAAAAATGTCTCCTCCACTGGCTGCCAAGGCTCCTGATCATCCTAGGATCACTTCCTGTGCATTGATCAAGCTTTTGCAGGCTGAGAGGCAGCTGGCCTTCACAGTTGGTAACCCATGGAAGAATGTGTATGTGTGTGTCCTCTCTCCATTTCTGGCTGAGTCACTCAAATCAAATAGTCACTGGAACATAAATGGGACTCCCTACACCTAAGTTTGGTAGTGGGGGAAAAAGAACATAAAATAATTTGGGGCAATCAAGGGCTATTTTCAGGAACAGTGGGCCATTTGTTTTTAAAATCTAAAATTAAGCCACTTCACAACCTAAGTGGCTCCCCATGGAGGAAAAGAGGATGAGCTCTGAGAAGCTAGAGCTGTAACCTGGATCCTTGCTAACACAGCTACAGGCAGTGTGAAGAGCGATACATATAACTGACAAAGAGTCCAGCAGGTGGTCCCATTCCTGCAGGAGGAGCAGAGTCCCAAGCCCCATTTCAACCTGCTGCTAACACTCTCACACACCTCCCCAAGACAATGGTGACTGTTCTCTCTTGACCATCCCCACCCCTAGGTACCACAGGATGTCTCATGGAAAGGCACAGAAGCATTAAAACTTGTTGCTATCAGAGTTCTATAGACAAGGAAATTCTGAAATAGGAGGACAGATGTGAGAGAATTTCTAGAAACCTTTAGCTTAGGGCAGAAGGAGGAGGGCATCCTACTCATACGAACAATTTAATAGGGATTTGTCATGCATCTGAGTATGTTGGCGAGGGAGGTAAATGTTAAGAAATCAGACATACAGACCTTCCTTGAGTTTCTAAATTGGAGGTTCTTGGGCAACAAGGGAAAGCATGGGGTTACAGTTTGGGGAAGAGAGGAAGGGAAAGACAAGAAAAAACAAGTAAGCACAGGAATACAAGGATGGTATTCAGAAAATATACCAAGATATTAACTTTGAAAGCAAGAAATAAACACATGGAAAGGAAATAAATGCCTCTCTAGGAACCAGGAAGACAAGTATGAAATGGGTAAGGCT
Organism: Cebus imitator; assembly: GCF_001604975.1. Lineage (NCBI taxonomy): Eukaryota > Metazoa > Chordata > Mammalia > Primates > Cebidae > Cebus > Cebus imitator. The sequence continues at coordinate 2,312,279 of NW_016107605.1, forward strand.
CTTTAGGTCAGAGATCCTTTGCATCAGCTGATTTATTTTCTTCTTCTTTTTTTTTTTTTTTTTTTTTTTGAGACAGAGTTTTGCTCTTGTTGCCCAGGCAGGAGTGCAGGGTCACGATCTCAGCTCACTGCAGTCTCTACTTCCAGGTTCAAGTGATTCTCCTGACTAAGCCTCCTGAGTAGCTGGGATTACAGGAACGTACCACAATGCCCAGCTAATTTTTTGTATTTTTAGTAGAGATGGGGTTTCATCATATTGGCCAGGCTGGTCTCGAACTCCTGACTTCAGGTGATCCACCCGCCTCAGCCTCCCAAATTGCAGGGATTACACATGTAAGCCACTGTCGCCCAGGCTGGAGTACAATGGCACAATCTCAGCTCACTGCCACCTCCAGCTCCCAGGCTCAAGCAATTCTCCTGTCTCAGCTTCCCAGGTAGCTGGGACTACAGGCACACGTCACCATGTTCAGCTAATTTTTGTATTTTTAGTAGACACAGGGTTTTGCCATGTTACCCAGGCTGATCACCACATCCAGCTAATTTTTGTATTTTTAGTAAAGACATGGTTTCACCACGTTGCCCAGGCTGGTCTCGAACTCCTAAACTCAGATGATCTCCCAGCTTCAGTCTCCCAAAGTGTTGGGATTACAGGCGTGAGCCACCATGCCCAGCTGGATCAGCCAATTTTTTGAAGTACTTGATTCCTTTTCCCTAACATGTATCAGTACAGCAAGTATCACATAGATAAAAAACCAAACTAAATTCCTTTTTATAGAACACTTATTTCCATATCCCTGTTAATGTATCTTTTACAGATTTCCCTGGGAGTCTTTTCTTTATATACCTAAGATTTAAATTTCACTTTCAGTAGTAAATTATTCAAACTCAATTAAAAGTGAAATGTGTTTTCACTTAATTACTGGAAATGCATTTTACAATGCCAAGTGCTGATTAAAAGTAAAATAATTTCCTCCATTCCTCACCCAAGCCACCTCTGCACCAGCACCCACATAAACAAATCAGTCTTTCTGGTTGAGAAAAAAATGAACCATTACTTCTCAACCTAAGTTGCAACTTGTCATTTTTTATTTGAGCATTTTTGCACTAGAAGCAGGTGATCTTTGCTCTTTTGACAGTAACCAAACATTTAAGCATGGAAAGAGGCCAAGAACAGCACCTTGGCCTACCTTCTCAGGGGCTTAGATAAGCATCTGGAAAAAAATCAATATCATGGAAAGGAAGTGCCAAATTGTTTTAAACTGCTAGGCTCTTACTATTGCACCTAGAACTGAATGCAAGAAAACCAATTAGCAGGCATTCACTAAGCCAGGAAATACCGTGGAAAGAAAGTGTAGACATGGAAAAAATGGGGAAATAAAATATATTAAATTTATATATACTTAAGTATATTTATAATATATAATTATATATATACACACATGTGTGTATACATTTATTTATTTGTTCATTTAAATTTTTGACATGTTGAGCTTGAAAAGTCCATTAAATAACTAGATAAAGTTGCTTTGGGTTCCATATTTAAATGAGATCATGTAATATTTGTATTATTACATGGGAATAATTTTATTCTCATGTATTTTCCCATTGGTCATAAGTTGTGAAGGCCCTAATTTGCTTTCCATTGCCCATGTTCTAATCTGAATTCATCCAAGAATGAAACTGATGCTAAATCTCATCTTCTATTTCTCTCAATGTTAAGTACTTTGTTTCTTAAATTGATGCTGTTAGACAATTTATATAGCCAAACAGAAATGTCAAAACAATTACCGGGAAACATCTCAAATTATTTGTTTCAAAGAAAGAAAATAAACTATTTAACCAAGAGATAAATGAGAACATTGTTTTTTAATCCCTTTAAACATTTATGAGCGAATTCTGGACAGCCAAGATGATAGCAGCTGCTCGTCTGAATCTCCCAGCACATACTCCAAAAAAAAAAACAATAAAAAAACAAATAAAACTACAGAAAACCTATGCTCTCAACATAACTAGTACATGTGAATAAACAACCAACTCTTAGCATGGAATTTCTCACACTCCTGGTGCAAGCCTACCTGGGGAACAAGGGCAGAATGGGGCCAGGATGGAGGGGGTAAGGGGAGGTGGAGGAGAACTGCGCTGAAAATAGAAAAGAGAACCTACCAATGAAATTTAAAATTGATCTAAAATCACAGCTATAAAGAGAAATTCCACTCTCATTGCAAAAATAGTGGAAAAGGAATCCTGTTAGATCACAGCCTGCTAGAAGGAGGAATGAGTATGTGGGACCCTAAGAGGTTGTCTTAGAAAGGCCTTGGGAGACAGAAGGGTAACAAAAGAATGGAGAAGCACTCTGGAACTACACAGTGAACATAAGAAGAAGTAAGAAAGGGAAATCAGAATCCAGTAAGTCAAAAGAATTTTTTTTAATTTAAGAAAGCTACCCAGGAAATAAACTATCTTTTACAACCTTAACAGAAGAGTTCTAACCAGGGATCTTGTAAACCATCCCAAACCACCACAGAATTGCTGAGGCTTAAGCAACCTACAAGTATTTTTTTAAAAAAACGAATATGACAAGAAAACCAAAATAAAAATTATAAAACTTCAGTTGAAAATAACCCCTCAAAAAAAATTGAAGCCAAATAAAATAGTAGCATAATATTCCAAAGTGAATAAAACTGTCTCAAAAGATTATGAAGACTTTCACCAAAATTACAGTTAGTTATAGATAGAAATAAGAATACAGATATACACAAAACTAAGCAACCATAGTTCATTTGATAACCATTCATTAAAACATTAAAAGTTAACTCTGTCCCTCGTACTGTTCTAGTTGTTGAGGAACAGAGAGAAAACATTCTCCATGACTTCGAAGAGCTTACTACAGTAGAAGGAGAAAGACAATCAAGTACAGTATGACAAGTGATGAGATAAAGGTATACATGAAATACTTTTGAAACACCATAAAGTAGTACCTACCCCCAAATTAGGGACCATCACATATACAACTGAAGTACAAGAAAGAACCAGATCAGAAAATTCCAGGAGGAAAATAATCATGCAGACGTAACAGTATATGTAAATGCATGAAGCCAGAAGAAATGTGATGCATTCAAAGAATTGAAAATATTCTGATACGGCTGAAAACAAAACTCTGGGAAAATAAAGAGCCACCACAGTTGCCTTATAAAATTTGGATTTCAGTCTAAAGACAACAGAGAACCAGAATCATTAGAGGATTTTTACTTGAGGATATGCTCAGATTTTCATTTTAAAATAATCCTTCCAGTAATGATATATAAGCTGAATTAGAAAGGGGCGAATTTGAATGCAAGATAACCATTTAGCAGGCATTCACCAACAAGGAATATAAGTGGAAAAAAGTATAGGAATGGAAGAAAGAAAAGATAATATAGTAAGTGTATATATATTTAAACATCTTTACAATGTATGATATATAACATAATATGTTTAAATTTTGGACATCTTGAGCTTGAACAGCTCATTAAGTAACTGGATAAAATCTTGAATTGAAGATAAATAAATGGGGTAGAAATAAAGATATGGGAATCATCCAATTATCATATTAAAGGCAGTTATTGAGTCCATGGGTGTATATGATTTCACTCTATTGACTATACAGAGGGTGTTCGGGAAAAAAAGAAAACTGAGAAGGAGGGAAAAGAAAGAGCAAGTTATGCTCTGGGCAATAACAATGTTTACTCTGAGAGAAACTGGGAAGTTTCCGGACATATAGAAGAAAAAAAAGAAAATTAAGATTTGTAAGAAAAAAGAACAGTTGAAGTTAAAAGGTCTGAAAAATGTCAATTGGGTAACTGATCATAATCACAGTGTGTGAAATTGAAAAGCAGAAACAAGATTACTGAGAAGTGAAAAGTCAAGTTAATAAAAAATAGTATATACAAACCTCTCCTTAGAAATGTTTGACTTCTGACTCACTTACATAGTTAACCTTTCACATCATTCATTTCTTCAACAAGGGTTTATTCAGTGCCACTCAATATCAAGAGAGACAGTGTGCTTATATCCTAATGGGGAAGTCAGGCAATAAACAACTTAAAGATCAAACGTGCAAGATAATTTCCCACAGTGATAACTGCTATGAAGAGGTGAAAGTCTACATTAGATTAATCAGAGAAGTTTACTATAAGGAAGTGATATTTAAGCTGAAACCTGAATGATAAGAAGGAATCATCCTGTGAGCTCTGGGGAAAAAGCATTCCAAGAAGAGAAAACAGCAAGTGCTAAGATGAAATTAGCAAGCACATAATGAAAATATCCACAGCAATAATTAATACTGATACTTACATCCACCCAACAACTACTAATAAAACCATGTCTTCACTGAGTCAGCTGGCAATGCTGTTGAGCTGGTCACAACAAGGCAACTAAGCTGGCTCATATTGAAATAAAAAGGAAGGAATCACAGAAAAAAAAGATCGTGGAAAACTTCCCTCATCTACAATTAACAATTTAAAAATTGTATTTCATGTTCATTGAATGAACAAAAATGTTAATAAAAGATTGCTGTAATCTTGAATTTGGGCTGCATTTTGATGATTGTTAAAGCAATAAAAATGTCTGTGCTTTCTAAAGGCAGTTTTGTTTTGTTATTTTTTACGGTGGGGGAAAGGGGCTTTCGGGCCAGATTTCTTTGATTTCCTATTTTTAGAAGCTCACCTAGCCCAACTTGTGAAAAAAGAAAAAGCTGGAAAAGGGAATATTTGTACAGCATAGCTTTTATATTAAGAGTTTGATTTTATATGCTTGACATGTATTTTTTAAAGTATACATTAACGTGTTTTCATTTTCATGGTTAACTTTGGAATTTTTGTGGCATCTGATACTTAATGGAAACAGAACATCAGTTAACCATAACTAGCTCCAGGAAACATTAGACTCCCTCACTTCTGTCCAAAAATGGATGTAGTTAGTAAGCAGGTTAGTGCACCTAAAATCTTTCAGAAACTTAGCATGAGGAATAGAAGACAGACAGGACTGTCACCGGACGACATATTGCTTTGAATGAAAGTCACCATTGTTGCTGCTGCTGTTGTTGCCACATCATCATGTTGTTTGGATCAAACTTTAACAGGTTAGTATGCTAAAAAGGAAAAATGAGTAGAAAAAAATGAAAAGCTGACAGTAAAGACAAAATACAACTTCTTGATAGAGGAAAGTCCTCAGGGGACAGAAGGAAATGGGATTCAGAACACAGGATTTTTGTGGACACAAGAGAAAACTAAGTATGAGGATAGGTGACTTTTTGTGACTCTGGGATCTCAAAATAGATGTTGAAACCCAACGATCCAAGCCAGGCGAAATGCTTCATACAATCACTATGGATTTCACCGAAGTAAAAAGTGAGGTTTTGTTTGTTTGTTTGTTTTGTTTTTTGAGACGGAGTTTTACTCTTGTTACCCAGGCTGGAGTGCAATGGCACAATCTCGGCTCACTGCAACCTCCGCCTCCTGGATTCAAGCAATTCTCCTGCCTCAGCCTCCCAAGTAACTGGGACTACAGGCACGTGCCACCATGCCCAGCTAATTTTTGATTTTTAGTAGAAATAGGGTTTCACCATGTTAACCAGGATGGTCTCGATCTCTTGACCTCATGATCCACCCGCCTCGGCCTCCCAAAGTGCTGGGATTATAGGAATGAGCCATTGCGCCCACCCCAAAAGTGAGGGTTTTTTAAATGGCTTTATGATTTAAAAGTTGTAATAATTAGAGCTATTTAACTCAGCACAACATTCTTCTAAATGACATCATTGTGTCAGTGTACTATTTTGGTTAAACTCCCACTGGTTTAATTTCAGAAACATCCTTTGAATAAAATGCCAAGTTAAAAAGAAATAATAAGTAATATTTCATGATATCTTTAAAATTATTCAATCAGGCCAGGTGTGGTGGCTCACATCTGTAATCTCAGCACTTTGAGAGGCTGAGGCAGGCAGATCACCTGAGGTCAGGAGTTTGAGACCAGCGTGGCCAATATGGTGAAACCCATCTCTGCTAAAAATAAAAAATTAGCCAGGTGTAGTGGTGTATGCCTATAGTCCCAGCTACTAGGGAGGCTGAGGCAGGAGAATCGCTTCAACCTAGAAGGTAGAGGTTGCAGTGAGCCGAGATCGTGCCACTGTACTCCATCCTGGGGGACAGTGTGAGACTCCATTCCAAAAAATAATAATTCAATTAATTTCAAAAGGATGTTTCCTGGAAAAGACTTGGAAGGTTTCTTTCACAGGCATCACCATAACACAAGAGTACATTATAGAAAATAGTAGCAGCTACCCAATCACCCAGTTTTTAAAGAGCACCTTTCTTTACACAATAAATAGGTTCCTGAGGAGCTTTTTAAATTTTGAATGTGTATTGTGGAGGCCATTTGGACTTGGAAGAACCTGATTCTGCCACTTACTATTTGTGTGTTCTAGAACAAGTTACTAAATAGGTTACTCTGCAATTTTTAGGAATTAAATATTTTCCATTCTATTTGGCCTAATCTGGCGCCCTCAGAGAGACAGACTAACCCATCAAGATGAACTAAGAATTACTTCTTCTATGAAATGTAATATTAACACATGTTGTGGGGCACCCATTTGTTGTCAAACTTCACAGATTGATAAAGTACAGGACAGCTGTATTCCTTCACTGGCTCAGGGCACCAAAGAATTCTGTTGCCAAATTTAGCAAATAAAGATAAAATACTCCCAGTTAAATTTAATTTTAAACAAATAATAAATATTTTTATTAGCATTAAGTGTGCCCCATGCAATATTTGAGATGTAATTCTGCTAGAAAATTATTCATCATTGAAATGAAATTCAAATTTAACTGAGCATCCTATATTATTTTATCTGGCAACACTAACCAAAGCAACAGCTTATCTCCCACCTGACTGTGGTAGAAGTAGAATACAAAAGCCAAAACAGATGATAAAGTGCTGTACCCACACACACTCACCACCATCTAAATCTCTGTATATTTCCTAATATACAGTGTTTTCTGACTCAGACCTGCTTCCCCCTCTCTCCTCCATGTGATCAAGCTCCCTGACTTCTACACCACACTCTGGACCCAAGACAAAATTTCTGATGCCCTTACACAGTATCCCAGAACTGAAAAGACTCCAAGCTTATAACACAGCAGAAAATATTAAGTCTTTCCCTAAGACCTCTAGAAGCATTTTTTAGAGTCATAGGTCTATACCGGGCTTGAGATTCACTGGCCATCTCAGATCTCCCAAATGTCATTGCAGTAAGTTCTATCATGCCTCCTACCCTGGGAAAATGGGGGAGTAGTGGCAGACAGTGGTGGTAGACCAGCACAAAAACAAGCCATGTCTAAGTTGACTCTATTCCTATCCCACTCACCTCTTCTCCCCAGGTTGGAGGGTATTTGCTCAGGAGGTACAGAAGAGGTGGCATAGAAGAGGTAGTATAACAACTTGGTTATGCCTGTTGTCTCTCCTTCCAAAATATTAAGAATTTGCCATTTTTTATTACTTAGGCCTGATTTGAAACTCACTTCCTGTGTGAGTGGCCCAATAGGGGAGAAAATGGAAAAAAGAATATATGATTAGTGTCTCAAAGTAAAACTCTACCACGGTCTTG
>NW_016107605.1:2320011-2407921 GCF_001604975.1 Cebus imitator
AGGTTCAGGCAATTCTCCTGCCTCAGCCGCCTGCGTAGCTGGGATTACAGGCATGCGCCACCATGCCCAGCTAATTTTTTTTTGTATTTTTAGTAGAGACGGGGTGTCACCATGTTGACCAGGGTGGTCTCGATCTCTTGACCTCGTGATCCACCCACCTCGGCCTCCCAAAGTGCTGGGATTACAGGCGTGAGCCACCGCGCCCGGCCGGTCTTGCATTTTGACTCTAGGAAAGTCGTATTACCTGATTTCATATTACCCTGAAATCTAACTTGACCATAACAATCTCCCTTCTTAATAATCCCTCAGCAGCCACCTTGTGCCCTCTAGACCACTGATTCCCCAACACAGGAGTCCCTTCCCCCTTACGATTACAATGTACTCATCTACCCTCTCATGCTTAAACCATCCCAGTGATGCTCCTACCAGAAAATCCTAGTGCCTGCACATTAGGAATTAGGAGTTCTATATTAGTGCCTGTCACAGTAGGAAAGAATGGCAGTGGTAAGGACTAGGACCAACAGGCCTATCAAAGTGGGACATTATCAAAATGCAACCTGCTTTCACCTATCAGTACAGGGCTCAGGTCAAAAACTCTACAATAATATTCCCATTATATGATTATTGTAAGAATTAAGTAAACCAAAGACCTAACCTGTATAGTAGGCACTTTCACAGCTTCAGAGATGAAAAGTCTGTATTACTAAAGAATGTCCAGTAGACGCTCTCTCCTAACATTCTGACCTCTCTGTCAATAATTCATAAATGAGTATTCACATGCTCTAGAAGTACCTGTTATTATGTGAATAATCATCACATATTTTCTGTTAAAGTGAAATGGTGCAAAGTATATTTCTTATATTGAGCACCCTAGTAGAAAGTATTTACATAACACGGGAAGAGTCCATCTTCCTTCCATAAACTGACTTTCTTTATAATTCTATTATTTTTTACAACCCCTTCTAAAAGAAAATGGTATCCATGCATAAAGAACACAGCTTTCATCTTGCTGTGTGACAGACTCCTATGTGCCTTTTTATTTTCAACAGACTGGCCTCACACACTGGTGGGGGTTGTATTCATGAATATATGGCATACGTTTATGGTTAAAAGGAAGGTAGGTTTAAAAATCATAATAAATACATTCTGCCTTTACTGAAGCCACATTCTAAGCCTTTCATGATTTAATACACTATCTCATTATTTTTTAATGCATCTGCCTTTTTTAAAAAATCCAAACCTCCTAAATTCTTGCATAATAATTTTGTTTCCTTTTAAACAGGAGGTTCTCACCACTCTGAGGTTTGCTTTACCACTGGCCCAAGAGAACATTTTGTAGAGCCCATTTCTAGAGAATGATTAAGGAGGATGTTCATATAGGTGATGAGATATTAAATGAGTTACGGTTTTGAGAGCATGGTTATCTCATACGAATAAAATTTTAACTGCTTATAACATATAATGAAATGAATTTGTAGCACTGTCCTAATTCCATCAATTTTTGAATACAGTTCACAATGAGATATAGCAAATAAGAAATGCTAATTGTACTTTTCATTAATAATCATAAGCCATATATAATTTCTATTGTCTATCATTCCAGTGATAAACACTATTTTCAGAGAAGTTCTAAGTAATACACACTCAACCTTCTATAAGCTATCTTAACTTTTTTTGTTATTCTGGAATAAACTATATGTCTACCTTTTCTTTTTTTTAATTATACTTTAAGTTCTGGGATACATATGCAGAATATGCAGGTTTGGTACATAGGTACACACATGCCATGGTAATTTGCTACACCCATCAACCTGTCATCTACATTAGGTATTTCTCCTAATGCTATCCCTTCCCTTGCTCCCCCCCCCCCATGACAGGCCCCAGTGTGTGATATTCCCCTCCCTGTGTCGATGTGTTCTCATTGTTCAATTCCCACTTATGAGTGAGAACATGCAGTGCTTGGTTTCTGTTCCTGTGTTAGTTTGCTGAGAATGACGGTTTCCAGTTTCATCTATGTTCCTGTAAAGGACATGAATTCATCTGCAGCCATTGCAAAGGCTGCAGAACGGCAAATATTGCTGCTTGTTTCTTCCTTTGGAAGTTTCGTCCCAGAGGGGCACCCGCCCAATGCCAGCCAGGGCTGTCCTCTATGAGGTGTCTGTCGATCCCTGCTGGGAGGTGTCTCCCAGTCAGGAGGCACAGGGATCAGGGACCCACTTGAGGAGGCAGTCTGTCCCTTAGCAGAGCTCAAGCACTGTGCTGGGAGATCTGCTGCTCTCTTCAGAGTTGGCAGGCCGGAACATTTAAGTCTGCTGAAGTTGCTCCCACAGCCACTCCTTCCCCCAGGTGCTCTGTCCAAAGGAGATGGGAGTTTTATCTATAAGCCCCTGACTGGGGCTGCTGCCTTTCTTTCAGAGATGCCCTGCCCTGAGAGGAGGAATCTAGAGAGGCAGTCTGGCTAAGGCAGTTTTGCCAAGCTGCAGTGGGCTCTGTCCAGTTTGAACTTTCCATAGGCTCTTTTTACACTGTAAGGGGAAAACTGCCTACTCAAGCCTCAGTAATGGCTGATACCCCTCCCCCACCAAGTTTGATTATTCCAGGTCAACTTCAGACTGCTGTACTGGCAGTGAGAATTTAAAGCCAGTGTATCACAGCTTGCTGGGCTCTGTGGGGGTATGATTCACTGAGCTAGACCACTTGTCTTCCTGGCTTCAGCCCCCTTTCCAGGGGAGTGAATGGCTCTGTCTTGCTGGCATTTCAGGCATCACTGGGGTATGAAAAAAAGCTCCTGCAGCTTGCTCAGTGTCTGCCCAAATAGCTGCTCAGTGTTGTGCTTGAAACCCAGGGTACTGGTGGTGTAGGCACCCGAGGCAATCTCCTGGTCTGCAGGTTGCAAAGACCATGGGAAAAGCATAGTATCTGGGCCAGAATGCACTATGGCTCACCACACAGTCCTTCTGGGCTTCCCTTCGCTAGAGGAGGCAGCAGTCCAATTCCTTGCACTTCCCAGGTGAGGCAACACCCACCCTGCTTTAGCTTGTACTCCATGGGCTGCACCCACTGTCTAACTAGTCCCAATGAGATTAGCCGGGTACCTCAGCTGAAATGCAGAAATTAGTCACCTTCTGCATTGATCTCACTGAGAGCTGCAGACCAGAGATGTTCCTGTTCGGCCATATTGCCCCTGTATGTCTACCTGAACTATTTTTTTATTATTCTGGAGTGTGGTTTCTCTCTTCCATTTAATGGTTTTCACAATAAACAAGACTTAATGCCAAATTTCATAAAAATAATACTGGTAATGTCATCTGCTTAACTTAAAAATACTCACAATTGTTCTTCAGTATTACAAAGGTTTTCAGTCTACTATAAGAGCTTGATCTTACAGTGTGTTCACTGACCTCATATTGCATATAGAATATATGCAAAAATACCTTTAATATGTAGGGTGATATAACATCTATTCCACATATGTCAACATTCTTGGATATTCTCATCTTTAGTCTTCTCTCAAATTGATCCCATACTGACATTTAAAAATTACTTTTTATAGCAGCACTGTGCATAGCTCTTACATCAAGAGCAAGAAATAAACTTTTCCAAAATTGCTTACAGAGTAACATTCATTAGAAAAACATGGAAGAAAGAAAAAACATTCAGAGTAACAAAGATGCCAAGACATTCTCTATATCCACTAGGCCAGGTGTTTTGGAGTAGAAGAAAAAGCACAGAGGCTGATACAAGTTACTCATGAGCACCAACCACATCTTCACAAATGGTACCTTACTTATCATACATTACTTAATATTGAATCCAACTTCCAGCTTAAGATTCCTTCCCTGCATAAACATCCCTTCAGTTTTTTTTTCATGGATCCAATTCTACCCCATTATTTTAGCATAACAAATGTCAAACATGTTAAATATTTTAAACCTAGAGTTATTCACTCTCTGTTTTTAAGACAAAAGTGTTACCTGATAGATTTCAAAGAGATTCCAAAAAGACAGCTTCCTCTAAGTTCAAAATAAAGTTAAGGTACACTTAATTTATTTGCTTCCATTTAATCTTTGGATTTAATGTTTTTCAGCCTAGGTAGAATAAATTCCCCCAGTTGTTAAATGAATTTTATCTTCACTGTACCCAATCTTAATATATGGTATAGATGTATATTTATATTAGAGTAGGCAAAAGGCAAACTTTTTCTTAACAAATTGTACACTGCTACTTACCAAAAGTTCTGTTTATTCACATAATGCTGTATCACATTCCCAGGACTTGCTGCTCTGACCCAAGGCAAAAAGCAATGACTTTGTCTGAAGACAGTGAGCCTTTAGCTTAGGTTCAAACACTGACAAAGAAGCCCCATATTGGATCCTTACCAGAATAATTTCCCATATTTAGTTTCTCTAAGTTCACAGGTGATCATTATCAAACTTTCAAAAATATCATAACTATTCTCAATGACTTTAACATTAAAGTTGGGAAAATGACCAAAATTCAATTACCTTTAATTTTATAAATGCAAATTTAAGATGAAGACATAAATGTATAGCAATCAGTAATGAACATGTGGTGGACTATTTCATTCTGCACCAAAAGAACTAAGAAGGGCTTCGGTAATTCCCAATGTTTGGATGGGGAGCTTAGAACCATAGAGATAAATACCAATATCAAAATGAGAGGGAGGAAATATTATAATTTCTTCATTAAGCAAACAGTAAGTTTAAAACAAAATATGTACCTTAAACTTCAAAATACAAAAATACTTCTTCAAAATATTCTAAACATTTTCATCCCGTAAGTACTCCCTATCAACAATCAGCACCACACTTGGAAAATCAGCCACAGTTCAGTTGTTAATGCTGTGTGAATGCAACCACAGATCATTACCTACTTAATTGTGTATATATCTAATAGGCTCATACAGCTCTTTTGGAACAAAGATTTTATAATGGAGTACATGATAAATACTGAACTGTAGTGCTACCAGGTGCTATAATAATATGAGCAGAATTTATATAGAGAATATTAGCCTGTATTCCATAAGTGATACTAAAAATGTTAAGCAAATGTAGTTCATTTAGTCAATGAATCCAAGTGTCAGTTGACCACAGAAGAAAAAAAAGCTATTTACACTGTAAAAATTTAAAGACATCTAATCTAAAATTTAATGTTGACTCTGGAGAATATCAATTAGATTGATTTATATTTTCTGTCATTTGAAACTAGAGTGTAAACCTGTGCATACACATACTCATCTAAATCACTGGACAAAAGATGGAGCAAACCAGCAATACTACTCTATCTTCTGGTGATATTTCTCCTCACCTAGATTTATTTCAGTATAAGTGTGTTTCTACTGCTGTCACATTTGGCGCATGAGAAAGGGTATAAAAGTTGATTAGCTTTTCCTAAATAACAAACATCAAATTGTCCAAACATGATAGTTTAGAGAGCAAAAATAAGTATGCCTTAAAAAAATAGCAAACTGAACTTATCATTACATATTAAATCAGCCCCTAACAAACAGCTTAACATCTACAAAAGGGTGCATGACTGGTGTGTGCCTGTTTGAAGTTCTGCTGTAAGCTGAACTGTTGGTCTCATCTAAGCATCCTCAATATTTCCTTTGAATTTTAGCCAATAGTGCCCTAGGCATGCTCCCAGCACTACTTTTAACATAGAAAGCTGTAGTTGAAGCAGTAGTTTTCTTGCCAGACAAGGACACTGTAACAGTCACTGTGATGTTTTCTGACTGTGTACACAGGTAGAGATGTACAGCTTGGATATACAAATTTAATATAAATATATTTGAGATTATAATTTTTACTAGTTGTATAGTAAATATGTGACTAAGTTTGCTTTTCTGGAACAAATGCTGTTGAGTCAATACCAGACAGTCCCATGATCAGTGTGGCCAAATCACAATGGACACTCCAGGGCTAAAGTATCACATTTTTACTCTTCTTCAGCTCCCTGTACCTTAGTCTCAGCTGTTCCCATATTCAGTCTCTTTAGCTAGACTAACAAAAAAAAAAAAAAAAAAAAAAAAAAAAAAAAAAGAAGACTTAAATAAATAAAACCAGAAATAAAAGGGGAAACATTAGAACGGATACCACAGAAATACAGAGAATCATAAAAGACTACTTTGAACAATTATATGGCAACAAATTGGATAACGCAGAAGAAAGGATAAATTCCTAGACACATACAAACTACCAAGATGAAATTATGAAGAAATGAAAAATCTGAATAGACCAATAATGAGTACAAAAATTAAATCAATAATAAAAAAGTCTCTCACCAAAGGAAAGCGCAGTACCTGATGACTTCACTGACCAACTAAAATTTAAAGAACTAATATCAATTCTCAAACACTTCCAAAAAACTGAAGAGGAGGGAATACTACTAAACTCAATTTATGAGGCCAACATTACCTTGACACCAAAGCCAGACAAGGACAATACAAGAAAAGAAAATCACAGGCCATTATTCCCGATGCACAAACATGCAAATATCCTCAACAAAATACTAACAAATTTTAAAAGATCATACACCATGATCGAGTGGTATACCACATTAACACAATGGAGAACAAAAATCATATAGACAACTCAATACATATAGAGAAAGCAACAAAATTCAACATACTTTCATAATAAAAACCTCTCAACAAAATTAGATATAGAAGGAATGTATTTCCTTTTTTTTTTCTTTTTTTTTTTTTTTTTTTTGAGATGGAGTCTTTCTCTATCACCCAGGCTGCAGTACAGTGGCAGGATCTTGGCTCATTACAACCTCCACCTCCTGGGTTGAAGCAATTCTCCTGCCTCAGCCTCCTGAGCAGCTGAGATTACAGGCCCATACCACCATGCCCACTAATCTTTGTATTTTTAGTAGACAGGGTTTTACCATGTTGGCCAGGGTGGTGTTAAACTCCTGACCTCAAGCCTTCCACCCACCTGAGCCTCCCAAAGTGCTGGGATTACAGTTGTGAGCCACCGTGCCCGGCCAAAGGAATATATTTCAACACAATAAGGGCCATATTTCACAAGCTCACAGTTAAGGTTTTGCTCAAGAGTGAAAATTTGGAAGATTTTCTGTTAAGAACAGAAACAAAACAAGCATACCCACTCTTGCCTCTTGGATTCAACATATTACTGGAAGTCCTAGCCAGAGCAATTAGACAAGAAAAAGAAATAAAAGGCAGAAAAGAAAGGAAGAAGTTGAATTGTCCCTGTTTGGAAATGACATGCACTTATATGTGGAAAACCCTAAAGACTCCACCAAAAAACTTTTAGAACCAATAAATGAATTCAATGAAGTTACAGGATGCAAATCAACATGCAAAAATCAGTAGCATTTCTATAAACTAACAACAAACTATCTAAAAAAGAAAACAATTCCATTTACAATAGTTACAAATAATAAAATAAAATGTTTAGGAATAAATTTAACCAAGGAGGTGAGAGTTATATACACTGAAAACTATACATCATTGATGAAATAAATTGAAGAAGACACAAATAAATGGAAAGATGTCCCATGGTCATAAGTCAGAAGAATTAATACTGTTAAAACTGACATACTACCTAAAATGATCTACAGATTCAATAAACCCCTCTCAAAATACCAACACCATTTTTCACAAAAATAGAAAATTCCAAATTTATATGAAACCATTAAAAAATTCTATATAGCTAAAGTAATCTTAAGCAAGAACAACAAAGCAGGAAACATCACACTTCTTAATTTTAAATTATATTACAAAGCAATAGTAATCAACACAGTATTGTACTAGCAGAAAAATAGATACATAGACCAGTGGAACACAAGAGAAAACCCAAAAATAGACCCACACATACAGAGTAAACTAATTTTTGACAAAGGTGCCAAGAATATACAATATGGAAAAGATAGTCTCTTCAATAAGTGGGGCTGAGAAAACTGAATATCCACATGCCAAAAAATAAATGTTATTCTTATTCTACATTATAAACAAAAATTAACTCAAAATGGATTGAAGCTGTAAACATAAGACCTGAAATCATAAAACGACTATAAGAAAACACACAGGAAATGCTCTATGACATTGGTTTTGACCATTTTTTTTAATATGACACCATAAGTATAGGCAACAAAAGCGAAAATAAATAAATGAAATTACATGAAACTAAAAAGTTTCTGCACAGAAATGCAAACAATCAAAAAAGGAAATAGTAATCTATGGAATGAAATAAAATGTTTGCAGACCATCCAATAAGAGGCTGGTATTGTAAATCTATAAGGAATTCATTTAATACAAAAGCATAAAAGAAAAGAAAAGAAAGAGAGAAAGAGAGAAAAGAAAGAAAGAAAAGGAAGGAAGGAAGGAAGGAAGGAAGGAAGGAAGGAAGGAAGGAAGGGAGGGAGGGAGGGAGGGAGGAAGGAAGGAGAAAGAAAAGAAGTCACTCACAAATAAACTAATTAAAAATGGGCAAAGGACATAAATAGACATTTTTCTAAGAAAGACATAGAAATGGCCAATAGATATATGAAAAGGTGCTCAACATCACTAATCATCAGACTAATGCAAATCAGAACAAAATATCACCTCATACCTGTTAAGATGTTATTACCAAAACTCAAAAGATAAGAAGTGTTGGTGAGTTTGTGAACAGAAATGGGAATGCTCGTGCAGAAATGGGAACCCTGGTGGGAATGTAAATTGGTACAGCCACTGTGAACAGTAGTATGAAGGTTCCTAAAATATATTTAAACACAGAACTACTATATGATCCAGCAATCCCACTTCTGAGTATATACTCAACAGAAATGAAATCAGTATCTTGACAGCATTATTCGTGATAGTCAAGATATGGAAACAACGTAAGTATTTAGGATACACTTTAAAGGTTTAGAGGGCATGGAATTCTAGAAATTGTCAATAAATCAAAATTCCATTGCAGTAGAAAAATACAAAATTATGTACTTTCGGTATTATTTGTGTATCCGTGATAAAGTGGTTGAACCAGATGATGCTTACAAGACCTTCTTTTATCTGCAGTATTGTAATATTATTGCATTTTCTTCTTTTTTCAAAAAAAAGACAGTACTGAATTATTTTCATTTACTGTCACCTCAATGCCTAATACAGTATATTCACATGTATAGATAAATGTTAAAAGCATCTTTGTTGTTCCTGCAGTTTGATATGAAACCCAATTTCCTGTATTATTCCATAGTCCCAATACAACAAGCTTCCTACAGACTCAAGAAAGTCCATACCATTTCTGGTCCCCTTTCATCATGGTAGAAAATTCTATTCTGCTTCAGATTCCTAGGGCTCCATCTGAAAGAGCAGAACTCCCACCTGGAGGCCAAGCATAATCAGAAAGAAGTGGACTTCACTGAAAAGTCAATTGTGCTGCATCCCTATTTCATTCCTTTGTTGTACATTTCTGTGAACATTCAAAGAAGTCCACTCCTTTCTTCTAGAGGAGGAAAGTGAAGATGGAGATTGGTTGGTGGCTTGCATTTTAGAGAAGACTCCACCCACATCTTTATTAAGGGGACTATGAGGGACTCCTCTATTCCATATGTCCCTGGATAGAAGAGAGAGTATCACTACTTGACCACCTGGCAAGGGTCCAGCAAAGGAAATGTTCCTGAAGACACAGGAGGTAGCAGAAGTATGTTTTTTCCTGGA
This sequence comes from Cebus imitator, assembly GCF_001604975.1. NCBI lineage: Eukaryota > Metazoa > Chordata > Mammalia > Primates > Cebidae > Cebus > Cebus imitator. The sequence goes on from NW_016107605.1 coordinate 2,329,700, forward strand.
GAGAATGGGACTCATTTCCACAAAGGCCTCTCATACTAGCCACATATAAGCCTCTCAGAGCCACATCAGAGCCTCTCAGGCTAGCCACATATAAGCAAGGCCTCCCAGTCCGTGAACCCCAGCAAAATAAACTGAATGCCCTGGCTTTGAAGAGATTTCTGTATAGTGCAGCTTTTCAAACAGGAAAAGAATGGTTTTTATACTATAGGTCCTCTCTTGGTTTCAGGATACAAACCAGAGATACCAACGATCACAGGTTGTGAGAATATATCATTTCCTGTTATTGTCCCAACTCTGTCATTAGCAAAGTACGTGGCCTTATACAAGATATTTAATCTCCTTGCATCTCATTTTTCTCACCTTTAAAATAAAACAGGAGGGACCAGGCACAGTAGTTCACACCTGTAATCCTAGCACTTTGGGAGGCCAAAACTGGTGAATCAAGTTTGAGACCAGCCTGGGCAACTTGAAGAAACCCTGTCTCTACTAAAACTACAAAAAATTAGCCAGGCATGATGGTGAATGCCTGTAATTCTACCTATGTGGGAGGCTGAGGCAAGAGAATCACTTGACCCAGGCGGCGGAGGTTGCAGTGAGCTTAGATTGTGCCACTGAACTCCAGCCTGGGTGACAGAGTGAGACTCTGTCTCAAAAATAAAAAATAAAATAAAATAAAACAAGTTAGATGAATTCTAAAGATTCTTTACTTGGTTTAAGGTTCTGCATGATAGCATACCTTCTGTAGTTGGCATCTTAAACCACAAAACGTCATAATCTTAGCACTGAAAAATTACCTTCTCTTCATGCACAGATCACTTTCAAAGTGCAAAATAGATTACAGGAGACATTTTCAAAGTTAACTGGTCTATTATTTGTCCTCAATATCAAATTTTATTGACAATCTTATGGACTTAGGTATGTCAATATAAGACATGCACAAATAAGCACCATATTGATGCAAACACTACAAGTTTTTTCTTTTTTTGCTATCTCTGGAATTCCTATCAGCATTGTAAATTTTGTAACAACCCATAACAAAGAATTAACTATTTCAATAAACATTCCCCACTATAAAGTAGCTATAAGCTGCCCACAAGGCAAACTATTGTATAGCAAACAACCTTGTAAAAATTAATAAATCTTCTCTTGTGCATGAAAATCAGCTAACGCTTGATTCAACAGCTTTCTACCTAAGTGCCACCAATAAACTGAGCCCCAGAGACAACAGATGGAAACAGAATAGCAAACCTTAGGAATTAAAAGATGTCTCTGTAATGTTTTTACTTTGCTAAGTTAATAGAACACACTTAGTTGTCATGACCATTAACTATCCAATGTGGAAATCAAATTTCAGAGGGAGGACAAATGTATAATATGCATCATTTTAATCATTCATTTTAAAATAAAGGCAAGTTTCTAACATTAAAAAATCCATAAGATTTTTAAATTCAGAATGTAATTATGGAAAAAGATTTCACCCTGTAAAGATCTGTAGTTTATGACGTAGTGAAAATTGTCAAATGGCTATTGCAATAAGCTAGAAATTAGAAAATGTTAATATTAATTCTGAATTTGTTACTGACTCAGGATGACCTTGTGTGGTGCATCCAACTTTCTTTTCTCTCTTTATATCAGAAAACTAAAGAATAAATGTATCATCACATTCTTTTTTCCATTGGGACAAACAAATGTGTACAATCGAATAAAAATGAAATTGCATAGGTAGTGGATAGAATAAAATGTTTGGGTTGGTTTGAACTTGGCACACTGTTTAATAATTCAACATTTTTTATACCTGTGCAATAAATTTTTAAATGTCTGAAATATTCAGAAATAATAGGTTTATAAATTGCATAAATAATCATTTTACTTGATTTGCAAATAAGAAACAGAATACCACCTAAGGCAGACATGAATATTTTAAAATAGCAGTCCTTGGTTCACTTACTCTTAAAAGGAATAATTCAATCAGAATTCCTTCAAGACAGGTAGATTAATTACAAAAGAGGGAAAAAAAGAATCTTCTCCCAATTGAGCAATTAAAATACTTCATCTTGCAAAGGCCACTGAAGTTAATCCATGGCTATAGAACTATTGTTCTAGAAGCTTAGCACCTCCCCTTAGTATTCATTCAGTCCAGCTCCCACTTACACCCTTCCTTGACCGCATCTAAACAATTTCAGTTACATATTTTCTTCATATTTTATTTTATTTTAGAGATGGCGTTTTGCTCTTATCACCCAGGCTGGAGTGCAATGGCACAATAAGCTCACTACAACCTCTGCCTCCTGAGTTCAAGTGGTTCTCCTGCCTCGACCTCCCGAGTAGCAGGGATTATAGCACCACACCATGCTAATTTTTTTGTATTTTTAGTAGAGAGGGGGTTTCACCATGTTGGTCAGGCTGGTCTTTATTTTTAACAGTCTTAAAGAAAATATATATACAACTCCATTTTAATGTTAACCCCAATGGAAAGTTAGTCCCTACTTTATACGGTCCTTGGTTCACCTACTTGGTTCACTTGCAATTCCCAGTGCAATATTATTCTAGCTGATTCATTAGATTTTTCTTGTCCTTACATTGTTGAAGATTTTGAAGTCCTTACATTGTTGAAGATTTTGTTGGAATTCATCAACTTTTTCTTCTCTGTATGCTATAGTACAACCACAAGCCTAGCACTATTTAGTTTCATTTTCTAAACATTTCTTCCACAGGATCCCTACATTGTTGTCCTGTATCTTCACAGTTCTCAAGTTCCCAGGGTAAGCCTAAGAATATTTTCTATGTGGTCTGTCATTATCTATCTAGAATTTTATTTTTTTTATTTTGAAATATCTGATTGACAAAGACTGTGTAAGTGTCCAGGAATATAACCATTTCTTCTAGATTTATCTGCATAGAGGTGTTTGTAGTAATCTCTGATGGTAGTTTGTATTTCTGTGGGATTGGTGGGATATCCCCTTTATCATTTTTTATTGCATCTTTTTTATTCTTCTCTCTTTTCTATTAGTCTGACTAGCGATCTATCTACTTTGTTGATCTTTTCAAAAAACCAGCTTCTGGATTTATTAATTTTTGAAGGGTTTTTTGTGTCTCTGTCTCCTTCAGTACTGCTTTGATCTTAGTCATTTCTTGTCTTCTGCTAGCGTTTGAATTTGTTTGATGTTGCTCCTCTAGTTCCTTTAATTGTGACGATAGGGTGTCGATTTTAGATCTTTCCTCATATCTCATATGGGCATTTAGTGCTATAAATTTTTCTCTAGACACTGTTTTAAATGTGTCCCAGAGATTTGGTACATTGTGCCTTCATTCTCATTTCAAAGAACATCTTTATTTCTGCCTTCATTTCATTATTTATCCAGTAGTCATTCAAGAGCACATTGTTCAGTTTCCATGTAGTTACGTGGTTTTGAGTGAGTTTCTAAATCCTGGCTTGTAATTTGATTGCACTGTGGTCTGAGAGACTGTCTGTTATGATTTCGGTACTTTTGCATTTGCTGAGGAGTGACTTACTTCCAATTACGTGATCAATTTTAGAACAAGTGTGATGTAGTGCTGAGAAGAATGTATATTCTGTGGTTTTGGGGTGGAGTGTTCTGCAGAGATGTCTATTAGGTCTGCTTGGTCCAGATCTGAGTTCAAGTCCTAGATATTCTTGTTAATTTTCTGTCTCATTGATCTGTCTAGTATTGACAGTGGAGTGTTAAAGTCTCCTACTATTATTGTGTGGGAGTCTAAGTCTCTTTGCAGGTCATTAATAACTTGTTTTATGTATCTGGATGCTCCTGTATTGGGTGCATATATATTTAGGATAGTTAGGTCTTCTCGTTGCATTCATCCCTTTACCATTATGTAATGCCCTTCTTTATCTCTTTTGATCTTGGTTGGTTTAAACTCTGTTTTATCAGAGACTAGGATTGCAACCCTTGCTTTTTTTGCTCTCCCTTTGCTTGGTAAATCTTCCTCCATCCCCTTATTTTGAGCCTATGTGTGTCTTTGCATGTGAGATGGGTTTCCTTAATACAGCATATTGAGGGGTCTTGACTTTTTATCCAATTTGCCAGTCTGTGTCTTTTGATTGGGGCATTTAGTTCATTAACATTTAAGGTTAATATTGTTATGTGTGAATTTGATCCTGTCATTTTGATGCTAGCTCGTTGTTTTGCTCGTTAGTTGATGACTTCATAGTGTTGATGGTAATTACAGTTTACTATTGTTTTTACGGTGGCTGGTAGTGGTTGTTCCTTTCCATATTTAGGGCTTCCCAGGAGCTCTTGTAGGGCACTTGAATTCCTGAATAGACAAATAACAAGGTCTGACATTGAGGCAGCAATTAATAGCCTACCACCCAAAAAAAGTCCAGGACCATATTGATTCACAGCCGAATTCTACCAGACATACAAAGAGGAGGTGGTACCATTCCTTCTGAAACTATTCCAAATAATACAAAAAGAGGAAATCCTCCCTAACGCATTTTATGAGACCAACATCATCCTGATACCAAAACCTGGCAGAGATACAACTAAAAGAGAAAATTTCAGGCCAATATCCATGATGAATATTGATGCAAAAATCTTCAATAAAATATTGACAAACAGAATTGAACAGCACATCGAAAAGCTTATCCATCACGATCAAGTCGGCTTCATCCCAGGGATGCAAGGCTAGTTCAACATATGCAAATCTATAAATATAATCCATCACATAAACAGAACCAAAGACAAAAGGCCTTTGATTATCTCAACAGATGCAGAAAAGGCCTTCGACATAATTCAACAGCCCTTTATGCTAAAAACTCTCAATAAACTAGGTACCGATAGGACATATCTCAAAATAATAAGAGATAGTTATGACAAACCCACAGCCAATATCAGACTGAATGGGCAAAAACAGGAAGCATTCCCTTTGGAAACTGGCACAAGACAAGGATGCCCTCTCTCACCACTCCTATTCAACATAGTATTAGAAGTTCTGGATAGGGCCATCAGGCAAGAGAAAGAAATAAAGTGTATTCAAATAGGAAAAGAGGACATCAAATTGTCCCTGTTTGCAGATGACATGATTATATATTAAGAAAACCCCATTGTCCCAGCCAAAAATCTCCTTAAGCTGATAAGCAACTTCAGCAAAGTCTCAGCTATAAAATCAATGTGCAAAAACATTCCTATACACCAATAATAAACAGAGAGCCAAATCATGAGTGAACTCCCCTTCACACGCTACAAAGAGAATAAAATACCTAAGAATACAACTAACAAAAGATATGAAGGACCTCTTCAAGAAAAACTACAAACCACTGCTCAAAAAAATTAGAGAGGAAACAGATGGAAAAACATCCCATGCTCACGGATAGGAAAAATCAGTATTGTGAAAATGGCCATACTACCCAGAGTAATTTACACATTCAATGCTATCCCCATCAAGCTACCAGTGACTTTCTTCACAGAATTGGAAAAAAAACACCTTAAACTTTATATGGAATGAAAAATGAGCTCACATAGCCAAAACAATCCTAAGCAAAAAAACAAAGCTGGAGGCATCACACTACCTGACTTCAAACTATACTACAAGGCTACAGTAATCAAAACAGCATGGTACTGGTACCAAAACAGAGATATAGACCAACGGAACAGAACAGAGGCCTCAGAAAGAACGCCACACAACTACAACCATCTGATCTTTGACAACCCTGACAAAAACAAGCAATGGGGAAAGGATTCCTTATTTATTAAATGTTGTTGGGAAAACTGGTTAACCATATGCAGAAAACTAGACTGGACTCCATCCTTATATCTTATACAAAAATCAACTCCAGATGGATTAAAGATTTAAACATGAGGACAAACACCATAAAAACTCTAGAAGAAAACCTAGGCAATGCCATTGAGGACACAGGCATGGGCAAGGACTTCAGGACTAAAACACCAAAAGCAATGGCAACAAAAGCCAAAATTAACAAATGGTATTTAATTAAACTTTCACAGCAAAAGAAACTATCAATAGAGTGAACTGTCAGCCTAGAGAATGGGAAAAAATTTTTTTGCAAGCTACCCATCTGACAAAGGGCTACTATCCAGAATCTATGGAGAACTCCCCTGCCGTTACTTGTGATCTGTGCTTGTCATAGCACAAGTCCTCAGGACTTTAAATGCCCATCAAGAGATAGCACCTTAGAAACATATTACAACCAAATGTTGCAGCTCCCTTCCTGAGAGGTGTCAACATGTTCTCATGTTCTTTTTGTTAAATAGATCACCAACTGCTAGACTATGTATGTCCAAAAACATTCTATGCCATATGTTCAGAACAGTGCTGGACCCTATGTGCAGCACAGAAGTATACAAAATAAAGAACATATCCATATCCTTATGGAACTTACAACCCATTTAAGAAAATGGCTTATGAGAATAACAAGAAACATTACAATAGCTACCAGTTATACTAAAGAGATGTCAGGTGCCATGTTAAGTCCTTTATACATATTTTATAGGACTTACTTTATACTTGATGTATTGTTTACTCAAAGCAAGCTGTTTAAGTTAGGGGGATTTTCCTGATTTTTTTTTTAAAGGAAACTCAGGATCTTAAACAAACTTACAAGAAAAAAAAGAAACAACCCCATCAAAAAGTGGGCAAAGGATAGGAACAGACACTTTTCAAAAGAAGACATTTATGAGGCCAACAAACATGAAACAAAGCTCATCATCACTGGTCATCAGAGAAATGCAACTCAAAACTACATTGAGATACCACCTCATACCAGTTAGAATGGTGATCATTGAAAAATCAGAAGACAACAAATGCTGGAGAGGATGTGGAGAAACAGGAACGCTTTTACACTGTTGGTGGGAGTGTAAATTAATTCAACCATTGTGGAAGGCAGTATGGTGATTCCTCAAGGATCTAGAAATAGAAATATCATTTGACCCAGCAATCCCATTACTGGATATATACCCAAAGAATTATAAAACCGTTCTATTATAAAGACACGTGTACACATATGTTTATTGCAGCACTGTTTATATAGCAAAGACCTGGAACCAACACAAATGCCCATTCAATGATAGAGTAGATAAAGAAAACGTAGCACATATACACCATGAAATACCATGCAGTGATAAGAAAGGAGGAGTTCATGTCCTTTGCAGGGACATGGATGAAGCTGGAAACCATCATTCTCAGCAAACTGACAGAAGAACAGAAAACTAAACACTGCATGTTATCACTCATAAGTGGGTGTTGAACAATGAGAACACACAGACACAGGGAGGGGAACATCACACACTGGGGCCTGGGGGGTGGAGGACTAGGGAGAATAGCAGGGGGTGGGGAGCTAGGGGAGGGATAGCATTAGGAGAAATACCTAATGTAGATGGCTGGGCAATGGATGCAGCAAACCACCACCATGGCACATATATATCTATGCAACAAGCCTGCACAATCTGCACCTGTACCCCCAGAACTTAAAATATAATTTTAAAAAATTATAACAATGGGGAAAAAAGACTGACTATATTAAAGGTGTGCAACAAGATGATTTGAAATATGTATACACATTGCATAATGATTACAACAATCAAATTAACACATCTATCATCACTCACGCTGTTTATTAGGTCCCCAGGACTTGTTCATCTTATAAGTGAAAATGTGTACCCTTTGATCAATATCTACTAATTTCCTCCACCCACCAGCCCCTGGAAACCACCCCTCTACTCTCTGCTTCTCTGATTTTGACTTTTTTAGATTCCACATGTAAGTAAGACCATACAGTATGTATTTTTCTCTGTCTGCATTATTTTACTTAGCAAAATGTCTTCCACATTCAACCACATTATCCCAAAGGCAGGATTTCCTTCCTTTTTAAGGCTAAATAATATTTCATTGCATATATGTATACCACATTTTCTTTATTCACCTGTTAATAGACACTTAGGCTGTTTCCATTTCTTGGCTGCTGTGAATAATGCTTCAGTGAGCATTGGAGTGTAGCTATCTCTTCAAGGTGCTGATCCCATTTTCTTTGGATATATAACCAGAAGTAAGACTGGCTGGTCTTGTGATAGCTCTATTTTACATTTTTTGAGCAACCTCTGTACTTTTTCCAAAATGACCATACCTATTTATAACCCCAACAATGTAGGTTTCCTTTTTCTCCACATCATCACTGACTCCTGTTATCTCTTGTCGTGCACACCTGTTAGGATGGTTATCATGAAAAAGATAAGAGATAACAAGGAGAATTTTATTTTTCAATTGAAGAGTATTAACCCAAAGTCATTTTTATCAAATAAATTTCATCTAACTTATTTCTATTTTTTTTCTTTTATATAAAAGTCTGTTTAAATTCAATTTTTATCCTACAGGTATTATGTACCCTTCTGGCTTTGGAATTCTCTAAAAGGGGGCACACACCCAATTTAGTAAAAGAAAGAAAAGCAGTTGTCTACTTCTAAGTATCATCACTAACGAAGTACCATGTTGTGCTCAACACTACCTAGAAGCATAAGGGAGGTTTGGGCATATAGAATGTAATTATTAACCTGAGTTGGACTTTACCTAGAACACTGGACCTACATCCTTCTACTTCCCCTGCCCCTACTTGTGATCTGTGTTTGTCATAGCACAAGTCCTCAGGACTTTAAATGCCCATCAAGAGATACCACCTTAGAAACATATTACAACCAAATGTTGCAGCTCCCTTCCTGAGAGGTGTCAACATGTTCTTTTTGTTAAATAGATCACCAACTGCTAGACTATGTATGTCCAAAAACATTCTATGCCATATGTTCAGAACAGTGCTGGACCCTATGTGCAGCACAGAAGTATACAAAATAAAGAACACATCCATATCCTTATGGAACTTACAACCCATTTAAGAAAATGGCTTATGAGAATAACAAGAAACATTACAATAGCTACCAGTTATACTAAAGGGATGTCAGGTGCCATGTTAAGTCCTTTATACATATTTTATAGGACTTACTTTATACTTGATGTATTGTTTACTCAAAGCAAGCTGTTTAAGTTAGGGATTATTTTCCTGATTTTTTTTTAAAAGGAAACTCAGGTGCCCAGAACAAACAGCCTAACCAGGTTTGGGTAACTACAAAGCTCATACTCTAATCACTGTACTATCTGGATTCTCAATGAGTATATTATCAATCAGATGCTAAATTGTAAGACACAGATAAAAGCTAAGAATGGCAAAGAGTGAAACGTGAACATATTGACTAGACGTCACAGGATGAGGTGTTAGGAGGGAGGCTAGACTTCATTTGACTTTAAAGAATCATATAAGTACATAAAAAGAAAGGGGCTGTGTATTCTAAATGCCAAATTATATAAACTTTGTGCAAAGGTCAGAAGGCAAGAAAAGCATGTCATGATCAGAGAGACAAGAATCAGATATGTGATATGTTCCAACATGGATGTAGGTCTAAAATATTTTAATTTTTCATATTTTCATATCAATGTGCAAATATGCTTTAGTCTATATAATGTTCAACTCAATAATGTCAACTTTAATTTATTTCAAAAGACTTCAGAAGCCTCTAGAAATGGATGTGTTTCATAATGTTATTATAAGTTTTAAGGGTAGATAAAGAGAGGAATGAATTACATTAGTCTACCTTATTTTATTATCAAACCTTATTTAGTTTTACTCCACAAAATGAAAGCTCTAAGGAAATCTCTCAATTTATAAGCACTCAAATTAATACATGAATCTGGGATCGATATAATAGCTGGAACTTGCTATTACCATTCCTATGTCACACCAACTAGGACGATGAAAACCAAGCAGTCCAAACAGATAAACTCCAAGACTGTATCTGCCTTTCGATAGTAAGAACCAAAAGAGTCTCCAGGTTCTCCAGTTAATCCTGCTTTGTCATCCATTTACTTCCAGCTGACTCATTCCCATAAACCCACCACCTTACCTATCACAGCCTCCTCTCTCATCTTTTCCAATCAAAGCTATTTCAACATTTGTCTTTTTGAAAGTAGGAAAATGTAGAGATGTTTGTGCCCCGACCCAGCAAAGCTGATGCACTGGCACTCACTCTTTTAAATAAATACTAAGTTCAGAAACTTGGGAAAGAAAGCACATTAAACCTCAGAAAAACAGAGGTGAGAGAATGGAGTTATGTACTCCAGTAGTCTACCTGGTGCTGAGAAAGAAATCTCTCACAAATTATGTCAAAAATATCATAGAAGGGAACAGAAAATAAAACCTAATGAATGACTCCAATAAAATAATTATAGTCAATTCATTGGGCATCCATAGTTCAGAATTAATACTAGCAGTTTCTGATTGTTTAAAACAAAATAGATAGAATAATAAAATGTTAGGAGAAAACCTCAATAATACATAGGGCAAGGTACAATCTCTCCTCCCTTGGTATCCAGGAAACCAAAGGCTTATGCTGTTTTGAATTTTAAATGTGTAGCAAAACACAATGATTTTAATTGCCTATAATCTGAGGTCAAACCTTTTGGCATGGTTCTTTGTTCACAGCAACACAACCACCAATAATATTTACTGAGCATTTGCCATGAGTCAGATACAGTTGTGAGCACTGGAGAGCACACAGCATTAAAGGTGACAGACAAGGCCCTGTCCTTATGGAGCTTATGTTCTGTCCCAATGCAGAATGATAATATGGTTAGACCAGAGAACAAACCATGACTAATTCTCTAACACCAAGAATACAGCCTTATAAAGAGAAAACTTTCTTGCTAAATTAGCAGTTTTATAGAGACCTGAATCTTTTCCATTAGAAGAAAAACACTTTCTAGTGTGCACTTAATCAGGTTTTGGAGCTTTAAAGGAATGGAATGAGAGATAAAAGATAAATCCCACCAAGCTAGAGAAGCGCTAACGTTCTGACCCTTTGACCCTGCCCATCAACAAGACACAACACTCCAGGTTTGCAGTCAGACTTAACTTAGATTTGAAGCCCAGTTTCATGCCTTATTAGCTCCATGACCTTAGGCATGTTACTTAACTTTCTTAACAGTTCTCTCATCTGTAAAATGGTGCTAATAAAAGCCACCCCACCGCACTGTTATAAGCATTTAAAGACTTCATTCATAAATGTTTAAATCATACAATGTGGCATATTCTTTTCATTTAATAAACAGTATAGATGATTTATACATGCACACACACACACTCCATGTGCTCTTTCCTTCATGCACATATAATTTACCCATCTATCCTCCATGACATTCTCCCAGAGCTCTATCCTTCTGCCCTTGAGGCATTTACCTTCTTCCAAATTCACAATTAGCTAATAAAAGAATACAATCACTGAAAATGTGTTAATCAGAAAGGATACAGTGACTACTGCCTGCCAGCTCAAATACCCCTCCATGGTAAAATATGGTTTTGAAAACGAAACTGTACTAAAAATTGCATAAGTCAGAGGAGTGACTCTGGTGTGAATGCTTAGTAGCATCCTCTGAGTTTCTTGCAGTAACAGTAACCATCAAGTGCTAATATTTAAACTATCATTAATTTTTTTAAAAAACAAAACTTAAATGGATACTGTATCCTTTTTCATGAAAATTAAAGTATGTGCGAAAATAATGTATTTGCCCTGGAACATTCTATAAAACAAATATAACCCCTAGGAAAATAGGGCCACAGAAAGGTTAAACGTTCATGTAACATCCGTGATAGAACAATACCTAGAACACAATTCTCTTTTTCACCCAATAATTTTTGACCATATCATGTTGACTTAATGAGATTTAGCTAAATATAGAAAATCCTTCTTTGAAAACCTGTAACCAAAAGGATCTAAAACTTGTGAATTAGGCAATAGCAAAAATGTCACACCCTTTGCTATACTAAGAGGAAAGTCTCTCAAGTGATCGACTCGATGCCTGGCCATGCAAGTCAGACATTTAGTCATTTTTCTAGACGCTATCCATCATTGAGCACATTCCCGAATTTCATGCAACTTAATTTAAACGTTTAACTGGCTATTCTGATGGGAATAAACCTTTGAGGAAGTAAAAGCTTGACAATGCTGACACCTAGTGGCTGTGAAGAAACTGGAGCGGATCCAGCCTAGGAAGAGTAGTGCAAAACGCAGCATTTAATCATGATGGATATTAGGTTATAAAATACCAATTCTAAAACAAACCCTATAAATGTTTATTTTAGCTCTCTATTTATCTCAGGGCCTACAAAAGGAGGCAATAAAAAACTTGCATCTGAAAAGTAAATTTTCCTTCAAGTTCCACACTTAGCAAATTTTTTACTCATCTTCAAAGATCAAAGAAAACTAAAAACCAGTTTATATTTTGGCATATTTATGACTATTTTCCTTAATGTTGCATGTACACCCTCAACCTTATCTTGGTCTTCAGGTGACTTTTCTCCCCGGGTCAAATATAAAAGCCATCTGGCCAAGCCATTATAGAGATTCCCTTTATGCCGCTGAAGCATCCCTAGTCAAAGGATAGCTGGATCTTCACAAACCAGCAGGAATTTTCCTTAAGAGAGGCATAAGGACACATGTGGAAACCCCTAAAGTACACATCTAAAAGCAAGGACCGCATTGAACACTGTGGGAAGCCGTATGAACACAGCAGATCAGCACAGCACAACCTATTTCTACTCTAACCATTAGAAGATAAGTTCCCTAGGACCCACCTGCACCTGTGACAGGCAGGATAGCAGGAAGCCTAAAGTGTTCATCTCCTCCACCAAGGAGAGCTCTGAATCCTACCTGCTGACGTTTGAAGGCTAAATAATCCAAATTTTCCAACTCCTTCCCAAGCTTCTGGTAGGTTTTCTGGAGGTCAGATTTGTTGGCAACATTTTTGAGAGACTCAAATGTCCTTTGAAACTGAAATTGAAAACAAAAGCAGGTCATTAGGATAGCAGCATATTTTTCTCAAATTCTCAACTTGATAACACAGAGTCGATAATGAGCCTCAGTTTCTCCCATTCATAATACAATGGTAACAAATGCTGGCTAATTATTGTTTAATGAAAAATTAGGGATACTTATAAAGAGTTATAAATCATATTCTAAGTATAACCAAGATTATTGCAGAAATGAGAAGCCTGGTTTAGTCCTCATTCTAACAAAAGAGCATACTTCATTTAAAAAAAAAAAAAAGAAAAACTTCATCTTTTAGGATACACTTCTGCTTTTAAATTTTAATAAAAGAGTACAGTGCATGTATAATTTCAAATCATAATGAGGAAGCATTAAAAAGTGTTACATTTCAATCATGGAAACAAACAAATTTTTGAAAAAGTAGTTGCTTACATGATATTTTGCTATAATGATATATGATCTGGCTTGCCTCTAGAAAAACATCTATGCAGAATAGGTCACCCAACAGACTTCAGCAAGGAAGATCTTTCAGAGCTTGTATTTTGAGAAGGAAGAAAAACTTAACATTTTGATGATCAAAGCGTAAGTGGTATGTTCAGCAAACATTTATTCATTTCTGCTCTATAACACAGATGAGCTACGAACAGATGAGTTATGATCAGAAAGAGAGTTCTGATCAGTTCTGCTGAATCAGAATGCTCCCATTCTCTTTAAATCAGATCCTAGATAAATACAAAGGTGAAAAATTGCAATGAATCACAGTCTGCTACTATTAATTAATTAAGCAAAGGAAGCTCACAAGAAATTGGATTCTTGGTTTATTTTAGTAAATTAGAACATACTTTGGAGGGTTAGTGATTGAAAATGTCAAGTAATGTAATTAGCAAGACATTTGCATTTGCTCTCTCTTTATGTCATTTATTTTCCATATTCTCAGTCTGTATCATTAGACAGATTTCTACAGATAGAGACTTCACTATCTTAAACAAACCAGAACTCCACCATGACTATGATGCCATGAGACAAGCTAATAAGATTTTATAGAATAATTAAATTTCCAGGGAAATGATTTGACCCTTACTATATCAAACTCTATGAAATAAGTCATATTAAAATGGCATTCTACTGAATTAAATCCTTAATTTCATGAGAGCAACATGTTTATCTCAATCCAAGGTGACAGAGGGGAAATAAATGGGAAATAACAGTGCTAAGCTTCCATGGCAGGACAGTAAATTAAACTCAACACGTACTCATTTAGTACCTACTATGCACAAGGCCCTATGACTATAAAAGACATTTCCTTCCCTGAAGGAACTTAGACCATTGAGAAACTAGACATGAAATTCGGAAATGAGATGGACAATGACATTTACTGAGTGCCTGCTCAGCCCCAGGTACTTTATGCTTTCAAATTTAATCTTCACAAGAACCACAGGAGTTCTTATTTTTCTTTTCATTCTACAATTGAGTAAAGTGGGATTCAGAATGTTTGACTAAACAGGGTTTTACTACAACATTCATGTTCTTTCTACTCCATCTTTAACTCTAACACAAGGCAAAATAGTAAAGAGAGTGCAAAAAAAAGATAAAGGTAACATTGGTGAAAACTCAGAAAAACTGATACCGACTGAGGGACTCAGACCACATAGAAGACCCAAGAGAATCTGAATTGGGCCCCAAAGGACAGGAAGTCTTTTCAGAGTCTGACATAGACACCAATTCCACCCATCACTTTAAACACAGCCAAAATCAGTTCATTTTCCCCCACTTGTAACAAAATAAACAAGTTCCTTTCAACATAACTTTATTGACCTTTATGTGAAATATTTATCATATTGTATGATCATTTCTGTGACTTGCCCATTTCTTGGTTTATTCTATGTTCAAATCAAACTAAAACCATATCTAAGATTCTAAAAAATTTAAGTAATTTTATCTATGATTTCATTAATACAAGTTATTTTACTGACAAATCCATTTAACTCTAAAGCATGTTTTAACCCCTGCACTTTGTCTTCCTAGGAAAATTAGCTCTACTTCTTAAATATTTCTTCTTCATATTTATCTCTGTGAACTTTATAGAACTCCAAATGGAATCTTAAGAGCAAACACACTTGTAAAAAGTGTTCAAAATAGTAAACACAGAAAACCAACACTTCCAAGTAATATGTCCGCGGCCAAAGAAGAAATGGAGAAAATCCAATAACAATACATCATCACAAAAAAGTTCTAAGGGTCAGAGTTTGCATAATATGGAGATTTTGGCTTGAATTTTTGTTATCAGGAATGATATCCTCAATTTATTAGTAATAAAGAGTTCAAAACACTCTAAAACCATGATAATTTCATTTAGTTAAGCAGTTTTTGCTTACAACAACAATTGTCAAGGAGAGGTCATACGAAACCCGTGATGTAGCTTTGGCTTAACTCCCTATTAAACACACCCCATACCCATCTGCATACATGTACACTTAAAGATGCTAAAGAGTAAAAGCAATAATCTTACTTTGCAAATGATGCTGAGGTATGGAAGATAAAAGTTAGGTTGAGGTCTAGACTTTAAAGAGCATTCACTTGCTGTACAGAATCTCTGGAGTTTAATTACAAACCATCATTAGAGTGAACCAGCAACCAACAGAATGGGAAAAAAATTTTGCAATCTACCCATCTGACAAAGGGCTAATATCCAGAATCTACAAAGAACTAAAACAGATTAACAACAACAAAAAAAAAACCCATTCAAAAGTGGGTGAAGAACATGAACAGACACTTTTCAAAAGAAGACATTTATGAGGCCAACAACATATAAAAAATGCTCATCATCACTGGTCATTAGAGAAATGCAAATCAAAACCACATTGAGATACAATCTCACACCAGTTAGAATGTCGATCATTAAAAAATCTGGAAATAACATGCTGGAGAGGATGTGGAGAAATAGGAACACTTTTACACAATTGGTGGGAGTGTAAATTAGTTCAACCATTGTGGAAGACAGTGTGGCAATTCCTCAAGGACCTAGAAATAGAAATTTCATTTGACCCAGCAATTCCGATACTGGGTATATATCCAAAGGATTATAAATTGTTCTATTATAAAGACACATGCACACATATGCTCGTTGTGGCACTGTTTACAATAGCAAAGACCTGGAACCAACCCAAATGCCCATCGATGACAGACTCCACAAGGAAAATGTGGCACATATACCCCATGGAATACTATGCAGCCATAAAAAAACTATGAGTTTGTGTCCTTTGTAAGGACATGGACAAATCTGGAAACCATCATTCTCAGCAAACTGACACAAGAACAGAAAAACAAACACCTCATGTTCTCACTCATAGGCGGATGTTGAACAATGAGAACACAGGGAGAGGATACAGGGAGAGGAGCAGCACACACTAGCATCTGTTGAGGGGGAATAGGGAAGGGACTTCGGGGGTTAGGGAGGTTGGGGAGGGATAACATGGGGAGAAATGCCAGACATAGGTGACGGGGTGATGGAGGTAGCAAACCACATTGCCATGTATGTACCTATGCAACAATCCTGCATGTTCTGCACATGTACCCCAGAGCCTAAAGTGCAATAATATATATATATATAATAAATATAAAAAATAGAATATAGATTACATAAAATTTATATATATATATATATATATATATATATATATATGTAATTATCTTACCAGAAGAAAAAAAGCATTCACTTGGCTTGAAGATTTTTCTAATAGGCCACAATGCTTAATCATTGAAACAAACCTCCAAGATTTTCTGTATTTGTTCAGTGCATGATAATTTTCTTATATTGATTATTTCTCCAAGTAAATGATCTCCCAGTTGGAAACAAGTTGGGAAAGGAAGCACAATTAATTGAAGAGATTTTTAATATTCCTGGATTTTACTTGTTCAGAGTTTTGAGTGGGAATTTAAAATGATCAAAAAACCCCAGAATAACTTATTGAAACTTAAATTTATCATGTGTTTTTCTTAATTCATTATAAACCAAACTCAAACTTTAAAAAGCTCAGTGAATTAGACTAAACCCAAAACAAACCTTGGGCATATAATATAAGAATGAGTAGATGGAAACAATATCCCTAAGCCCAACACTTGCTGGAAAAGTAAGCATTGTCAACATTTCTCATCAAATTATTTCGGCTCAGAAATAATAATAGTAATCCACCAAATAAAACAACAGAAACCATAATTGCTCATCTCACATTCAAACAGCTGATAAATTGTTTTGCAAGAAAGAGAAGCATAGAAAAGGTAACAGGGAAATGCCTACTTTCTCTCAGCAGTCCCTTTTCCCAAATACATTTGTTCTCCTTTTTCCTGACAATACATATATAAATAAATCTAAGCCAATGTTCTATACAAATTATGCATCCAATGAGTTTGTGTAAATTATGTAGCTTCGTGGAGTAATTTGAGAAGGATACGAAGAAATAGGCTGAAACAGCAGGAAAAAAAATGCAGCCAAGTATCTGGCAAATAAAGTTTTCCTCACCCTCACTGCCAGTGCCCTGGCTTCCTTTTGTAATCAGATTGATTGATTCAAATAACTCTAGAGCTCCAACGGCCTACTAATTCCCGTAAGTTAAAAACATAAAGTAGCATTGCTCCAAAACAAGAGCCAGCTCCACAGTCATCATTTTTTCTTCTTTAATATTTCATGCATTTATACAAGGTGCTGAGTGCTACCTGTAACATAAAAAGAAATCCCATGCTTGCAGCATTATGTGTACAAAAGGGTATACAATAAGTGCCTGATGGAAAGCATTATATCACCAAGTATGATCTTAGTGTCCCTAAATCGTCTGTTTGAAACCATGCCAAAAGATTCTGGAGATTAAAGCGGAAAGAAAGAATAGTCAAAAAATAATATATTGATGCTCTATAAATATTAACATTTAGAGTAAAAAGAAATTGTTTTAAGCACAAGAAATGGCTAATCGACCTTACTTAAATATGGCAACCACAGAACACTGAAAAATAAAGTATTACAGAGAAAGAAATTATTTAATGTTTCTGAACTTAATCCATTGACTTTAATACATATTTTCCAAATGAACTTACAAGATGATAATACCACTCATTAAACGGAAGTTTACAACTGAAGCAGAAAATTAAAGATCGCATACATATCTCAAATGATTTTTTTGCTGTAAGAAATGATTTTAAAAATTAAGAACATAGAACAAAATTGGGTTTAAGATCTAAATTATAAATATTTCTACATAGAAGTCACACTGGTCTTGAAGTCTGAGGTTCAAGTCCTGGCTATGGCATTTATTAACTGCATCACTTTGGACAAGTCATTACTATTATAATTTTTTATTGTGTTATCTATAACACAGGACAAATTGTCTTTGCCTGCCTACTTCATTCAGTTGTGAAATCAGTTGAGGAAAAATGAAAGACATTCATTCAACAAATATTTGTCAATGAGAAACATACCAGACATGTAAGAAACAGGGAAACAAAAGAGAAATAGCTCTTACCCTAACAGATTTTACAATCTAGCTTTATTGGTTCTACTTTATAAACTTAAAAGTTCCATAAAATAGAAAAGACCATTGTCATTAAGCTCATGACACCTTTCAGTAGTGAACAAGGACTGAACAAAAGAGTTGTTCAATAATTGTTTCCAGAGTAGCATCACTGTGCAAAGCACTGGGCTTGACACTGTGAGAAACAACAAATTTATGGTAAGGCTTTGGTGGAAAGATGATGAAATCATCAATGCTTTATGAAAAGTTTGACCAGGCATAGCAGCTCAAGCCTGTCATCCCAGCACTTGGGGAGGCCGATGCTGGTGGATCACTTGAGGTCAGGAGTTCAAGACCAGCCTGGCCAACATGGTGAAACCCCATCTCTACTAACGATACAAAAATGTGTGGTGGCATGCGCCTGTAATCCCAGCTACTCAGGAGGCTTACGCAGGAGAATCGCCTGAGTCCAAGAGGCAGAGGTTGCAGTGAGTTGAGATCACACCACTACCCTCCAGCCTGGATGACAGAGCAAGACTCCATCTCGAACAAACAAACAAACAAAACACTATGGGCAATTCCCCCAAGTAAATCAGCAGTTTACAAATGGATAACCCATTTTGAGAAGGGTCAAGATGTTGAAGACAAAACCCACAACAGCAGACTATCCACATCAATTTGCAAGGAGAAAATTACTCTTGTTTGTGCCCTAGTTGAAGAGGACCAACAATTAACACCAGAAGCAATAACCAACACTTAGACATTTGAACTGGTTCAGCTTGCACAATTCTGACTGAAAATTTTAAGTTGGGCAAAGTTTCCCCTTGATGAGTGCCAAAATTGTTGCACACAGATCAGTTGCAGATAAGACCAGAGCTTTCAATGAAATGTTTTAACAATTTTATCAAGCTCCTTAAGTATTCCTTTGGAGAAATGTAACAAAAGATGAAACATGGATTTACCAGAATGATCCTGAAGACTGAGCAGAATCAAAGCAGTATCTACTGAGAGGTGAGAGTGGTCCTGTCAATGCAAAAGCAAGCCAGTCAAGAGCAAAGGTCATGGTGACAGTTTTTTAAGATGCTCAAATAATTCTGCTTGTTGATTTTCTGGAGGGCCATGGAATGATAGTATCTGTTTATTATGAGAGTGTTTTGAGAAAGCTAGCCAAAGCTTTAGCAGAAAAACACTGGAAAAGCTTCACCAGAGAGTCCCTCTGCATCCCAATGCTCCTGCTCATTCTGCTCCTTCCTCTCATCAAACAAAGGCAATTTTGCAAGTTTCAACAGAGAATCATTAGGCATCCAACTTACAGTCCTGGTTTGGCTCCTTCTGACTTCTTTTTGTTTCCAAATCTCAAAAAATATTTAAAGGGCACTCATATTTCTTCAGTTAATAATGTAAAAAAGTCTGCATTGGCATGGTTAAATTCCAGGACACTTGACTCTTTAGGGACAAACTAAGTGGCTGGTATCATTATTTACAAAGCATCTTCAACTTGATGAAGCTCATGATGAGAAACAAAGTTTATATTTTTTATTTGTAAAGGATTCATCCTTTTTTATGGCTGTATAGTATTCCATGGTGTACATGTGCCATGTTTTCTTTATCCAGTCTATCACTGATGGGCATTTGGGTTGGTTCCAAGTCTTTGCTATTGGGAACAGTGTTGCAACAAACATATGTGTGCATGTGTCTTTATAGTAGAATGATTTATAATCCTTTGGGTACATAACCAGTAATGGGATTGCTGGGTCAAATGGTATTTCTGGTTCTAGATCCTTGAGGACTCACCACACTGTCTTCCACAGTGGTTGAACTAATTTACACTCCCAACAACAGTGTAAAAGCGTTCTTATTTCTCCATATCATCTACAGCATCTGTTGTTTCCTGACTTTAATGATCACCATTTTAACTGGCGTGAGATGGTATCTCATTGTGGTTTTGATTTGCATTTCTCTAATGGCCAGTGATGATGAGCTTTTTTCAAATGTTTGTTGGACACATAAATGTCTTCTTTTGAGAAGTGTCTGTTCACATCCTTCACACACTTTTGGATCAGGTTGTTTCTTTTATTTTTTCTTGTAAATTTGTTCAAGTTCTTTGTAGATTCTGGATATTTGTTTTTTGTCAAATTGATAGATTGCAAAAATTTTCTCCCATTCTGTAGGTTGCCTGTTCACTCTGATGATTCTTTCTTTTGCTGTGCTATTTAGTTTAATTAGATCCCATCTGTCAATTTTGGCTTTTGTTGCCATTGCTTTTGGTGTTTTAGTCATGAAGTCTTTGCCCATGCCTATGTCCTGAACGGTATTGTCTATGTTTGCTTCTAGAGTTTTTATGGTTTTATGTCTTACATTTAAGTATTAATCCATCTTGAGTTAATTTTTGCATAAGGTATAAGGAAAGGGTCCAGTTTCTGTTTTCTGCATATGGCTAGCCAGTTTTCCCAACATTGTTTATTAAATAGGTAATCCTTTCCCCATTGCTTGTTTTTGTCAGGTTTGTCAAAGATCAGATAGTTGTAAATGTGTAGTGTTATTTCGTGGGCCTCTGTTTGAGTCCATTGGTCTATATATCTGTTTTGGTACCAATACCATGCTGTTTTGCTTACTGTCACCTTGTAGTATAAAGTCAGGTAGCATAATGCCTCCAGCTTTGTTCTTTTTGCTTAGGATTGTCTTGGCTATATGGGCTCTTTTTTGGTTCCATATGAAATTTAAAGTAGTTTTTTATACTTCTGTGAAGAAAGACAATGGTAGCTTGATGGGGATAGCATTAATCCATAAGTTACTTTGGGCTGTATGGCCATTTTCACAAGATTGATTCCTCCTATTCATGAGCATGGAATGTTTTTCCATTTGTTTGTGTCCTCTCTTATTTCCTTGGGCAGTGATTTGTATTTCTCCTTGAAGAGGTCCTTCATATCCCTTCTAAGTTGTATTCCTAAGAATTTTATTCTCTTTGTAGCAATTGTGAATGGCAGTTCACTCATGATTTGGCTCTCTGTTTGTCTATTATTGGTGTATAGGAATGCTTGTGATTGTTTTGCACATTGATTTTGTATCATGAGACTTTGTTGAAGTTGCTTATCAGCTTAAGGAGATTTGAGGCTGAGATGACGGGGTCTCCTAAATATACAATCATGTCATCTGCAAACAGAGACAATTTGACTTCCTCTCTTCCTACTTGAACACGCTTTATTTCCTTCTCTTGCCTGATTGCCCTGGCCAGAACTTCCAATACTAGGTTGAAAAGGAGTGGTGAGAGAGGGCATCCTTGTCTTGTGCCTGTTTTCAAAGGGAATACTTCCAGCTTTTGCCCATTCAGTATGATATTGGCTGTAGGTTTGTCATAAATAGTTATTATTTTGAGATATGTTCCATCAGTACCTAGTTTATTGAAAGTTTTTAGCATGAAGAGGTATTGAATTTTATCAAAGGCCTTTTCTGCATCTATTGAGACAATCATGTGGTTTTGTCATTGGTTCTGTTTATGTGATGAATTACATTTATTGATTTGCGTATATTGACTCAGCCTTGCATCCCAGGGATAAAGTCAACCTGATCATGGTAAATACTGGCAAACCGAATTCAGCGGCACATCAAAAAGCTTTTTTGTTGTGCTGCTGAATTCGGTTTGCCAGTATTTTATTGAGGATTTTCACATCAATGTTCATCAGGGATATTGGAACGAAATTTTTTTGTTGTGTCTCTGCCAGGTTTGGTATCAGGATGATGCTGGCCTCATAAAATGAGTTAGGGAGAAGTCCTCTTTCTATGGTTTGGAATAGTTGCAGAAGATAGGGTACCAGTTCTTCTTTGTACCCCTGGTAGAATTTGGCTGTGAGTCCATCTGATCCTGGGCTTTTTTTGGTTGGTAGGCTGTTAATTACTGCCTTAATTTCAGAACTTGTTATTGGTCTATTCAGGGATTCGACTTCTTTCTGGTTTAGTCTTGAGAAAGTGTATGCGTCCAGGAATTTATCCATTTCTTCTAGATTTTCTAGTTTATTTGCCTTGAGGTGCCTACAGTATTCTCTGATGATAGTCTGTATTTCTGTGGGATCAGTGACGATCTCCCCAGTATCATTTTTTATTGTGTATACTTGATTCTTCTCTCTTTTCTTATTAGTCTGGCTAGCAGACTATTTTGTTAATCTTTTCAAAAAACAAGCTCCTGGATTTACTGATTTTTTTGAAGGGTGTTTCACGTCTCTATCTCCTTCAGTTATGCTCTGATCTTAGTTATTTCTTGTTTTCTGCTAGCTTTTGAATGTATTTGCTCCTGCTTCTCTAGCACTTTTAATTGCGATGTGAGGGGGTCAATTTTAGATCTTTCCTACTTTCTCCTGTGGGCATTTGGTGCTATAAATTTTCCTCTGAGAACTGCTTTAGCTGTGTCCCAGAGATTCTGGTATGTTGTGTCTTTGTTCTCATTGGTTTCAAAGAACTTCTTTATTTCTGCCTTAATTTTGTTATTTACCCAGTAGTCATTAAGGAGCAGGTTGTTCAGTTGCCATGTAGTCATGCAGTTTTGAGTGAGTTTCTTAATCCTGAGTTCTAATTTGATTGCACTGTGATCAGAGAGACTGTTTGTTATTATTTCCATTCTTCTGCATTTGCCGAAGAATGTTTTTCTTCCAATTATGTGGTCAGTTCTAGAATAAGTGCAATGTGGTGCTGAGAAAAATGTATATTTTGTTGATTTGGTGGAGAGTTCTGTAGATGTCTATTAGGTGCACTTGGTTCAGAGCTGAGTTCAATTCCTGGATATCCTTGTTAATTTTCTGTCTCATTGGATCTAATATTGACAGTGGAGTGTTAAAGTCTCCTAGTATTATTGTGTGGGAGTCTAAGTCTCTTTGTAGGTCTCTAAGCACTTGCTTTATGAATCTGGGTGCTCCTTTACTGTGCATATACATTTAGGTTAGTTAGCTCCTCTTGTTGTATTCATCCCTTTACCACTATCTACTGCTGCTCTTTGTCTTTTTTATCTTTGTTGGTTTAAAGTCTGTTTTATAAGAGACTAGGATTGCAAACCCTGCTTTTTTATGGCTTTCCATTTGGCTTGGTAACTCTTTCTCCATGTGTACCTTTGCACATGAGATGGGTTTCCTGAATACAGCACAACAAAGGGTCTTGACTCTTTTTCCAATTTGCCAGTCTGTGTCTTTTAATTGGGGCATTTAGCCCATTTATATTTAAGGTTAATATTGTTATGTGTGAATTTGATCCTGTCATTATGATGTTAGCTGGTTATTTTGCCTGCTGGTTGATGCAGTTTCTTCATAGTATCAGTGGTCTTTACAATTTGGTATGTTTTTTGGAGTGGCTAATACAAGTTTTCCTTTCCATGTTTAGTGCTTCTTTCAGGAGCTCTTGTTAAGGCAGGCCTAATGGCGTCAAAATCTCACAGCATTTGCTTGTCTGTAAAAGATTTTATTTCTCCTTCACTTATGAAGCTTAATTTGGCTGGATATAAAATTCTGGGTTGAAAATTCTTTACTTTAAAAATGTTGAATATTGGCCTCCACTCTCTTCTGGCTTCTAGGGTTTTGGCAGAGAGATCTGCTGTTAGTCTGATGGGCCTCCCTTTGTGGGTAACCTGACCTTTCTCGTTGGCTGCCCTTAACAATATTTCCTTCATTTCAGCCTTGGTGGATCTGAAGATTATGTGTCTTGGGGTTGCTCTTCTCAAGGAGTATCTTTGTGGTGTTCTCTCTGTTTTTCTGAATTTGAATTTTGGCCTGTCTTGCTAGGTTGGAGAAGTTCTCCTGGATAATATCCTGAAGAGTGTTTTCCAGGTTGGTTCCATTCCCCCTGTCACTTTCAGGCACACCAGTCAAACATAGATTTGGTCTTTTCATATAGTCCCATATTTCTTGGAGGCTTTGTTCATTTCTTTTCATTCTTTTTTCTCTAATCTTGTCTTCGCTCTTTATTTAATTAAGTTGATCTTCAATCTCTGATATCTTTTCTTCTGCTTGATCAATTCTGCTATTGATAATTGTGTATGTTTCACAAAGTTCTCATGCTATGTTTTTTAGCTCTGTTAGGTGATTTATGTTATCTTCTAAACTGGTTATTCTAGTTAGCAATTCCTGCAACCATTCTTCACGGTTCTTAGCTTCCTTGCATTGGGTTAGAACATGCTCCTTTAGCTTGAAGGAGTTTGTTATCACCAACCATCTGAAGCCTTCTTCTGTCAATTCATCAACTCGTTCTTCATCCAGTTTTGTTCCCTTCCTAGCAAGGAGTTGTGATCCTTTGGAGAAGAGGCACTCTGGTTTTTGGAATTTTCAGACTTTTTGCGCTTGTTTCTCCCCATCTTCATGGATTTATCTACTTTTGGTCTTTGATGCTGGTGAACCTCAATTAGGGTTTCTGAATGAGCATCCTTTTTGCTGATGTTGATG
The DNA here is from genome assembly GCF_001604975.1 of Cebus imitator. Taxonomy (NCBI): domain Eukaryota; kingdom Metazoa; phylum Chordata; class Mammalia; order Primates; family Cebidae; genus Cebus; species Cebus imitator. The sequence goes on from NW_016107605.1 coordinate 2,354,480, forward strand.
GTATTCCTTTCTGTTAGTTTTCCTTATAACATTCAGGTCCCTCTGCTGCAGGCCTGCTGGAGTTTGCTGGAGATCTACTCCAGACCCTGTTTGCCTGGGTATCACCAGTGGAGGCTGCAGAACAGCAAAGATTGCTGCCTTTTCCTTCCTTTGGAAGCTTCATCCCAGAGCGGCACCCACCAGATGCCAGCCAGAGCTCTCCTGTATGAGATGTCTGTTGACAACTGTTTGGAGGTGTCTCCCTGTCAGGAGGCATGGGGATCAGGGACCCACTTGAGGAGACAGTCTGTCTCTTAGCAGAGCTCAAGCACTGTATTGGGAGATCCACTGCTCTCTTCAGGGCCAGCAGGCCAGAACATTTAAGTCTGCTGACAGTGTGCCCACAGCCGCCCCTTCCATCAGGTGCTCTGCCTCAGAGAGATGGAAGTTTTATCTATAAGCCCTTGACTGGAGATGCTGCCTTCCTTTCAGAGATGCCCTACCCAGAGAGGAGGAATCTAGAGAAGGAGTTTGGCTACATCTTTGCTGAGCTGCAGTGGGCTCCACCGAGTTCGAACTTCCCACAGCTTTGTTTACACTGTGAGGGTAAATCTGCCTACTCAAGCCTCAGAAATGGTGGACTCCCCTCCCCCACCAAGCTCAAGCACCCCAGTTCGACTTCAGACTGCTGTGCTGGCAGCAAGAATTTCAAGCCAGTGGATCTTTGTTTGCTGGGCTCCATAGGGGTGGAATCTGCTGTGCTAGACCACTTGACTCCCTGGCTTCAGCCCTCTTTCCAGGGGAGTAAACAGTTATGTCTTGCTAGGGTTCTAGGTGCCACTGGGGTATGAAAAAAACTCCTGCAGCTAGCTCGGTGTCTGTTCAAATGGCTGCCCAGTTTTGTGCTTGAAATCCAAGCCCTGGTGGCATAGGCACCTGAAGGAATCTCCCGGTCTGCAGGTTGCAAAGACCATGGGAAAAGTGTAGTATCTGGACTGGAGTGCACCATTCCTCATGGCACAGTCTCTCATGGCTTCCCTTGGAGGAAGGAGTTCCCTGACCCCTTGTACTTCCTGGATGATGCAATATCCCACCCTGCTTCAGTTCACTTCATGGGTTGCACCCACTCCGTCCCAGTGAGATGAGCAGGGTACCTCAGTTAGAAATACAGAAATCACCCACCTTCTGTGTTGATCTCACTGGGAGCTGCAGACCAGAGTTTTTCCTATTTGGATATCTTGCCAGCCACCCCTCCTCCATAACACTTTGTACCAACCTCTACCATAACAACATATTGTTAATTTATTTTTTATCTAGCCTGTAAATTCCAGGAGAGCAGGATCATGATGGTATTTTTAAAAATTTTAATCCCTAGCACATACTAGAGTGATAGTGACTGCCACAAAGTAAGCACACAAAAAATAAACCATTTGCTGAGGTGATTAATTAACCAAATCAGAGATAACTGGAAAGATGTTGATTCTTTCTTAAAAAATAAAAATTTTACATAATTTAAATTTACATGGTCAAACGTCATAAAATTTCAATTAAACAGGAAGAATAATCTCAAGAGATCTATTGTACATCCTGGTGGCTACAGTTAATACCAATAAATTATATATGTGAAAATTGCTAGAATGTGTTCTCACTATCACAAAGGTGATAAGTATACAAGGTAATGCACATATACTAAATAGCTTGAGTTAGCCATTCCAGAATGTATATATATATATTTAAACATCATGTTATAGGCCATAAATATATATAATTTTTACTTATCAAAATAGGGGATATAGAAGGGATGGTTAATGGGTATAAAAACAAAGTTACATAGATGAAAATCTGGTGTTTGGTAGCATAAGGGAAAGACCACAGTTAACAATCAATAATTTATCACATATTTCAAAATAACTAAAAGAGTGGAATTAGAATGTTCCTAACACCAAAAAAGGATAAATGCTTGCAGTGATGGATATTCCAGTTACTCTGATTTGATCATTATACATTACATGCTTTTATCAAAATATTACACATTATTCCAGTTACTCTGATTTGATCATTATACATTACATGCTTTTATCAAAATATTACACATACCCCCTAAATAAGTACAACTATTATGTATCTATAGTAATTAAAAATAAAATTAAAAATATATACATTTTTGAAGAAAAAAATTCTTCTTCCCTAAAATTTCCAATAGGAAATTCATGACAAATCCAGCAAGTATACCCTATTTATCTCTATTTCTTATTTCTCCTCTTATATCTTGATATGGTTTGGCTGTGTTCCCACCCAAATCTCATCTTGAATTGTAACTCCCACAATTCCCACGTGTCATGGGAGGAACCCAGTGGGAGGTGAATAAATTATGGGAGCAGGTCTTTCCTGCACTGTTCTCGTAATGATTGAGCCTCACGAGATCTGATGGTTTTAAAAACAGGAGTCTCCCTACACAAGCTCTCTCTTTGCCTGCCTCCATCCACATAAGATATGACTTGCTCCTCCTTGACTTCTGCCATGATCATGAGACCTCCCCAGCCATGTGGAACTGTAAGCCCATTAAACCTCTTTCTTTTGCAAATTGCTCAGTCTCAGGTATGTCTTTATCAGCAGCATGAAAACAGGCTAATATAGTAAATTGGTACCAGTAGAGTGGAGTGCTGCTGTAGATACCAGAAAATGTGGAAGCAGCTTGGGACCTGGGTAACAGGCAGGGGTTGAAACCATTTGGAGGGCTCAAAAGAAATCAAAATGTGGGAAGGTTTGGAACTTAGAGACCAAGAAGTCAGTCTCTAAGAAGTTGAGTGGCTCTGCCCAAAATGCTGATAGTGATATGGGCAATAAAGCCCACACTGAGTGGAAATAAGGAACTTGATCGGAACTGGAGCAAAAGTGACTCTTGTTATGTTTTAGCAAAGAGATTGGCAGCATTTTGCCCCTGCCCTTGAGGTCTGTGAAACTTTTAACTTGAGAGAGATGATTTAGAGTATCTGGTGTAATAAACTTCTAAGCAGCAAAGCATTCAATAAGTGACTTGGGTACTGTTAAAGGCATTCAGTTTCATAAGGGAAGCAGAGCATAAAAGTTTGGAAAACTTGCAGCCTGACAATGTGATAGAAAAGAAAATCACATTTTCTGAGGAAAAAATCGAGCCAGTTGCAGAAATTTGCATAAGTAATGAGGAGCCAAATGTTAATCCCCAAGACAATGGGGAAAATGTCTCCAGGACACATTAGAGATCTTCACAGTGGCTCCTCCCATTACAGGCCAGGAAGCTTAAGAGGAAAAAGTGGTTTCATGGTCCAGGTCCAAGGTCCCTGTGCTCTGTGCAGCCTAGGGACTTGGTGTCCTTTGTCCCAGCTGCTCCAGCCATGGCAGAAAGGGACCGATGCCAAGCTAGAACCATGGCTTCAGAAGGCAACCTCTGAAGCCTTGGCAGTTTCCATGTGATGTTGAGCCTGCAAGTATACAGAAGGCAAGAACTGAGGTTTGGGAACCTCCACCTAGGTTTCAGAGAATTTATGGAAACACTTGGATGTCCAGGTAGAAGTTTGCTGCAGGGGCAGAGCTCTCATGGAGAACCTCTGCTAGGACACTGTGGAAAGGAAATATGGGGTTGGAGCCCCCACACAGCCCCCACTAGGCACTGCCTAGTGGAACTGTGAGAAGAGGGCCACTGTCCTCCAGATCCACCCCAGAATGAAAGATCCACTGGTAGCTTGCACCATGCACCTGGAAAAGCTACAGACACTCAATGGCAGCCAATGAACCCAGCCAGGAGGGGGACTGTGCCCTGCAAAGCCACAGGGGCAGAGCTTCCCAAGACCATGGGAACTCACCTCTTGAATCAGCATGATCTGGATGTGAGACATGGAATCAAAGAAGATCATTTTGGAGCTTTAGGACTTGACTGCCCTGCTGGATTTCAGACTTGCATGGGGCCTGTAGCCCCTTTGTTTTGACCAATTTCTCCCATTTGGAACAGTTGTATTTACCCAATGCCTATACCCTCATTGTATGTAGGAAGTAACTAACTTGCTTTGATTTTATAGGCTCAGAGGCAGAAGGGGCTTGCCTTGTCTCAGGTGAGACGTTGGACTGTGGACTTCTGAGTTAATGCTGAAATGAGTTAAGACTTTGGGGAAATGTTGAGAAGGCATGATTGGCTTTGAAGTGAGGACATGAGATTTGGGAGGTGCCAGCTGGCAGAATGCTATGGTTTGGCCATGTCTCTGCACAAATCTCATCTTAAATTATAACTCCCACAATTCCCACATGTCATGGGAGAAACCAGGTGGGAGGTGATTGAATTATGGGGTAGGTCTTTCCTGCACTGTTCTCATGATAGTGAGTAAGTCTCACAAGATCTGACAATTTTAAAAACAGGAGTTTCCCTACACAAGTTCTCTCTTTGCCTGCCACCATCCACATAAAATGTGACTTGCTCCTCCTTGCTTTCTGCCATGATTGTGAAGCCTCCCCAGCTATGTGGAACTCTAATTCCATTAAACCTCTTTCTTTCGTAAATTGTCAAGCCTCAAGTATGTCTTTATCAGTAACATGAAAACAAACTAACGCATATCTTAAATATCAGTGTTGACTTCCTCTTTTTCTTTACATCTTAATATGCTTTTACATATTTTGCCTAAGATCTTCCACAAAATATACATAGCTTCTAACAGCTCTTAATTATACAGTAATTTTCCCTTAATCAGCTGCTGATATCTTCAATAATAAAAGCCTTTAGAAAATCTTTTTGTTGGCACATATGTGCCTTTTAAAAAGAGGATGGCCTCAAAAAGTCTCAGCCGCCAATATGACAGTATGATTTTTCTGTCAATATAAATATTCATCATAGAATAATTGTTTGTCCAAAAATTATTTTAAAAATCATGTAGCAAATGTTAAATATACATTTGACAAAAGTTATTAAATTCTGGAACCATCTTCTGTAAGACACTGGTCTATTACCTAATCCAAAGGGATCAACATTCCAACAACAAGCAAAACCTGACTACGGTATGATAAATGGAAAAAGTTGGAAAAGTTCGTTCAATTCAACAGTCAAATTTCCCTTCATTTTTAGGAATAAGTCCAACATTTCACTCCAAGGGCCAAAAAGTGGGAGCAAGATGCCATGGTGGAGAAATATGGGACAAGGAGAGAAGGTGAAAGAGAACTTACACCAGTTCTCACCAAGTAATTTATATCATATATCGTTCAATCTTCATAAGACCCTTTCAAGGTATTCATAATAAGTTTTATTCTCCCCATAACTCAGAAGAAGAAACCAAAGCTCACAGATTTTTAACTTTCCCAAAATTACCCAGCTAATCATCAACAGAACCAGGATGCAAGCAAGGCGTCCACGCTGCCAAAAGTCATGTTTTCTTCCCACGTTGTCCTGACCCAGTAAACAGAAGCTAACCAAGCCTAATTTCTTCCAAATAAAATTGACCCTTAGAAATCCAAATGCCAGGCTGAGCACAGTGGCTCACACCTGTAATCCCAGCACTTTGGGAGGGATTACAGGTCTTGTAATCCTGAGGTCAGGAGTTCAAGACCAGCCTGGCCAACACGGCAAAACTAAAAATACAAAAATTAGCTGGGCACAGTGGCGTGCACCTGTAATCCCAGCTACTTGGGAGGCTGAGGCAAGACAATCACTTGAACTCAGGAGGCAGAGGTTGCAGTGATCCGAGACTGTGCCATTGCACAGTGCAAAAAGAGCAAAACTGTTTCAAAAGAAAAAAGAAATCCAGATGTCAGTAAAACACGATGTGGAATTCTAAGAAGTACAAATAGTACAGAAAAGTTTGAAACACTTGAACAGTATCAAAGAGAGAAAAATGTTAACTTAAATTCCTATAAAAAAGTTATAAACAATAGTGACAATACAGCCAAAATACCTTTCCAAGTTTCTACAATTAATGAAATATTGAAATATCAGCATTTTTTTCCTCTGTCCCCTGTTACCTTTTATTTGGACCTGTTTTCCCCAAAAGAACACACATATTTCCCTAAGGAACTAGACACATTTAAACGTGCCATGTCAAGAATCCTTGATTATTTAATTTGGCAGTCCTTGTCCCTTTCGGGGTTGCTCAGTAACCCATATTTAAACTAGTTGCTTGTCTCAGACTATGTCCTTGTAAGTGTTCTATTGTAATTGCTTCTCCTGGGGCAGTCTCAGTGCAAAGAGTACAGTGTAATAGAAAGCTTTATAAAATCAGGAAATATATAGATACATGCTATTAAAAGAGAGTAACATCTAATTTATCTGACATCTAAAAGGAAATATACTTCAACAGGGTTGAAAAAATATGTAGAAAAAGTCATAAGAAGGAAAAAAAAAAAAAAACATTGTGAGCTCAGAGGAATTCTTTAATGCTATGAAATAAACAAACAACAACCAAAAACAAAACAAAACAAAACACAAAATGTACGAGGAACTTGTATAAGTGTCAGGAAGAGAAAAAAAAGTACAGAAGCCTGCATGAAGTAGTAAAGATGGGAGAAGAAAGGCAGGCCTTTTTTCATTACATGCAAAATAAGGTCAAGAAATTAAAAGGCAGTTTTTTCCCCCACCGTTCTGGGGGGAAAAAAAAGTGTAAGTCCAGAAGAAATTTGTATCTTTAAAGTGGATATCCTCCTTCCACCAAAAATCTATTAATACATTATTATAAAGTAGAATTGGGGAGTGTGGTGTCTGACTGCAGAATTCTTCTTAGGAAGGGCACTACTTAATACTGAGGAAAATACCTGAAGGAGTAATTTAAGGTGGATAATGATATCCTAACGGCACAAGTGAGCAGAGGCCAAGTCCAGTGGTAGAGAGATAACTATTCTTTACTGCATTCCAATGAAAAGAATTTAGAAGTGTGAGGGAAACTAGCTAGAGAGAAAGAATGTGGAAAGACAAATAGATGGAGTTGCTAAATAAGATTTTGAAGATTTCTACAAATTGGAGCCACTTAGAATATATTGCTGTAATATAGAAATCTCTCCCTTCCATTTTCCTGTAAGTTTCTGTAAGGTTTGCTATATTCATAGACATCCCTACTCTGGTAGGGTTGGAGAATGTGTGTGTCTGTGTGTCTATGCTTAAAGGGGGAATGCCAACTCCAGATTCTGGGTGAACATAATATACAATAGACATAGCAAGACAATCCATAAATGAAAGTAATTCAGTGGAAGCAAAAGCTTGGAGCCAGAATTGACCCTGAAATTTTGCAGAAATTTTGAGCTCCCAGAGAATTTGCAGAAATTTGGGGAGGAACATTATACATGATAGGACACAGAATGAGTATTTAATTATATTGAGATCTTAAGTGCAAGAAGATCCCAGCAAACAAGTAGCTTTGCATCATAGGTAAGTAGATTATGACTAATTAAAAACAATGAAGGCCAGAAAAAGAAAAAAAAGCAAGCAAGCGATGGTCACTTAGTGCTCGTACTGGGCTATTAAGAAGTAAGTCATGCCAAACTAATTTCCTTTATAACGGAGATTACTAGACTGATAAATCCACAATGCCACAAGTAATATATCTTGATTTCAAGAAGGTCTTTCAAGAAGTACTTGAGGATGAAATAAAGAAGCATGGTTTATACAGCAGTCCAATGAAGCAAGCTTGAAACTCATTTCAACAATCTTACTCAAAGGGTGTTCACATTTGATTGGTATTATCTAAAAGAAAGATATAATACTGTTTTCCATGTCATTAAACATTTTTTCATGAATAAATTTGAAAATGATATCAGGTTAGGAAAGGAAGACAAAATCCAGAGTCAAAGGATCTTGATGGACTGTAACAAAAAGCCAGAATTAATAAGATAAAGTTCAGTGAATATAAATGTAACTTCTACCTTTACATATTAAAAAAAAAAAAAAAAAACTAGTATCAGAGGAGGAAGACCTTGATTAGGAGTAGTTTGAGCTCAGCGACTTGGAGGTTTTAACTGCTTTCAAAATCAATATGAACTAACGACACAACAAGGCTACTGTGATAGGTAAGATAATGTTAGACATTAAACCAGGGATGTAATTGTCCATTTATATCACGGAATGTTCACATTGGAGAGTTTGTTTTGATTTAAAGATACTGATTTCAACATTTTGTGGAAGTTACCTACAATCTAGAGTGCATAAAAAAGGATTTACAGAGATGATTTGGGGGACTTCTATTTCTTATAATGGCAAATTAGAAATTCAGTCCGATCTTCTGCTGAAGGAAACAAATAAGGTTTGATGATAAAACAATTCATCTTAAAAATATCGAAGAGCTAATAAGACAGTGAGAAATTTCCTGAAATGGGTTTCAGAAGAGGCAATGTTCAGTATACAATCAAAAATGGCCATTCACATTAGAAGACAAGACACCATGAGCAAAAAAGGGAAAATGATAGCAGAAGCAGACATCCAGGGAGTCCAAACACTGGAGTTTTCAAACCTTGACCATCAGACAATTCTGCTTACCATATCAAATAGATCAAAATAAAGATTGAAAATTTCAGAAGGAAACTAAAAGTCATACAAAGAAATGTAAGCCAATTTGAAAAATACATAGAAATTCTAGGGTATTTAGAGTGGTCTGAAACTATCATATAAGGAACATCCAAAAGTCAAAAAATGTTTAGCCTAAAAAAGGGGAAACACAGGTAAGTCCTAAGAGTAATCATCAGTTATTTGAAAAGAGCCTTTTCTATTGCCTTGATTCTGTGTTGCTCCAGGAAGCAAAACTAGATGCACTGGTTTGAAATGGCAGGGAGGCAGCTTTAAGCTCAGTTTGAGAAATATGTCTCCAACAATTAGAAATGTCCAAAATCACCTTCATTGTCTCAGAGAATTGAGATTGTTATCATCGATAGTGATCACCTATTTTTAGGCAGTTGCATACATTCCATATTATCAGAGAGTCTTTCTACTTCAAGTAAAATATTAAACTGTAAGGGCACTGTGTTTCTCAACTATAATTCTTTTGATTCCAAGTAGAAGCTAATATTGCCATAGACGTTACTAGAAAAATTCCAAACTGATATTTCCCAAAGTACGGTTTTAGAAAGTTCCAGGATTAAAATACTAGAGAAGAGTCCTGGGGTCAAAAAAGTTTGTGAAATTCTGAGTGAAGCAGAATTAAACAGGCTTCTCCATGGCAATATTTCTCAATGATTTTAATGTGCTCATTTGCATCAAAACATTCATGGGAATTTCTATGTGTAGCATTGATCATTTACAAAAACCAACTCTTTTCCTGTTCCTTATTTTCAAGACATGTTCTACAGAATACTTTTGGGAAAATGTTGGGCTAAATAATTCTACTCTTGATAATCTCAAAGACAATTTAGTGTTTTTCATTCTACATGAAGTCTTGAAAGAATTGAGTTGACAATATGATTCATATATAAACTTTTCATGAAGATAAAACCATGGAAAAACTATCATAATTTACCACAAAAGGTGTTCCCTTCTCTTTGTAAGATGTCACTTCCTTTCTCATAACGTATCATTGTTGTACTATGCATACTCCTATGTGACATAATCTAGTTGAAGTTCAGGCTATAAGAAGCAACGAAGTGCAGGTAGGAGAGGACAGTTGGAATTTTAAAAACCTCCTGGCATATCTAACTTACTTTAACAACTGGTTGTAGATCCATGAATTAGCCTAAACTTGTAAAAGCTGTTTGTTGTTGAAGCTGTTCTAACCATTAGAGCAGTAAGTTCCAAAAGTTTTAATTCTTTTCTGTTGCCTTGAGGATGTTACTTAAATGCAATGTGCCTCAGCTTTCTCATTTGTTAAATAGAAATCATGATCATAGGGCTGTTGCAAGAATTGAATTAAAGGAGATAATCCAGCACAGTGTTTGGCACATTATAAAAATCCAACAAATATTAGCTATAATTTTTATTGCAAGAGGTAGTACTTTGCTTTTGTTTGATCTTCAATACCATCCTGCTTCATTTGCATGACATGATGTATGTGAATTACCTACCTCTGTGCCTAACTCCTACTGGACACTCAAACTGGTAGTGACAGTGGTTGTGTTCTTTATAAACAGTTACCTCCTACTTGGTTTGAGGCTGGCAGTTTTCACCTTACAAAAGCCCTGCATTCTGCCCTATCTCAACAAATCTAGAGTCTAAAACAAATATTATTGGGTCATTGGAACTAGGTATTACTAGGTTACTGGAACTAGGAATTACTTATCACTTAATCTTTTGCACCCATTTCTTGTTTACAGCATTTATTAGTGTCTATAGTCAAATATGAGACAAATGAATCTCAGAAATGTTTAGTAATTTGTCTATGGTTATTCAACAAACCAAGAACCAAGTAACAGAAGCCTCTGTTCAATTATATCACCTACAAATCCACCAGTAAACAGCTGCTGGTAATGAGAACAATTTCCTTTCCTAAAAAGCTACTTCAACTAAGAAAAAAGAGGTATTGAATTGCTCTTTTTACAGTAATAAAACTGTCAGTTCAGTAATTTGTCTATGGTTATTCAACAAACCAAGAACCAAGTAACAGAAACCTTTGCTCAGTTATATCACCTACAAATTCACTAGTAAACAGCTGCTGCTGATGAGAACAATTCCCTTTCCTAAAAAGCTGCTTCAATTAAAAAAAAAAAAAAAAAAAAAAAAAAAAAACCACCAAGGTATTGAATTGCTCTTTTTGAGTAATAAAACTATCAAAAGAAAAAAAAATGAAAGTACAAAGACAGGGTCACGCTAGTGTTAAAATAAGCAATAGTGAATACAAGAAAGATGTGGCCAGGCACAGTGGCTCACACCTGTAATCTCCCCACTTCAGGAGGCCAAGGCAGGCGGATCATGAAGTCAGGAGTTCAAGATCAGCCTGGCCAAATAGTGAAACCCTGTCACTATTAAAAAAGAAAAATAATTTAAAAATACAAAAAATTAGCCAGCATAGTGGCGTGCACCTGTAATCCCAGCTACTCAGGAGGCTGAGACAGAAGAATCACGTGAACCTGGGAGGCGGAGGTTGCAGTGAGCCAAAATCACACCATTGCACTCCAGCCCGGGCGACAGTGTAAGACTCCATCTCAAGAAAACAAAAAAAAAAGGATGCAAAGAAAGGTTTAGCTTAGCTAGAGAAAATGATTTTGACAGGAAGGTTAATGAAATAAGACCATCGTTTGCTTAATAAAGTAGGGATATTAAAATCACAGACACTTTAGGAAAATGCAGATGTATTTATGGACAGAGTGTAAGAGTCCTATTTCAAGCAGAAAATACAACAGATATAAAAAGAGTTCTTTGCAACCTTTTCAACTGAACTCAATGATTCAGTCAAACGAAGAAAACAAAAATGCTTTAATAAAATTCTCTTTCTACTAAAAACGTGCTAAGTGGGTTTGTCAGACAAAATAAAACATTCAAGATATCTTGCTAACTTTGTATCCTCCTAGTTAATATATATTATTTACTCATATTAAATACATATCTACATTTTCCTAATGGATTACTACAGACATCACAGACTACCTGTAAACACACACTGTTTATCCTGAATCAAGAGGACCTGGCAAAGTAGAATGCATTTACAAACTAGGATAAATTTCCAAATGCCTTAAGCTTTAAGGTTTCTATTTTTCAAGTTATATATACCTATATGTTCATTATATATTATCTATATAATTATTTATAGAGAGCATAGTTAAATGGTCAAAAGTCTAGAACTTTCTCCCAGGCATTTCCTTATAAGTAACCCATCTTCTGTTCAATTTCCCATTGGCTTTAGAACTCACTCGGGCTTCCTTATTTTGAGGTATACATTAGTCTTCACAACCCAATCTAATCTGCTTCTGAAGGGTGATGTTAAGATATAAGAGTGAAGCCAAGATGCACTAGGATTGATGCCAGGTTGAGAGAATGAAATTAGAAGTAAAGACAATGCTGAGGTAAACTAGGCCATCTTTTACTTACAGCTGACACGTGCTGCAAGAGGCACATGACATCAATCATGTCCGCAAGAATAAGGAGTCTTGTCACTGCAGCCAGCAAGGCACGGGCGGCTTGAACCACAGCCTCCCTTTTTGGGAGAAAACAGGGGTCATCTGTGAATCTCTCAGCTGATACTTTCAGAGCTTCACCTGAAAAACACAACCCCGAATAAGTTATACTTCAAGTTTCAACTATGCCTATTTCAGAATTTATCAGCCAACCTAATTCCAAGTAAATTCCAAGATCAAGCATAATATAAAAATATTATCAGTTGACACTAGCATATTGTCTCTTAATAAACAATGCAATTTCAAATTAACATTTGTTTTTGACAAATATTCTGGAATTAAGAAGCATGATATCATTTTCTTGCAAAAAAAGTGCTGAATTAACTAAGAACATCTGGTAAAACTGCTGTCAACTTCTACATTTGCTGAATCTCATTTCTTGTAAAAGGTTTTATTACTAGAACTTCAATCATAAACAATTCTGCTTATAAAAACAGGGTAAATCTTTATTGAATTACTTTTCAACTCAATGGATGTTAGAAAAGAAGTAGCCTTAAGATAATAAGACTGCAGCTCTCTGATAAAAGTTTAACATAGGAAAATTTATTCTAAATTATCAATATAATGAGTAAACTATATCCTAAATTTAGTCACGGAAATAGTACTTCGCAGTGCATAATTGTTAGAGAATATTGTGTCCACTATTTTTAATGCTTTTTCATTTAAAATATATTTATTATAAAAGAAGTATGTATTCATTCATTGTTTTAAGTTCCCGGTTCAAAAGGGTATAAAATGAAAATATTTAATAAAAAGTCTCTCTTTACTCCCATCCAACAACATGATTGATAGAGAATTACCATATCCACTATTTTTTAAGGTTTTAAGTCTAAACGGTTTTTATTATAAAAGTATTATAACACATGTCCATTACTTTTAAATAATTCACTATACTAAAGAATATCAAGTATAAAATTTAAAAGTCTCCAAACGAATCCCCCAAAGCACCAATTATTCAGCTCTTGTATATCTATCCAGAAAATCTTCCATGAATGTATGATTTATGTGTATATGTATAGATACATACATGTTCTATATACATAAATGTATATGTATGTTTTATATATGTGTATGTTTTATGAATAGATTCATATACATTCACATATACAAATATATGTCCTTATAAAGACAGATTTTATAAGAAAACATAGTTATTTTACAAGTTGTAAGAGGAAAAGATAAAAATATAGAGCCTTTAATAAGTAGTATCATACTAGAGAAATTTTGTATAATTTCTTCTTTTTGATTATCAATTTGTTTTCCTTTTATACTTGGAAATAGACAACCAGGAGGCAATACAGCACGATAATTAACATTGTGGGCTCTAGAGCCAGACTGCTTCAATGTCTCTGTCCTAGTACCTTAATCAAGTCACTTAACCTCATTACTCTTCATTTTCTTTTTTTAAATTAATTAATAATAATACCTACTATTTTATGAGTATTAAATAAGAGCACATAAGTTATATTTCACTGATACATTGTAACTTATTTTACCAGGCCCCTACTTGAACACATAAGGTATTTCCAACTTTTTCCTATTTCATATAATACTACAGAGAACGCCCAGGACATATATCTTTGCATGCATGAACAAGTTTAGCTGTCAGATAAATTCCTAAAAGTAGAATTGCTGAGTCAAGGGGCAAATGAATTTTAAGCTTTGTTATATTTGCCACAAAATTATCCAAAATACAATCATCCCATCACAAATATACAAAAGGGTCTGTCTTACCGATTTATGGATTACATCCATAAATATTTTAGTTCTCATTGACTCATGAACCTTAGCATAAAGAAAATTTAGTCAGTTATTTTATTAAATAAAATAAAGAATACTGTTTCTTATAATAGATAAAACTTGTGAAGAGCTCTGAGACTGTCTTAACATGTTAATATGTCTCATTTAGATCTCTTTAGCAATACCAAGTTAGGAACTAGGACTCTAGATACTTCTGAGATCAAATTCTTACATGCCCCTTTTAGCTCTGGGAACTTGGACACTAAATACCTTCAATGTCCTTATCTATAGGAAAGGGGTAAAAATATGACTTATCTCACAGTGTTTCCTGGATGCTTGGATGAGACAGTTCATATAATATATTTAGCACAGTATTTAAACATGGAAAGTACTCAACAAAGATTAACTGTTTGTTATTTCGGGGGAAATTTCTAATAGAGATGGTAAATTTTTAAGACCAATAAGTGGATGATTTTCATGTGCTTCTCTGCAAGTCAGAATTGCTGCTATGAGACTATAAAAAGTTAAGCTGACCTCCAAAATTTGGAGAACAGATGAATGCCCACAAAAAAGGATTATTTTTTTCTTCTTGTAATTATGAGTTGGAAAGTTATAATAGCCTTTTTAGAATACTGCCTTTGACTTTACATACTAAAACTAAATATATATCAAAAAATTATGTATTTTTGACTCTAAAAAATGTTGGAATGTTGAACAACTGGCTGAAGAGCCATATTCAGAAAGAATTCATTTAAACAAATACTATATCCTTGTCTTCATTAAAGGGATATGAAGAGCCAGTCAGGTAGGTGTGTTGGGAAGAGTAAAGTCACTCCCAAAATACATTAATAAAGATGCTATAACTTAAATTCTTATTGCTGGACTTGTCCCTAATTTCCCCAATATTCCTAACCCCTTTCAGCTCGTTTCAGCCCACACTCTGGTCCTAACTTAAACATCACTTCCTATGGGAAGCTTGGACCCCCACCCCCCCATTACTAAGATAGGTCTTACAATGATATCCTATGCTTTCTACTGTAACTTTCATCATAATTTATTATAACAAATTGTGTCAAAACCTGTCTTTTCTTCTAGATCATAAACTAGTAAGTGCAAGAGCTGCATTGGTCCTGGTCACCCCAGCTTTCTCAGGATCTACAATAGTGCCTACTCTTGCATATATTCAACACATTGACTACAAATTGCTGAATGAGTATGTGCATGAATACTATTCAACTTTTATTTGATAAACATTTGTTGTTCCCTATATTAAACAACTGTATCCTAGGTATCCAGGATCTAGATATCAGTATGAAACAGTTTTGCAGCCCAAGAAGTTCAGAGTCAAGTGAAAGCCAACAAACACTAATACAATCTAAACAGGTCTCTGGTACAGGCCTGTACAAAGGACTAAGAGATACGGAGGAGGACCTACCTCTGCCTGAGTTGTCTGAAAAAATACAAAGGAATGTTCTAGGTAAAAGAAACATATTCCAACTCTGATAAGGTATTGATAATGATAGTTGGTTTATAGAATGTAGCTAGTTCACTGTCAAATTGATTTCTGACAGGAGAAAATGGTTGTTTTCCTAATTAAATAGAAAAAAAAGTACAAGTTTCCTTTCCATATAGAATATGAGCATCTATTTTTATAAAGTCTCATGTGAAGAGTCTACTCTTTTGAAATATCATTCCCAATCTTGCTTATAATGCTTTTACTTTGAAGTTTATTGAATAGGAAATTTCACTTTTAAAATACATACAAATAAAAATAACTGCTTTTTTCTTGAAGAAATTCCACTCTACACATAAAAATAATTTACTAAAGGTCTTGAAAATGCCACAAGAACTAGTTTCAGAAAACTTATTTCTACTGAATCCATTTAGTCCTTTTCCTAAAAAATGGGATTTTTTTAATCATTAAAAAAACAGTTATGAAATGCCTGGTAAAATAAGGTACTGGAGTATATAGTCTACAAATATCTATAGAGGTAACTTTTATACACCCATATAAGTTTAAGAGTTGAAAATTTCTGAATATACAAATATGTAGAATCTGACATATAAAACTTTTTATATAATCAAATAAATAAACTCCAGAAGTACAAAAAAAATTGTTGGCCAATACACATATTACAAAATATTCTTTATTTTATAAAGCTTGCTACATGTTCTTTTACAGGTTCGTTTGCTGCATTTAAAAGTATAATTCTACTTTCTAAAAGTGATTATATTGATTATAAACTTAAAAAGTCAAAGAAAACACGGTATAAGAAAAATATTGATAGGAAAAAGAGAATAACCAAAATGAAAAGGGGCAGGTACTAAAGATAAAAATTTCCCCAACTTTTATTTGACATTATGCTTATTATTCAATTAAGATTCCTGATATAGGCATCTGGCCAAGTGATACATCATGGTAAAAGGTTCATATTATACATATATAACATGCATTAGTACATATTCATTTATTCAATATATAATAGAGTTCACGGACTGAGACTAAACACTCAGGGTTTGTTTTTGTTTTTAACTGGGAAACTGCCATTTCGAATTTGAAAACTCTGAAGATGTAGAATCTTAAATTAAAATTTTTAGCAGACAATTATTACATTTGGCAGAAAAGAGGATAACCTCAATTCAATCCTAAACTTACACAGCTGTTTAAAAAAAAAAAAAAAAAACATTAAAAAAGACCCTCCTTTAAAATGTTCAAGACAGTTGGACTATAAGGAGCAAACATGTTTTGTATGATAAAAGAATATCTTATCATGGCAGGTGGAAAGGCAGGAAAGCTAGCCACTGCTGTGTGGACCCAGGGTTGGGTGCTACAGCAGGGTTGTAGACTAGGAATGCAGTTGCATATGATTGCTACTGCAAGCTATTGGCTGTGTTTTATTTCCATTTTATTACGTTCGAACTCAGTATAGTCTTATTAAAAGTTATAATTTGCTTCCAGCCAAGGCAGAGTAACAGAGACCAGATATCTACCTTTCCTACCTGAAACCAAAACATAGACCAAATAAATGCAAAAATGGTTATAAAGCACTGGATGTCAGGCAATGAAGGACAGTAATCCCTGAGAAATGAACAACAACAACAAAAAAGGATGATAGCCCAGCTTACCACCATGAGAGACTTTCCTGGCCACGATACAGGAAGAGGAAACCAAGGCAGAGCCTGGCAAACTCTCTGAGCTGAGGAGACAAAGCTGAGAGCCCTGGGAGATCAAGGCAGTAAAAGTACAAAATAGAATAGAATATGATAAAGAGAAGAGATCCACAGAGAAAGAACACAGGTAATCTGCACATGCTCCCGCTTGAGTATTCAGCTGAATACTGATCAACCCATATACTGGAAGAAACCACCCAAGGCTAGGGAAAGAACCATTTCAAAAAGATTTGAGGTAACAGTACTTGCCACTCACACAGGACTGAGAATAATGCCTGTCCAACCACCAGACTGGAAAACTTCATAACTCATGGAACATTCAAATACAAAAAAGAGTCTTGTCTCAATAGTGGGAAAGAATTAGCCTTAGACAGAACATTGCCCTAGTGCCCTCTAAAAATGACAGAGAAAGCAGAATTCCCAACTTGAAGACCAGCAACATTCATGCATCAAAAAAGACAGAGAGCCAGGTAAAAGCAACAGCAGACCAGCATAATGATTTAATGAGAATGGAAGGACATGAGCAGCCAGCCACTGAGCCCTGCACCATTGGGAACTCTCAAAACGGATTCTATAAAATTATATACAATTCTTTCTAAAACATAAAATTTGGTAGGGCTAGTTTTCATAAAAGTAATAGAAATATCTCCCAATCATCATAAATAGGATATAGTAGCAGCTGTCTTAAAAGACTTCCTCTTAACCACTCTGTAAACTAATAAATTAACTCTTTTTATTCACTCTTCGCAACATATTAATGATATCTCCTTTCTGGTATGTAAAATACACTGAAGACCTTCTGCTCCCAATAATGGAAGTTGATCAAGAATTTGAAAAGGTTTGTTCCCCAATCTTTTCATGTGAGTTGTAATTACTTTTATATTGTTTTATTATTAACTATACAAATCTATCAAATATAAGCACAAAAAATATTAATTCTTTAAAAACTCACTTTTAATGCTTTGGAGACATTCAGTAAAGGTGAATCGCTAAAAATGTTGTTAAGTTGGGTATGGAAGCAAAAAATGGTAAAAGTTGGGGCAGGGCAAGGCAAGAGAAAGGATTATAAAAGATCAAGAAAGATTCTGTAGTTAGGTAGTCTCCCAAATGTCATTAAGTTTTCTTCCATGAAGACACCAAAACTGGAAATTTTAGTCAATATCGTTTGGTTGTAGTTTCGGTCAAAACAACTATATAAGATACAATAAACAAACTACGCTAAAAAGAAATTGGATAATGTTCATGTTACATCCTTCAATATAAAATAAAATATTTAAGGTGTGTGCTTGTATGTGTATAACTAATGAACTAATGAACTTTTTACTTCTAATAATGAGAACAAATATACGTTGACGCAAAAATTATCTGCTGTATTTTAAAACACTGGAAATAACTTTCAGTCACATTTAGTCAAACTTTAATTATATACGTATATGTAAAAGTGCACAACTCCTAATTTAAAACTTTATTAATATATTTTTATGAGTAAAATATTTTGTATAATGTATCTATAAACTATGTACCTAAATAAATTTCAATATTAAGGAAGCTTTTAAAATAGGGCTAAACATCTTTTCAGAATTTCAAAGAAAAATGAATTATTTTTAATTTTCAAAAAACTGACCAAGTCATTTCATGTCATATTTAAACTTGACAATTTTTTTTCTATGCAGGCTCTCACTTCGTCACCTAGGCTGGAGTACAGGGGTAATCTTAGCTAACAGCAGTCTCAAACTCCTGAGCTCAAGCAATCCTCCGGTATTCACCACCAAACCCAACTAATTTTTTGTATCTCTTGTAGAGATAGGGTCTCATTATGTTGCCCAAGCTGATCTAGAACTCCTGGCCTCAAGTGATCCTCCCACCTTGGCCTCTAACAATGCTGGGATTACAGGCATGAGCCACCCCACTGAGCTAAATTTGACAATAATTTTAAGATAAAATATACAAAATATATTCCTACAACTAATCATCTCCTGGTGTTAGAAGTTTCTTATACTTAAAGTGGTTTACAGGAAAACAAACTGACAAAAGAACAAAACAATCCATATTGTAAACCAATCAATAAAAAGTGAAAATAGTATAGATTTATAACTTAATTAAATGTTTAAACTTTGAGCTGAAATACCTGCCCACAATTACTGTCTATTGAATTTCTCTCCCTACAACCTATTAACTGATATGCCACCTACCAATAAACACTTTTATATTATTCTTGATGTCAATTTAATTATTTTGAGGTGAAAAAATAAGCCTTACAACTAAGATTTCTGACTAAAATTAATTCATCCTTTTTTTATAATATTTCATTTTATGGCTAAATATAGTAAGCTTAGCCATGTATACACTTACATTACACTACACTGAAAAATTTGTATCTTTGCTTTTTTTGACAACTGCAAAAAGAATCTCATTCTAGTGCATTGAGGTTGAAAGTTATTTTTTAATAAATAATACCTAATCCTTACAAATGGTTCATTCATTCATATATCAAATATTGAGCATTAAAATATGCAAAGCGCTATGGGGTATACAACAATGATTATAACATGGTATCTACCAGGTACCCTCAAATAGGTAAATGAACCACTTTAATGAGAAGATTCTTCTGTTTTGTTTTAAATGTCAGCATCTTCAGATATACCTACCTCAAAGTATATTAAGATATAATTCTATAGCGCCTCCCCCCCAAAAAAAACAAATATAATAATTCTCCATAGGCACAATTGTTAAAGACTTCAATTATATTTTATGTATGATTTGAAAGTTCTATGGGGAAAAAAATGAAAAACAAGAGTGACTACATCAAAGCATCGCTCAAACATTTTAAAATAAAATTACCAAGTGTCACTTGTAATAAGCCTCAACAAAGTTCTATTCTTCAATAGGTTAAATAACAAAGTAGAATTCAGGCTTCACTTTACTAGAAATTCAAGTCCCACAGCTGTGATCAGAGCAATAAATATTTAACAAATTTATTCTTTCAAATATCACCTCATTCAGAGTACTATAGCTGTTAATCAATAAGGTAAAAATTTGGCCCAGTTGATATGCTCCTTATGTAGAAATGACAGAAGTTATTTTAGGGCCCCCTTACAAAGTCTTAGCTCATAAGCTCACACAAAACTTGCAAGGAAGTCAAGGTGGCTAATTGTACATACTGAAAGTATAGAGTCAAACCCAAAGGAGCATAAAATTGTAGTGAAGATAAACATCTAGGATTCTGAACCATTACAAAACTAAATACATTCCATTCACAAGAGCATCAGAGAATAAAAAAATTAGGGATAAATTTCACAAAGAAGAGTAAGACTTGTACGC
The DNA here is from genome assembly GCF_001604975.1 of Cebus imitator. NCBI lineage: Eukaryota > Metazoa > Chordata > Mammalia > Primates > Cebidae > Cebus > Cebus imitator. The sequence goes on from NW_016107605.1 coordinate 2,374,730, forward strand.
ACTGAAAACTGCAAAACATTGCTGACAAATTGAAGATCTAAACAAATGTAATCATATCTCATGCTCATGGATTAGACGACTTAATATTGTTAAGATAGCAATACTCCCCATATTGGCCCACAGATTCAGGATACGACTGATACGACTTAGATGTTTATCCCCTCCAAATCTCATGTTGAAATGCAATCCCCAGTGTTGGAGTTGGGACCCAGTGGGAATGTCTTGGTACTGTCCTCGCGATAACAAGCGAGTTCTTGCTCAGTTCACATGAAATCGGGTTGTTTAAAAAAGTCTGGGACCCCCCACTCCTCTTGCTCCCGCTCTCATCATGTGACACGCTAGCTCCCCCTTTGCCTTTCCATCGTGATTGGAAGTTTCCTGAGGCCCTCACCAGAAGCAAATGCTGGTGCTATGCTTCATGTACAACTGCAGAACCATGAGTCAATTAAACCTCTTTATAAATTACCCAGTCTCAGGTATCCCTTGATAGCAATGCAAAAATGGACTAACACACTTTTAACAAAATCCTTGCTGACTCTTTTGAAGAAATTGACCAGCTGATCTTAAAATTCATACATAAATGCAAGGGGCCCAGAATAGCCAAAACAATCTTGAAAAGGAGGGGCAACTTATAGAAATCACACTTCCCAATTTCAAAACTTGGAAGCTATAATAATCAACAGAATTGACATCTCAGAAATAAGCCCTTAAATTTATGGTGTGTTGGTTTTCAACAAAGGGGCCAAGAAACTTCAGTGGGAAAGTAACAGTCTTCTAGCACAATAGTGTTAATATATTATACATTTTAATGTGAAGATTTATAGCACAATAGTGCTGCTGGGACACTTAGATATCCACATGCAAAAAAAGAAATCTAAAATGTGGACCTCTATCTCATACCACACACAAAAGTTAAGTCAAGGTAGATCATAGACCTATGTGTAAGAGCTAAAACTATAAAACTCTTAGAAAAAAACAAGAATAAAACTTTATTATCTTGAGTTAGGCAACATTATTAAGGTAAAAAGACAACTTACAGAATGTAAGAAAATGTCTGTAAATCCTATACCCAAGCTTATACCCAGAATCTATAATAAAAAAAATTTTACTACTTAATAATAAAAAGATAACCCAGTTTTTAAAATAGGCAAAAGGTCTAAATAGACATTTGTCCAAAGAAAAAATACAAATGGTCAATAAGCACATAAAATGACATTCTATCATAAATATAATCTAAATTATTAAAGCATAATTTAAAATGTATAGAGGTTTTAATGAGGACCTTTGAAAACTTTAAGTCATTTAAAAATAGGCACATTTCTTGTGTAATCAAAAACACGGGGCTAAAAACATACCTGTAGAGGAGACCCCAAAAAAATCAATGTATATGTATGTGTACTGCGAATTGCCACTTTAATAATTGTAAAACCTAATAATTATTATAATGAAGTAGAAGAAAAGTAACATTTACATACATTGCAGCTAACTCCTCTCCTTGCAGGGAGTATCAAGATCATTAAAAAGGTGGGGGGAGATGGTGTCAATCTCGTTTACCATGCTGCAGCAAAACCCTGAGCAGAATGTGTCTCTCTCAGAAATCCCTCGAGACCCCATTGAGCTCATTATGGTAGCTAAAAGGCAGACTCTAAGCTATAAATATTGGTTGTCTTTTGCTTAAAAATTAACAGCAGCTTTAATTGTCCTTTTTTTTTTTTGCTTTTCCCACGAATGATACATTCAGTCTGAGAAACTTAAGATTCTTAACAAGTAGGAGGTCAAATATTTTTGAAACTCCTTGGATCCTTAGTTCCTTTACTTCAGACAGAGTCAGCAAACTGTGGAAAAAAGCCAAATCCAGCCTGCCCTGTTTATGTGCAGCCTACAAACTAAGAATGTTTTCTTATATTTTTAATGGTTGGGAAAAATCAAAATAATAATATTTTATGACATGTGAAAAATTATATAAAATGTAAACGTCAGTATACATAAATAAAGCTTTATTGAAAACCAGCCATACTTTTTTGTTTATTGCTTACCTATTTCTATAGCTATTTTCATTCTTCAACAAGGTTAAATAGTTGCAACAATGTATGGCCCAAAAAGCCTGAAATATTTACTCTGGCCTTTTACAGAGAATGTTTGCTGATCCCTCATCTGAGATAAATGAACTAATAAATACTCAAATTTTTTTTAAAAAGCACTTCATTTTTTAAAAGTTCATATAATTAACAAGGGTCTCCATTTTGATATATTAAAATGTGGCTCAAAAATTCTTTTTCATAAACTCTTTAGTTAGCTTTCATATCTTAAGCTGAATATATAGGCCTTGCCTGAAAATCCCAGACAACATAAAGTTGAATTTATCCCTCAAAAGAATAAAATTTGACCCAGCATTCTTTCAGCTTCAGTATTCATATATCTAATAATTTTAGCATCTCAGGAATTTTCCATATGCCTCAGTTAAATGGTTCCCTGAAGAATATTCAGCCAGCTCTAAATAATGGTCCCAGTGTAATACCAAAAGGAGGTATGAATTTTCTCCTCACTCCAAAGCATAATAGTGAAAAACTATACTCCAGGGGTCAACAGCCAGCTCATCTATCTTGTTCACTACCTTTCAATGAAATCCTGAGCAAGTCACATAATTTTCTAATATCAATATCCTTATTATGCAAACACAAAGATATAGCAACACAATAAAGAAAACAGGTGAAAGCCTTTAGTTCTCAGAGAAACTAAATAAACACGGAGTTCTTAAAAGGCAAAATTATCCTTACTGCTGTGTTAATATTTTATACATTTTAGTGTGAAGATTTATTATGTTAAAATCAAAGCTACGCCCATGAAACTGCCAGAATTTCCCATGGAGCTTCAGCAAACTTTCCTGTCTCAGCCCATCATAAATCTCAGCTTGCTATTGCTACAGAAGGGAGGCAGGGAAGTGCTGGGTAGAGGAGGGTGTGGTCCCTGGGGAGGGCTCCACCTTCCGGCCTGTGCCCACGGGCCTAAGTGAGGACAGGCACTCCTGCCTTGGCACCCAAATGTTGCATTTCCCAAGACTGCCCTGGCTAGCCATGCCACCATCCTGTGCCTATAAAAACCCCCGAGACCCTAGCAGGCAGACACGCCAGCGGCTGAGTATGGAGAGAAACACGAAGGTGAAGGAACACACAAGTGGCTGAATATTGAGAGGGAGTCGAGAGGAGCGGATCGGAGGAAAAAGACACAAGTGGCTGGACGTGAAGAGGATGCCAAGAGCTCACGAGCCAGCCATCGACGGGTGGAAGATGTGAAGTTTTGATGGGCAGTGGAGAAGACTCAGGCAGTTGAGTGGCTGACTCCAGGGGAAAAGCATCTCCCTTCTGTCTTCCCTACCTGCTGCGAGCTACTTCAACTCAATAAAACCTTGCACTCATTGTCCAAGCCCACATGTGATCCAATTCTTCTGGCACACCAAGGCAAGAACCCCAGGATACAGAAAGCCCTGTCCTTGTGATAAGGCAGGGGTCTAATTGAGCTAACACAAGTCGCCTACAGATGGCTAAACTAAAAGAGCATCCTGCTTTGAGCAGCGAGGCACTTAAGAAGCAAGCAACAACCCCATCACATGCCCCGTGAAGAGGGCAACGGAACTTTTCCCGTTTCACTCTTAATTACACTATTTTAGGGGTTCAACTGTCCATAACCAGTAGATCATCAATAGCAACTCTCAGTTCCAAATGCCTCCCTTCGGAGGTGCTTGAAACTGGTATTTATTAAACTGGGTAAATGCCATAGACTAAAGAGGAAAGAGGAGGTCAAAAATATTGGGTAAAAAAAGGAGCAATGAAAAATGTTGGAATGTAAGGAGGAAAGGGTGAAGCAAGCAAGGGGAAAATAACAGTTGCTAATTCTTTCTTTTGGATTATCAGTATAGACTGAATATTTGGCAAGGAAGATAAAAACAGCAGATCTCATTGAGAGCCACTAGTGTCCAAAAGCAAAGACAAATGAGAAGTATCATTTCATATAATGTGCTAGCACACAGAAAAGGATAATAGTGCACATTCAAGAATACAATATGACAATTCAAGGATGCATTTGATATTCCAGGTCTATGCATGTTTAAGTACAATCATTCCTTATTTTATAGTTTCTTATAGTTTTTTTTTTTTTTTTTGGTTGTTGTTAGAGGTTAGACCTGGACCAGCCAAATCCTTGAGTCAACTCAGAATAATGATTATATAATTTTCATGCAATACTATTTTTTTCTTCAACTTTTAAGTTCAGGGGTACATGTGAGAATGTGCAGGTTTGTTACACAGGTAAACATGTGACCTGGTGGTTTGCTGCACAGATCATCCCATCACCTAAGTATTAAGCCCAGCACCCATTAGCAATTATTCCTGATGCTCTCCCTCCCTCACCCCACGACAGGCCCCAGTGTGTGTTGTTCCAGCTTTGTGCCCATGTGTTCTCATCATTCAGCTCCCACTCACACATGAAAACATGCAGTGTTTGGTTTTCTGTTCCTGCATTAGTTAGCTAAGGATAATGACTTCCAACTCCATTCATTTCCCTGGGCATGTCAAAGGACACAATCTCATTTCTTTTTATGGCTGCATAGTATTCCATGATGTATATGTACCACATTTTCTTTATCCAGTCTATCACTGATGGATGCAATGCTATTTTTAAGTGGATTCTCCATCAACATATTTTTTCTTTGGCCCTTTTTTAACCCCATTTTTTACTACCTATTCCCTTTCACTGCCAGAAACTTCTCTTGTTCTGTGACCTTAAATCTTCACTGATTTGGGGACACTGGTACACCCTTTAGTTTTGTCTTTCAACTGTGATTTCAATTTGAAGAGAAATTTAATATGGAATGTGTGTGTGACAAAAATAGTTTTGCTGTAAAGAACATGCCCTTCAATAAACTTCAGCAATTCCTTTTTCTCCATAATAGACCCTCAGGCACTTAGACTCACTAGCTCCTAAAAATCATTTGTAACTATACCCCTTAAATCTGTATTTCATAATAATACATTATGTACAAAATTTAATTTATTTTATCTAGGTTTATACATACTAACTGGTACCTTGAAGTCAAACCATCCTTTCTTAATTCTTCTTTTATCAGAAATGAGTTCATAAGCTGTGATCCTGAAAAAACTTCTTGAGTGACTATCTAAATCTAAACATTTTACAATCCTCTTAGAATATTACTAATTAACTGAGTCTTTAGCTCAAAGTATCTCCTATTAGTGTGGGAGACATAATCGTAGTTTGGATATTAAGAAACCTACGTTTTACTTCTTAGCAGCATTTAAAAAATGACATTTAAAAATATGGGGAAGAATATTATCCTCTGGGAATTAAACTGCAGTTATCACATACACAATGGATGGAAGAGAGATACACACACACACACACACACACACACACACACAAGAATTTTCTTCTCACATCCAAGAATAGGATAGTAACAAATTATATTTTGAGGGTCAAATGACTAGTCATCTTAAAGTAACAGAATGGATCCCAGGCTTCAGATGATGGCTAAACTTGACTATAAATTAATTAAAAGTTTTGGTATATCTAAAAAAAAAAACAAGGAATTGTCAATCAAAAAGGGATTATGTCAACCATGGAAAAAAGAAAACCACAAAAGTTGGTGATATTCATCTAAACAGTTTCCAAGAGAGTAAGAGCTTTATATAATAAACCATCCATAGTATATCTCCATTGGTAAGATTATCTCTACAGAAAGGATAGATGAATCCGATGTGTGTTTTTCTTTTTTAGACAGAGTCACTCTCGCCCAAGCTGGAGTGCAGTGGCACAATCTTGGCTCACTGCAACCTCTGCCTCCTGGTCTCAAGAGATTTTCCCGCCTCAGCCTCCCAAATAGCCTGGCTAATTTTTTGGTATTTTAGTAGAGAACAGGTTTCACCATGTTGCCCAGAGTGGTTTCAAACTCCTGATCTCTAGCAATCCACCCACCTCGGCCTCCCAAAGTGCTAGGATTATAGGCATGAGCCACCACATCCAGCCAAATCCAATGATTTTTAACTTGCACCCTTAAGCGTTCAATTTATCCAGCTTCCTTTTTTCTATGTCTATGCTCACTAAGCAATCTTCTGGTTATTATTTATGTTGCCTATATTGGTCCATCTACAGTGAGAGAACATATTGGTAGTGTGGGTGTACTTTGCTCTGCATAACTTCTTCATTATAAATTTAAAATAGGTCCTGATTTTACATCTCAGCTTCATGATCTTAGTTAATGTGAGTATACTCCTGAGAAACAAATCTGGTCTTGGCATATGTATCTGAAACGGATCTTAGTTTCAAATAACAGAATCTATTCTAACTAATTTAAAGGTAAAGGAATTTGTTCGGGGTTATTGGTTATTTACAGAATTTCTGAAAGGCTCAGAAAAGTCAGGTTTGAATGATATTAAGGCAGGAACATCAGCCAAAAAAAACTTCCAATATCACCATAGTTCTATTTTAGTAGAAATCCCACTGTTGTCACTACTCATCACTCAACACCTATGATACTAGGAACTGGCCCTGAGAAACTGTCAAGACTGCCCTAAAAGAACAAATGTTTCTGCCACTAGATTGCAGCAAGACCCTATCTCTCTAAACATGGCCGCTCTCATGCTGCTTACTTCATCCTTCCAAGTCTCACAGGTATGCATCTTTTTTGCAGAACCTAAGCCATATTCCCAGATGCAAGAAGAGTCTTTGAAATGTATTTTTTATCTTTCCAACCTCTGTAGGATGGCCCCTTCCAAATATACTCACACTAGAAAGGAGTTGGAATTGGTCAAGTGAATCTTACCTTATTAAAACTGCTTAAAGCACTGTTAAAACTGTGTCATGTTTGACACCTCTTCCACCCACCCCCCTTTCTCTCAATTCTACCATGATTAAAATCAGGCTATTAATATAAATTCTATTCTTCACTGAGATTGTTACAAAGATTGTGCCATTGATACATGTCAAAGATTTTTAACAAAGCATGAAACTATATGAATGCAAGAGAACACTGTTATAATTACTAATTATTGAAAGCTTACCATGTATCACTCATGGACTAAAAACTTTATATTTTATACAATAATTATAGTAGAGGAGGTAAGGAAAAATATTAACAACTACACATTATTGCCTCCTCTCATATTTTATATGTGGCCATTTAAAGCAGTTAAATAAATTCCCAGATACTTTAAATAATTTAACTATTTACTTAGGTTAAATGACTCTTAAGGTTAAGGCTTAAAATTAAACCTGAAATGTAAAAGTAAACTGTTTACTTTTTACAAAACCTTGCCTAGGAAATGGCCTTCAAAAGTTTCATGCTTTTAAATAATTAAAACCAGCCTGCTAAACTCTATAATAACACTTGGTGGCTGGGTATGGGGGTACACGCCTGTAATCCCAGAACTTTGGGAGGCCAAGATGGGCAAATCACAAGGTCAGGAGATCAAGACCATCCTGGCTAACACAGTGAAATCCCGTCTCTACTAAAAACACAAAAAGTTAGCTGGGCATGGTGGCACGCACCTATAGTCCCACTACTCGGGAGACTGAGGCAGGAGAATTGCTTGAATTCGGGAGGTGGAAGTTGCAGTGGGCTGAGATCACAACACTGCACTCCAGCCTGGGCAACAGAGTGAGACTCCATCTCAAAAAAATAAATTAATTAAATTTAATTAATTAATTAATTAATTAACACTTAGCTCCTTAAGAACTTAAGGTTGCTCCCTGATTCCTAACATATCAATGTACTTTTTCCATCTAAGGGTAGGTTCAACTTTGAATCAGCAGGTCCTAAATTACCTACTTTCACTTGATTCGTTCTGTGTTCCAAGTTAACTATTTACCATAATCCTTTTAACTCTACTAACGTATGCTAGCTCAGACCATTCCCTTGACTGGGAAGTTCACTGGGTCTATCAGTCCATTAAAAATGGCACCCTGAGCATTCTTATTTAATCAAGTCTTTCTCCAGACCTCACAGAGACAGAAATAGAAAAACTACAGAAAAGGAATAAAACCATAACAGGATTGTTAAGGGGAGCCAACAGTAGTTGAGAGCCTCCTGAAGAAGGAAAGCTAATGGAAGGCTGTTGACAGATGAAAACAAAAAGAGAAAGTTACAGTCTAGAATATGATATGAGAAGTCTGCAGAGGATGTCAGAGTCATTCTGCCCACTAGAATCCAAAGAATCTCTGGCTTGCAGTTGGCAAGTATGATACAAGGCAGAAATGAGCAGAGGGTCTGAAAACTGAGGTGATCACTTGAATTCCTATATGTAATTCCTATATGTGAAATGCCGTCCTCCTTGTCACTTTCTCTATTACTGTTTGCCAACAGCTCAACACTTAACCCCAAGTCATAAAATGAGGGCTTTTCTTCACGACGTAATTGAGAAAATTATCTAGGGAGTACAGCCCCAGAGAGAAGCCCTCCATATTCTGACAGAGTTTCAAAGCTGTTTTATGGCAAGAAAGAGGGAAAATGCCAGAAAGGGAAAGACAAGGGATAAATAAAATGGTGTGTCTAACCCAGAGACGTCTAAATGATAGCCAAGTTTATACATAATTGAAAGGAAAAAATGCAGTTACAGGAGAAATATCTCTATGGGAAAAAAAGACTTCACAAAACAGCTATTATGATTGAAAGAGAGACCAAATTTAGAATATGATAGAGATTCAGAACCTCCAGAGAAAACAAAAAATATATATAGAAAACACATAGCCCAAACATGAACTAGACCAGTGTAGCACAATTTTAAGCAATAAAAAAGAAAATCCATTTGACCTTGATCGTAAATCATTCCCCTTTGATTGGCCCAGGGGTTGTGACATTGGATCCTTGGAGAAGACATGATTTCAGTATCCTACTTCACCCTGTACTAAATAAAATGCATAGAGGTTGGCCAGATGCAGTGACTCATGCCTGTAATCTCAGCACTTTGGGAGGCCAAGGCAGGTGGATCACAAGGGCAGGAGATCAAGACCATCCTGGCCAACATGGTGAAACCCCATCTCTACTAAAAATACAAAAATTAGCTGGATGTGGTGGCGCATGCCTGTAATCCCAGCTACTTAGGAGGCTGAGGCACAAGAATCACTTGAACCCAGGAGGCGGAGGTTGCAGTGAGCCAAGATCACGCCACTGCACTCCAGCCTGGGTGATAGAATGAGATTCCATCTCAAAAATAATAATAATAATAAATAAAATAAAATGCATAGAATCACAATAACACTGATGTTGCACTGTCATTTTCAACTTTTACTATTAACTAATGAACAAATGCAGATGACTTTATTATGGTTGCATATCAGAATTAAAATATTAACAACCTTGGCCAGGCACGGTGGCTCACACCTGTAATCCCAATACTTTGGGAGGCCAAGGCAGGCAGATCACCTGAGGTCAGGCGTTTTAGACCAGCCTGGCCAACATGGTGAAACCCCATCTCTACCAAAAATACAAAAATTGGCCAGGTGTGATGGCTCGCTTGTAATCCCAGCTACTCAGGGCTGAGGCACAAGAATCGCTTGAACCCAGGAGGCAGAGGTTGCAGTGAGCAGAGATCACGCCACTGCACTCCAGCCTGGGCAACAGAGCAAGACTCCATCTAAAAAAAAAAAAAAAATTAACAACCTTGTCAATGTAAGAATAAAATTTGAAGTGACAGAAAACAGAAGAAAAAGGTAGAATGCAGAAGTAAAGGGGGAGGAAAGTGGGTTGGGTGCTGTTATTCTTACTATACACAAAGAGAGATCAGGACACTAATTAAAGGTGATGGAATACAAAACAGGGATAATAATTAAACAAAAAATAATTCAAATTATCAAACACTGGAAGGAAGAAAGGATAAGCGCACAGAGGCAGAGGAACAAAACTTTCATATTCATGACAGGGAGTAAATAGATAATGCCTTAAATAAATCAATCAAGGAAAAGAGTTATAAGATATGATGTAAAGTTATGAAGAAAGCACCAGAAGATCTAAAATCAGACTTGCTTCTTCCAGGTTATGGGACTGGAAGGAAAAGAGGTTTTTTCTTGGCTGTTGGACTGAACGTTGCAAGGAGTAGGGCAGGAGATTACTGTTTTTCATCATGAGTTCTTCTGCGCTGTTTAATTTTTTTATGATATGCATATTTTGATCTAAAATTTTTATAGATCTGAACTGAACTTCAACTCCTGGAAAATTATCAATTAGCCTTCTTCATTCTGACCATTCCATTGCTATGTATTCTTTTAACACTTTTATATTTAAAGGTACTATAATATCTTGAACATTTTCATCTTTTATAATTATCCTCATTTACTTTCCTGTTACTAAGTTATACTGAAGTTCCTTGAAGTCAGTAATCAGAACTTATGTTTTAATAAGATTATCAGCATTTGATACAGAGTCCAATATATTTGTAATTTTGAAAATGTATTAAGTGTTCAGGGAAGGGAAGGAAGGAGGGAGGGAGGGAGGGAGGGAGGAGAGGGAGGGACTTAACTTTCGAATTTCTTATCCAATGTTAACAGTTGATTTTCTGTAATCCGTATAACATTCTCTCTTCATCTCATGTGCCATTGTTTTATTCGTCTTTTTGGTTTTTTACAAATGTTTCCAAAATTATTTTTAAGAGTGCTGACATATTCCAGGGAATATGTGTTCAATCCTGTCACTTCACATAAAATAGGGAGATGGCACCTGTTCTCTGTCTCATAGGCTGATTTCAAGGGGGTGAAAAAAGAAATCAGAAGCTATGGAATGTTGTCTCTTTTGTGTACCTCAAGAGTTATCAGCCATCCTTTTCCATGCAAGTCTTACACTGGCTTCCTTTTCTGTCCAGGCTGCATGCTTATAAACTGAAAGAGGAAACAAATTTTATCTCTGGTTTTGAGAAAAATTTTTGAGGGAGGTCACAGGGGTGCTTGGCTTTTCCCATTTCTTTGAATGCCAGTGAATTGACTTTATCCTAATCCCATCATTGTCTCTACACCGACTGCTAATGATGTCATGATAATCACATCAATCTAAAAGGCATAGGAGAGCAGCACAGCTTTTATTGTATTTATTTTTTACTTTTATTTTTGAGACAGGGTCTCACTGTGTCACCCAGGCTGCAGTACAGTGGTACAATAATGGCTCACTGCAGCCTCTACCCCTGAGGCTCAAGTGATCCTCCTACCTCAGCCTCCCGAGTAGCTGGGACTATAGGTGTGCACCACCATGCCCAGCTAACTTTTTGTGGAAACAGGGCTTTGCCATGTTGCCCAGGCTGGTCTTGAACTCTTGGACTCAAGTGATTCACCTGCCTTGGCCTCCCAAAGTACGGGCATTACAGGCATGAGCCACTGGAGCCCAGCATAGCTTTAATCATAATATTCTCCTTGGGGCACCTAATCTAGAAGGTTCTTTCAAGAGAAATCAAAATTATTGATAGTTGTCTAACACTTAGGTAACTGAGAAGCATCAAAACAGATATCCTAAATGTTGCTACTTCTGTGTAGTGAGTTTTATGTTTAACTGCCTGAGAAAGGCAGACATCTTACTAAATAAAATATTACACAGAAAATCTATGGAATTTGGTGACTGCCATAATTTGAGACTTACTGATTGTATGGTGGTCTCATCAAATCCAATATAGCACATAACAGAGTGTTGGTAAACTTTATGAAAGAATCCCTTGCATATTCCAAACTGCATTATGCCTGGAAGTTATGCTTTGGTGTGGTAAAGGATCAGCCAATGACTGGCTATTCCTGGGACAAAATGGCTGACCCCGTTGCCTTAAAGGAAGATAATTCTGGTGCCTTTCACTCTCCAGACCTCCTATATGATCAATTAGAGCTGCACTTTAGCTCAGCACTTTACAGTAGAAAAACCAGTGTGAGCCACATATGCAGTTTTAAATATTTTGGTAGCCATATTTTAAAAATTATTAACATTTCCAAAAAAATTTAAGTAAATAGAAAAATATTAAATATTTAAAATGTAAAAAAATAGGTAAAATTTGTTTTAAAGCTGTATGTTGATTAATCCAACATATCTAAAATATATCATTTCAACATGTACTCAATATAAAAATTCTTGACATATTTTACATTTTCTCATACAAAGTATTTGAAATCCATTATGTAAACTTATAAAACATCTGAATTCAGATACTAAATTTTCATCAGAAATACTTGATCTATATTTAGATTTCATAAAAATCTATAGCTGAAAAAGTTGATTCACATACACATACTTTAAAGTTTTTCAATAGCTGAATGAAGTATTGGTTTTTAAAATTTAAGTTACAATTCGATAAAATTAACAAGTCAGATCCTCAGTCACACTACGCACATTTCAAGTGCTCAGCAGCCACATGCAGTCAATGTTTGCCATCCCATACAGTGCAAGCTTTAGCTCAACTTCTCTCAGCTTCCTCTCTATCCTCTCCTGCTTCCTTCACCCTCTTGTAGATTCATTTCACTTGACAGGACTCCAGTAAATCACTTGCAACAGAACCGCCATCTCAGGTTCTGCTTCTTGGGCACCTAGCCTCTATAAAGTACAGGCTATTAAAATCTACTCATGGAGCTTTGCAATACAATTCAGCATTTTAAGAAAATTGACTGAAAAGTTCTGTAGTAAAGAATCCATACTTAAAATTTTTAATTGAGTTTTACGAATTTACTTAGTGTTTACAGAAAAAATGTTAACATTTCTTTTTTTATTATTGTACTTTAGGTTCTAGGGTACAAGTGCAGATCATGCAGGATTGTTGCATAGGTATATACATGGCAATGCGGTTTGTTTCCTCCATCCCCCCATCACCTATATTTGGCATTTCACCCCATGTTATCCCTCCCCTATCTCCCCACCCCTGCTGTCCCTCCACTGGCCTCCCTCAACAGACCCCATGGTCTAATGCTCCCCTCCCTGTGTCCACGTGTTCTCACTATTCAAAGCCCACCTGTGAGTGAGAAAATGCGGTGTTTGATTTTCTGTTCTTGTGTCAGGATCCTGGGAATGACAGTTTCCAGACTCGTCCATGTCCCTACAAAGGACACAAACTCATCGTTTTTTATGGCTGCACAGTATTCCATGGTGTATATGTGCCACATTTTCCTTGTCCAGTCTATCACTGAGGAGCATTTCGGTTGGTTCCAGGTATTTGCCATGGTAAACAGTGCCACAATGAACATATGTGTGCATGTGTCTTTATAATAGAACAATTTATAATCCTTTGGATATATATCCAGTAATGGGATTGCTGGGTCAAACGGAATTTCTATTTCTAGGTCCTTGAGGAATCGCCACACTGTCTTCCACAATGGTTGAGCTAATTTACACTCCCACCAACAGTGTAAAAGTGTTCCTATTTCTCCACATCCTCTCCAGCATCTGTTGTCTCCAGATTTTTTAATGATCACCATTCTAACTGGCATGAGGTGGCATCTCAATGTGGTTTTGATTTGCATTTCTCTCATGACAAGTGATGATGACCAATTTTTCATATGTTTGTTCTCGTCATATATGTCTTCTTTTGAAAAGTGTCTGTTCATATCCTTTACCCAATTTTGAATGGGTTTGTTTGGTTTTTTCTTGTAAATCTGTTTTAGTTCTTTGTAGATTCTGGATATTAGCCCTTTGTCAGATAGGTAGATGGCAAAAAATTTTTCCCATTCTGTTGGTTGCCAATTAACTCTAATGATTGTTTCTTTTGCTGTACAGAAGCTCTGGAGTTTACTTATGTCCCATTTAACTATTCTGGCTTTTGTTGCCAGTGCTTTTGGTGTTTCAGTCATGAAGTCCTTGCCTATGCCTATATCCTGAATGGTTTTGCCTAGGTTTTCTTCTAGGGTTTTTATGGTGTTAGGTCTTATGTTTAAGTCTTTAATCCATCTGGAGTTAATTTTAGTGTAAGCCATCAGGAAGGGGTCCAGTTGCTGCCTTCTTCACATGGCTAACCAGTTTTCCCAATGCCATTTATTAAACAGGGAATCCTTTCCCCATTGCTTGTTTTTGTCAGATTTGTCAAAGATCAGATGGTTGTAGATGTGTGGTGTTGCCTCTGAGGCCTCTGTTCTGTTCCATTGGTCCCCATCTCTGTTTTGGTACCAGTACCATGCTGTTTTGATTGCTGTAGCGTTGTAGTATAGTTTGAAGTCAGGTAGTATGATGTCTCCTGCTCTGTTCTTTTGGTTCCATATGAAGTTTAAGGTGGTTTTTTCCCATTCTGTGAAGATGGTCATTGCTAGCTTGATATGGACAGTGTTGAAATTACTTTGGGCAGTATGGCAATTTTCACGGCTTTGATTCTTCCTAACCATGAGCATGGAATGTTTTTCCATCTGTTTGTGTCCTCTTCTAGTTCCTTGAGCAGTGGTCTGTAGTTCTCCTTGAAGACATCCTTTACATCTTTTGTTAGTTGTATTCCTAGGTATTTTATTCTCTTTGTAGCAATTGTAAATGGCACTTCGTTCTTGATTTGGCTCTATTTAAGTCTGTTATTTGTGTACAGGAATGCCTGTGATTTCTGCACATTGATTTTGTATCCTGAGACTTTGCTGAAGTTGCTTATCAGTTTCAGGAGATTTGGGCTGAGACAATGGGTTCTTCTAAATATACCATCATGTCAACTGCAAATAGAGACAATTTGACTTTCTCCTTTCCTACTTGAATGCACTTTATTTTTTTTTTCTTGCCTAATTGTTCTGGCTAGAACTTCTAATACTATATTGAATAGGAGTGGTGAAAGATGGCATCCTTGTCTAGTGCCATATTTCAAAGGGAATGCTTCCAGTTTTTGCCCATTCAATATGATATTGGCTATAGGTTTGTCATAAATAGCTATTATTTTGAGATACATTCCATTGATATCCAGTTTATTGAGAGTTTATAGCATAAAGTGCTGTTGAATTTTGTCAAAGGCCTTCTCTGCATCTATTGAGATGATCATGTGGTTTTTTTCTTCGGTTCTATTTATGTGATGGATTACGTTTACAGACTGGCATATGTTGAACCAGCCTTAAATCCATGGGATAAAGCCTACTTGATTGTGATGGATAAACTTTTTGATGTGCTGTTGCAATCGGCTTGCCAATATTTTATTAAAGATTTTTGCATCTATGTTCATCATGGATATTGGCCTACAGTTTTTTTTTTCTTGTTGAGTCTCTGCTGGGTTTTGGTATCTGGGTGATGTTGGTCTCAAAATGACTTGGAAAGGATTCCCTCTTTTTGGATTGTTTGGAATAGTTTCAGAAGGAATGGTATCAGCTCCTCCTTGTATGTCTGGTAGAATTTAGCTGTGAATATGTCTGGACCTAGCCTTTTTTTGGTTGGTAGGCTATTGATTGCTGACCCAACTTCAGACTTTGTTATTGCTTTGTTCACAGTTTCAACTTCTTCCTGGTTTAGGCTTGGGAGAGTGCAAGTTTCCAGGAATTTATCCATTTCTTCCAGGTTTACTGGTTTATGTGCATAGAGTTGTTTGTAGTAATCTCTGGTGGTAGTTTGTATTTCTCTGGAATCTGTGGTGATATCCCCTTTATCATTTTTATTGCATCTATTTGATTCTGCTCCCTTTTCCTTTTTATTAATCTGGCTAGCCATCTATTTTGTTAATCTTTTCACAAAACCGGCTCCTGCATTTATTGATTTTATGAAGGGTTTTTTGTGTCTCTATCTCCTTCAGTTCTGCTCTGATCTTAGTTATTTCTTATCTTCTGCTAGCTTTTGAGTTTTTATGATCTTACTCCTCTAGTGCTTTCAATTTTGACAATAGGGTGTCGATTTTAGATATTTCTTCACTTCTCATATGGGCATTTATTGCTATAAATTTCCTTCTAGACACTCCTTTAAACGTGTCCCAGAGATTCTGATATGTTGTGTCTTCATTCTCAGTGGTTTCAAAGAACATCTTTATTTCTGCCTTCATTTCATTGTTTATCCAGTCAACATTCAAGAGCCAGTTGTTCAGTTTCCATGAAGTTGTGTGGTTCTGAGTGAATTTCTTAACCCTGAGTTCTAATTTGATGGCCTTGTAGTCTGAGAGATTGTTTGTTATGATTTCCGTTCTTTTGCATTTGCTGAGGAGTGATTTACTTCCAATTATGTGGTCAATTTTAGAGTAGATGCAATGTGGTGCTGAGAATGCATATTCTGTGGATTTGGGGTGGTGAGGTCTGTAGATGTCTATTAGCTCTGCTTGGTCTAGATCTGAGTTCAAGTCCTGGATATCCTTGTTAATTTTCTGTCTCGTTGATCTGTCTAATAGAGATGGTGGAGTGTTAAAATCTCCTACTATTATTGTGTGGGAGTCTAAGCCTCTTTGTAGGTCACTAAGAACTTGCTTTATGTATCTGGGTGCTCCTGTATTGGTTGGGTATATATTTAGGATCATTAGCTCTTTGTTGTATTGATCATTTTACCATTATGTAATACCCTTCTTTGTTTTTTTTTTTATCTTTGTTATTTAAAGTCCATTTTATCAGAGACTAGGATTGCAAATCCTGCTTTTTTTGGCTCTCCATTTACTTGATAAATCTTCCTCCATCCCTTTATTTTTAGCCTGTATGTGTCCTTGCATGTGAGATGGGTTTCCTGAATACAGCACACCAATTAGTCTTGAAGTTTTATACAATTTGCCAGTCTGTGTCTTTTGATTAGGGCACTTAGCCCATTTATATTTAGGGTTAATGTTGTTATGTGTGAATCTGATCCTGCCATTTGATGCTAGCTGGATGTTTTTCCCATTAGTTGACGCACTTTCTTCAGTGTGTCAATGGTCTTTACCATTTGGTACATTTTTGGAGTGGCTGATATTGGTTGTTCCTTTCCTTGTTTAGTGCTTCTTTCAGGAGCTCTTGTAAGGCAGGCCCGGTGGTGATGAAATCTATCAGCAATTGCTTGTCTTTAAAGGATTTTATTTCTCCTTCAAGTATGAAGCTTAGTTTGACTGGATATGAAACTCTAGGTTGAAAGTTCTTTTCTTTAAGGATGTTGAATATTGGTCCCCACTCTCTCTGGCTTCTAGGGTTTCTGCTGAGAGATCCTCTGTGAGTCTGATGGGCTTCCCTTTGTGGGCAACCCCACCTTTCTCTCTGGCTGCCCTTAGCATTTTTTCCTTCATTCATCCCCAATGAATCTGACAATTATGTGCCTTGGGGTTGCTCTTCTTGCGGAATATCTCTGTGGTGTTCTCTGTATTTCCTGAACTTCAACATTGGCCTGCCTTGCTAGGTTGTGGAAGTTCTCCTGGATAATATCCTGAGGAGTGCTTTCCAGCTTGGATTCATTCTCTCCATCATGTTCAGGTACATGAATCAAACGCAGATTATGACTTTTCACATAATCCCATATTTCTTGGAGGCTCTGTTCATTTCTTTTCACTCTTTTTTCTCTAATCTTGCCTTCTTGTTTTATTTCATTAAGTTGATCTTCAATCTCTGATATCCTTTCTTCTGCTTGGTCGATTTAGCTATTGAAACTTGTGTACACTTCACGAAGTTCTCATACTGTGTTTTTCAGCTCCATAAAGTCATTTATATTCTTCTCTAAGCTGGTTATTCTAGTTAGCATTTCATCTAACCTTTTTTCAAGGTTCTTAGTTTCTTTGCGTTGGGTTAGCACATGTTCTTTTAGCTCAGAGAAGTTTGTTATTACCCACCTTCTGAAGCCTCTTTCTGTCAATTCATCAGACTCATTCTCCATCCAGCTTTGTTCCCTAGCTGGTGAGGAGTTGCGATCCCTTGGAGGAGGAGAGGTGTTCTCATTTTTGGTGTTTTCATCCTTTTTGTGCTGGTTTCTTCCCATCTTTGT
Organism: Cebus imitator; assembly: GCF_001604975.1. Lineage (NCBI taxonomy): Eukaryota > Metazoa > Chordata > Mammalia > Primates > Cebidae > Cebus > Cebus imitator. Next base: position 2,392,557 of record NW_016107605.1, read on the forward strand.
GGCTTTATCTACCTGTGGTCTTCGTAGATGATGACTTTCGGATGGGGTCTCTTAGTGGACATCCTTTTTGTTGATGTTGAAGCTATTTCTTTCTGTTTTTTAGTTTTCCTTCTAACAGTCAGGCCCCTCTGCTGCAGGACTGCTGAAGGTCCACTCCAGATCCTGCTTGCCTGGGGATCACCTGTGGGGCTGCAGAACAGTAAGGGTTGCTGCCAGTTTTCTTTTCTGTTATCTTCATCCCAGAAGTGTACCCACCAGATGTCAGCCTGAGCTCTCCTTTATGAGGTGTCTCTTTGAGTATATGGGAGTCTGTGACCCACTTGAGGAGACAGTCTGTCCTTTACAGGAGCTCAAGTGCTGTGCTGGGAGAGGAAACAGTCTGTCCCTTGTAGGAGCTCAAGTGCTGTGCTGTGAGCTCTGTTATTCCATGCAGAGCTGCCTGGCAAGTTCGTTTAAGTCTGCTTCAGCAGAACCACTAACTGCCTCTTTTCCCAGATGCTCTGTCCTAGGAAGGTCGGGCTTTATTTATAAGTTCCTGATGTGCTGCTGCCTTTTTTCATAGATGCCCTGCCCAGCATGAAGATAGTGTAGTCACAGTCTGCCAGCAGAGGCATTGCTGAGCTGCTGCAGGCTCTGCCCAGCTGCTGTGTGAACTTCCTTAAGGTGTTGTTTATAGAGGTACAGTTAGAACTGCCTCAGTATTGGCAGATGCCCTTCTCCCCACTAAGCTAGACTGTCCCAGGTCCAGTTCTGCTTGCTGAGAAATTCTCAATCCAGAGTGTTTCAGATTGCTTGTACCCGCCGAGCCAGATCACCTGGCACACTGTCTCAGCCCTCTCCCTTTCAGTTGAATGGGTGGCTCTGTCTCCCAAGTGTTCCAGGTGCCAGTTGAAACAGCCGCCCAGAATTCTATGAATTTCTGTGCACCAACCTACAGCATTGGCTGAAACAGCCACACTGGAAACTTGTGGTGCTTTTTGACCAGAGAATCTCCTGGTCTGTGGGCAGTGAAAGCTCATTTGGAAATACAGTGATCACTCACACTCTGCATTGTTCTTACTGGAAACTGCACTCCAGAGCTGTTCCTATTCAGCCATCTTGGATCCTCAACATTTCTATAAACACTTGTTTTCCAAGAATCACAGTTGGAGGGTGTACTAGAGAATTATTCTCAAGCAATTTCAAAGATATTTAGAGTGACCAGAGTAACATATATTAAATGACAAAAAAAATGAAGGGAAACAGAGGTGTACAATTATCAAATAGTCAACAAATCTTTAGTATAAATCATGAAAGGCAATCCCAACTCTGGGAATAACCAGGTAGCTCTAGGCAAATCATTTTTTCTAAGTTTGAGTCCCCTTATTTGCTTTATGTGCATTATCTCATCAAAACAAGTAAATATGAGATAGTATTATTGTAGTTATTATTATTATCATTAATATTAGAGAGGCACTGTGGAGATGCAACCTGTCATCTACATATTAATGCAAGATAAATCTTCCTAAAGCAGGGACCTAGTCCTGTTACTGTTTGACTAAAAAATTTCCTAAGGATGCCCTAATATCCTTATCTTGTCATTGAAGGATCTCCAAGGCTTATTTCAAATTTATCATTCCATATTTATTTCCAACTTCACTTTCCATCCATTCCCACATAATAATCAGGCTTTGAGGAGTTCCAGCACTGGATGACCAATTAGAAAATGATGAACCAAAAAGGAGACTGAGAAGAAGTTACCAAAGTTATAAAAAGGAAACCAGGATTGTGTAGTGCTCCATTAGTCAAGGAAACCTAATATTTCAAAAACAGAAAATAATCAACTGTGTCAAATGTGCTAGAGTTCAAGTCAGATGACACTAGGAATAGTAAAGTTTGTAAAGAGCTTGCAAAGAAGATGGTGTGTTCAGTTCATACAGGATGAGTGTGAACACCAAAATGGCCAAGTGGAACCACCTAGTAAAAAGTTACAGCAGTAATGTTGTCCACGGTATGTGTCACTATTCACTGGGGAAGAAATGAACAAAGTTTCAACTAGTATGTTAAGCACCAAACATTCCCAAGAATGGCCATTATTTGGGGGAGTGAGGTGAGCATGAATATCTATGCATTAATGTAGAAAATGACTGAAAAGCACTAAGAATTTGGCAGTGGAGCTTTATATGAGAACTAAAAGTTGTCAATATAGCAACTATAATTCAAATCATAATAATTAAGAAGCTCTCCTAGGAACAGAGACAACAAGCTCCCTCAGGAAGGGAAACAGAGAGGACCAAGACTAACACACACACACAAAAAAAAGGAGACAAGAGGAAGAAGTCAATGAGGAAAGAGAAAGACAATGTGGGGAAGTAATAGAAGAATTTAATGTAGAGTATCCTAAAAGAAAGGTGGAAAATTTCAGGATGAATAAATAAATGTTGAATGCAGCACAGGAGTTGGAGATAATTTAAACTGTGCAAAAGGAATCGGATTAAACAATAAATTCACCAAGCAGAACAGGTCAGTTAAAACAAGATTAGGAGTTTAAGAAAACAGTAGACTAAAAGAAAACGGAATTTTTATTGAATATTTGCCAGTTTTAAATCAGGGGCAAGCTAATATCTGTGAAAGAACTAGTGAAAAGAAAGGTAAATAAACAAGCTAGAGAAAAAAAAAAGGTAACTGTAGAATAAAAGTCTCTCAAGAGAAAAGAAGAGATGTGCTAAGATCCAAGTAATCATTGGAAAGATTAATTTTAAAGAGCAAAAAAAAAAAAATACCACTTCTTTTGAAACTTAAGAGAGGGATGAGGAGAGTCAAGGACAGAAATTCTTAAGATTTTTATTCCTGACCCTGAGCAACTGCAACAGCTTGATGCACTCTTTAATACTAGAATCTGCAACACAACAATAATTTTTTGGACCCATCATCTAGGAACATAAACTTTAGGTCACTCTATTACCTTTGCGCACGTTTATGAAATGGCTTCAGAGTGGTGCCATCTCTCTAGCTGTGGAGGAGAGCAGAGCCATGGCTAATATAAGAATCACATCTTTTATTTTAAACTTTTTACCAGCTGAGGTTTCAGGCCACATTTTAGTTTTTAGGACTCATTACTTACAAATCAACCTGTTAACAACTTGCATTAAATCTTTGGTCCTACCTTTGAATTATACTTCAAAGTAAATGGCACAGAATCTCTCATACTTTCAAAACTGGAATTACTGTTATTTCTTAAATCAGCCTGTCTATATCAAGTAACCCAAATTGGAATGGCTGTGCACACATATTAAGTATTTCCCAATCATCCACACACCTCATAAATGGATGACACTGAAAACTTTGCTGAAAATATCAAACGCACTACAAGAAAAGTCTGCTGCAGATTTTTCAAGTGAATGCTATAGAATACCATGTTGAGTGTTTTCTAGCAATTAGTAGTTTACAAGCAATGTAGCTAATTATGTCATCAGTCTTCAACAGAAATGTTTCTATAAACATTCTGCCAGCTACAGGACACCATGCATGCATGTTAAAATGTGTTAGAACAAGAGTTCATTATTCTCTTTCAAATAAAGAATGAACAGCATCTCCTGAAGCATGCTATATTTAGTTGAAAAGAATATTGTACTTGTGCCTTAATGCTTACCTACAGACATTGTTAAATCCACACGACACCAACAAAGTAAGATAAATAACAGTTAAATGCACACGACACCAACATAGTCAGAGATGGAAGTAATGAGGGCAGCAGTTGTTGCCTTTGAAACCATATATAGGCTGTGAGCAATTGGTGGTAAATACCAAACATTTCATCTAAGTCCTGACTACAACATTGTTGAACAAGTGGATGGAGATGAACAGTTCCTTAAGAATAGTTAACTTAAATTGAACTGCTATATTCTTTTATAAATAAATATTCAATATAGCTGAGTTTCATAAGCTCTTTCAACACAAGTCCAAAATGCACATAAGTAAAAATTTTTCTAATCTCTAGCTTACTAAGACACAATTATTTCCTGGCATATATATTGTTTATATATATATATATATATATATATATATATATATATATAGTTATATTTTTTAATATATATAGTTATATGTATTATATATATATATAATAATCAGGGAGAGGATAGGTAACATTTTAAATGTTCAATATTGAAAATTCTATAATGGCATTAGTTGTTTAAGTACCTAAATATACTTACAGGAAGATTAATGACACTTCCAGGATGCCACTTTCCAAGAATAATCGTTTCCAGAAGAAATCGTTTTATCTGACTAATATGGATGGTGGTAAGCCTTGATTCCTAATTCCTTCTGAAAAAAGAAAAAGTCTCTAACCTGGAGTCTTGCAAAGATTGAGATGACGAACTATGAAAATGGAGAAAGAGGGATAAACAGAAAATATACACAAATGCATATCTTATGCATATGAGGTATGTGGACATTTTTTAACACAAAGTTTACTACTCACCAGAAGAGACAAAGTCCCTTAATTTCTAGCTACATTGCCTACCTTGCCTGAAATATTCATGAGCCAAGCAAAGTGAGGCAAGTTGTCAACTACTGCAGGTCTAAGCTCTACAGACATGCAGTTGGGAGGCTCCTTCATTAATATACTAAATACCATAGCATTTCTTTTAATATAAAATACCATAACCCCATATTTGGAAAGGAGAGCTACAGTTAGCTTCTGATAGATTTAAAGGCTCCTCATTAATCTTCCTAGCCCTCTAACTGACTCTTGATGACCTTGGTGGAGGCCCACAATTAAAAATAGATGGGAAGCAGTTTAGCATTGGCAAGCTTCCAATAATTTGCAAGACCTCTCCAACTACACATACATTAACATGAAGCCTGTGGTACCTATTTCTAATTGCTACCTCTGGTAGGCATAATTGCCAAGGTTATTGACATTAGACTGCACATTCAAGCTCCAGATAATTCACATGAAAGGATACAGATTTTTCTTTGTACAAATATATGGGGCAAATACACAATTTTATTACCTGCATAGACTGCATAGTGGTTAAGTCAGGGCTTTCGGGGTATTCATCACCCAGGTAATGCACATTATTCTCATTAACCAATTTCTCCCTATCCTCTCCCCTCCAACCCTCACACCCTTCCAAGTCTATATTATCAAACATTCCACTTTCTGCCTCCACTTATACATATTTTTAGCACCCAATTATGAGTGAGAGCATGCAATATTTGTCCTTTTGTGCCTGCTTGTTTCACTCAAGATAATGGCCTCCAGTTCTATCCAATTTGCTGCAAAAGACATGATTTCCTTCTTTCTTTGGCTGATTACTATTCTATTGTGTATATATACTACATTTTCTTTATTCATTCATCTACTGATGTACACTTAGGTTGACTGTATCTCTTTGCTATTGTAAACAGTGAAACAATAAACAAACAAGTGGAGGTATCTTTTTTTAAATATATTTTATTGCACTTTAGGTTCTGGAGTACATGTGCAGAACATGCAGGATTGTTGCGTAGGTAAATAGATGGCAATGTGGTTTGCTACCTCCATCCCCGTCACCTATATCTGGCAATTCTCCCCATGTTATCCCTCCCCCACTCCCTAACCCCACTGTCCTCATCTGGTCCCTCCCAACAGACCCCAGTGTGTGATGCTCCCCTCCCGATATATATGTGTTCTCATTGTTCAAAACCGCCTTTGAGTGAGAACATGCAGTGTTTGATTTTCTGTTCTTGCGTCAGGTTGCTGAGAATGATGGTTTCCAGATTCGTCCATATCCCTACAAAGGACACAAACTCATCAATTTTTTAAGGTTGCATAGTATTCCATGGTGTACATGTGCCACATTTTCCTTGTCCAGTCTATCATTAATGGGCATTTCAGTTGGTTCCAGGTCTTTGCTATTGTAAACAGTGCCACAATGAACATACATGTGCATGTGTCTTTATAATAGAATGATTTATAATCCTTTGGGTATATACCCAGTAATGGGATTGCTGGGTCAAATGGAATTTCCATTTCTAGGTCCTTGAGGAATCGCCACACTGTCTTCCACAGTGGTTGAACTAATTTACTCTCTCACCAACAACAGTGTAAAAGTGTTCCTATTTCTCGACATCCTCTCCAGCATATGTTGTCTCCAGATTTTATAATGATCGCCATTCTAACTGGCGTGAGATGGTATCTCAATGTGGTTTTGATCTGCATTTCTCTAATGACAAGTGATGATGAGCATTTTTTTTATTTATTTTTTATTGCATTTTAGGTTTTGGGGTACATGTGAAGAACATGCAAGATTGTTGCATAGGTACACATATGGCAGTGTGATTTGCTGCCTTCCTCCCCTTCACCTGTATCTGGCATTTCTCCCCATGCTATCTCTCCCCAATGCCCCATCCCCCACTGACCCTACCCCATTTCCCCCCAACTGACCCCAGTGTGTAGTGCTCCCCTCCCTGTGTCCACGTGTTCTCATTGTTCAACACCAGCCTATGAGTGAGAACATGCGGTGTTTGATTTTCTGCTCTTGTATCAGTTTGCTGAGAATGATGGTTTCCAGGTTCATCCATGTCCCTACAAAGGACACGAACTCGAGCATTTTTTCATGTTTGTTGGCCTCAAATATGTCTTCTTTTGAAAAGTGTCTGTTCATATCCTTTACCCAATTTTGAATGGGTTTGGTTTTTTCTTGTAAATCTGTTTTAGTTCTTTGTAGATTCTGGATATTAGCCCTTTGTCAGATGGGTAGATTGCAAAAATTTTTTCCCATTCTGTTGGTTGCCAGTTCACTCTAATGATTGTTTCTTTTGCTGTGCCGAAGCTCTGGAGTTTAATTAGGTCCCATTTGTCTATTTTGGCTTTTGTTGCCAATGTGTTTGGTGTTTCAGTCATGAAGTCCTTGCCTATGCCTATATCCTGAATGGTTTTGCCTAGGTTTTCTTCAAGGGTTTTTATGGTGTTAGGTCTTATATTTAAGTCTTTAATCCATATGGAGTTAATTTTACTGTAAGGTGTCAGGAGGGGGTCCAGTTGCTGCTTTCTTCACATGGCTAGCAAGTTTTCCCAACACCATTTATTAAACAGGGAATCCTTTCCCCATTGCTTGTTTTTGCCCTGCTTGTCAAAGATCAAATGGTTGTAGATGTGTGGTGTTGCCTCTGAGGCCTCCGTTTGTTCCATTGGTCTATGTGTCTGTTTTGATACAAGTATCATGCTGTTTTGATTACTGTAGCCTTGTAGTATACTTTGAAGTCAGGTAGTGTGACGCCTCCAGCTTTGTTCTTTTTGCTCAGAATTGTCTTGACTATGCAATCTCTCTTTGGTTCCATATGAAGTTTAAGGTGGTTTTTTCCAGTTCTGTGAAGAGGGTCATAAGTAGCTTGATGGGTATAGCATTGAATCTGTAAATTACTTTGGGCAGTATGGACATTTTGACAATATTGGTTATTCCCAACCATGAGCATGGAATTTTTTTCCATCTGTTTGTGTCCTCTCTTATTTCCTTGAGCAGTGGTTTGTAGTTCTCCTTGAAGACATCCTTTACATCCTTTGTTAGTTGTATTCCTAGGAATTTTATTCTCTTTGTAACAATTGTGAATGGCAGTTCTTCTTGATTTCGCTCTCTTTAAGTCTGTTATTGGTGTATAAGAATCCTCGTGATTTCTTCACATTGATTTTGTAACCTGAGACTTTGCTGAAGTTGCTTATCAGTTTCAGGTGATTTTGGGCTGGGACAATGGGGTCTTCTAGATATACAATCATGTCAACTGCAAATAGAGACGATTTGACTTCCTCCTTTCCTAATTGAATACCCTTTATTTCTTTTTCTTGCCTTATTGCTCTGGCTAGAACTTCCAATGCTATATTGAATAGGAGTGGTGAGAGAGGGCATCCTTGTCTAATGCCAGATTTCAAAGGGAATGCTTCCAGTTTTTGCCCATTCAGTATGATATTGGCTGTGGGTTTGTTTTTAATAAAAATAATAATAGCTTTTATTATTTTGAAATACTTCTGTCAATACCTATATTATTGAGAGTTTTTAGCATAAAGTACTGTTGAATTTTGTCAAACACCTTCTCTGCATCTATTGAGATAATCATGTGGTTTTTGTCTTTGGTTGTGTTTATATGGTGAATTACATTTATAGACTTGCATATGTTGAACCAGCCTTGCATCCCCGGGATGAAGCCTACTTGATCGTGATGGATAAACTTTTTGATATGCTTTTGCAATCGGTTTGCCAATATTTTACTGAAGATTTTTCCGTCTATGTTCATCATAGATATTGGCCTGGTTTTCTTTTTTTGTTGAGTCTCTGCTGGGTTTTGGTAGCAGGATGATGTTGGTCTCATAAAATGACTTGGGAAGGATTCCCTCTTTTCAGATTGTTTGGAGTAGTTTCAGAAAGAGTGGTACCAGCTCCTCTTTCTATGTCTGGTAGAATTCAGCTGTGAACCCATCTGGACCTAGCCTTTTTTTGGTTGGTAGGCTATTAATTGCTGCCTCAACTTCAGCCCTTGTTATTGGTCTATTCAGGGTTTTGACTTCTTCCTAGTTTAGACTTGGGAGGGTGTAAGTGTCCAGGAATTTATCCATTTCTTCCAGGTTTACTGGTTTATGTGCATAGAGTTGTTTGTAGTAATCTCTGATGGTGGTTTGTATTTCTGTGTAATCTGTGGAGATAGCCTCTTCATCATTTTTTATTGCATCTATTTGGTTATTCTCTCTTTTCTTTTTTATTAATCTGGCTAGTGGTCTATTTTGTTGATCTTTACAAAAAACCAGCTCCTGGATTTATTGATTTTTGGAAGGGTTTTTTGTGTCTCTATCACCTTCAGTTCTGTTCTGATCTTAGCTATTTCTTGTCTTCTGCTAGCTTTTGAGTTTTTTTGATCTTGCCCCTCTAACTCTTTCAATTTTGATGATAGGGTATCAATTTTAGATCTTTCCTTGCTTCTCATGTGGGCATTTATTGCTATAAATTTTCCTGTAGACACTGCTTTAAATGTGTCCCAGAGATTCTGGTACATTGTGTCTTCGTTCTCATTGGTTTCAAGGAACATCTTTATTTCTGCCTTCATTTCACTGTTTATACAGTCCACATTCAAGAGCCAGTTGTTCAGTTTCCATGAAGTCGTGCGGTTCTGAGTCAGTTTCTGAATTCTGAGTTCTAATTTGATTACACTGTGGTCTGAGAGACTGTTTGTTATGATTTCTGTTCTTTTGCATTTACCGAAGAGTGATTTACTTCCAATTTATGTGGTCAGTTTTAGAGTGATTATGATGTGGTGTTGAGAAGAATGTATATTCTGTGGATTTGGGGTGGAGAGTTCTGTAAATGTCTATTAGGTTTGCTTGGTCCAGGTCTGAGTTCAAGTCCTGGATATCCTTGTTAATTTTCTGTCTCATTGATCTGTCTTATATTGACAGTGGAGTGTTAAAGTCTCCCACTATTATCATGTGGGAGTCTAAGTCTCTTTGTAGGTCATTAAGAACTTGCTTTATGTATCTGGGTGCTCCTGTAATGGGCACATACATATTTAGGATCACTAGCTCTTCTTGTTACATTGATCCTTTTACCACTATGTAATGCCCTTCTTTATCTCTTTTGATCTTTGTTGGTTTAGTGTCTATTTTATCAGAGACTAGGATTGCAACTCCTGCTTTTTTTTTTTTTTTTTCTCCATTTGCTCAGTAGACCTTCCTCCATCCTTTTGTTTTGAGCCTATGTGTATCCTTGCATGTGAGCTGGGTTTCCTGGATACAGCACACCAATGGGTTTTGACTTTTTATCTAAATTGCTTGCCTGTTTCTTTTGATTAGGGCATTTAGCCCATTTACATTTAAGGTTAATATTGTTATGTGTGAATGTGATCCTGCCATTTTGATGCTAGCTGGTTGTTTTACCCATTAGTTGATGCAATTTCTTCAGTGTGTCGATGCTCTTTACCATTTGGTACATTTTTGGAGTGGCTGGCACTGGTTGTTCCTTTCTATGTTTAGTGCTTCTTTCAGGAGCTCCTGTAAGGCAGGCCTGGTGGTGATGAAATCTATCAGCAATTGCTTGTTCATAAAGGACTTTATTTCTCCTTCATTTATAAAGCTTAGTTCGGTTGGATATGAAATTCTAGGTTGAAAGTTCTTTTCTTTAAGGATGTTGAATATTGGCCCCCAACTGTCTTCTGGCCTGTAAGGTTTCTGCTCAGAGATCCACTATGAGTCTGATGGCCTTCCCTTTGTGGGTAACCTAACCTTTCTCTCTGGCTGCCCTTAGCATTTTTTCCTTCATTTCAATCCTGGTGATTTTGAGTACTATGTGCCTTGTGGCTGCTCTTCTTAAGAAATATCTTTGTGGTGTTCTCTGTATTTCCTGGACTTGAATGTTGGCCTGCCTTGCTAGGTTGGGGAAGTTCTCCTGGATAATATCCTGAAGAGTGTTTTCCAGCTTGGATTCATTCTTCCTGTCACACTCAGGTACACCTATCAAATGTAGATTAGGTCTTTTCATATGATCCCATATTTCTTGGAGGCTTTGTTCATTTCTTTGTACTCTTTTTTCTCTAATTTTGCCTTCTCATTTTATTTCATTGAGTTGATCTTCAGTCTCTGATATCCTTTCTTCTGCTTGGTCAATTCGACTACTAAAACTTGTGTATGCTTTGTGAAGTTCTCATGTTGTGTTTTTCAGCTCCATTAAGTCATTTGTATTCTTCTCTAAGCTGTTTATTCTCGTTAGCATTTCATCAAACATTTTTTCAAAGTTCTTAGTTTCTTGGCATTGGGTTAGCACATGTTCTTTTAGCTCAGAGAAGTTTGTTATTACCCACCTTCTGAAGCCTCTTTCTGTCAATTCATCAGACTCATTCTCCATCCATCTTTGTTCCTTTGTTGGTGATGAGTTGTGATCCCTTAGAGGAGGAGAGACATTCTAATTTTGAGTGTTTTCATCCTTTTTGCACTGGTTTCTTCCCATCTTTGTGGATTTATCTACCTGTGGTCTTTGCAGTTGGTGACTTTAAGATGGGGTCTCTGGGTGGATGTCTTTTCATTGCTGATGAAGTTATTTCTTTCTGTTTCTTAGTTTTCCTTCTAATAGTCAGGCCACCCTGCTGTAGGACTGCTGGAGGTCCACTCCAGATCCTGCTTGCCTGGGGCTCACCTGCAGTGGCTGCAGAACAGTAAGGGTTGCTGCCAGTTTCTTCTTCTTTTATCTTTGTCCCAGAAGGAGACCTGCCAGATGTCAGCCTGAGCCCTCCTTTATGAGGTGTCTCTTTGATTATGTGGGGGTCAGGGTGCTGCTTGAGGAAACAGTCTGTCCCTTATAGGAGCTCAAGTCCTGAGCTGTGAGCTCCATTGTTCTGTTCAGAGTTGCTGAGCAGGTACATTTAAGTCTGCTGCAGCAGAACTCGTAACTACCTTTTTTCCCCAGTGCTCTGTCCTGGGAAGGTGGGGCTTTATTTATAAGTTCCTGTCAATCTGCTGCCTTTCTTCAGAGCTGCCCTTGCCCAGCAAGGAGGTAGCCTCATCAGAGTCTGCCAGCAGAGGCATTGCTGAGCTGCCGTGGGCTCTGCCCAGCTGCTGTGTGAACTTCCTTGTGGTTTTGTTTATAGAGGTATGGTTAGAACTGCCTCTGTAATGGCGATCTGCCTCAGTAATGGCGGACTGCCTCTGTAATGGTGGACTGCCTTCGTAATGGCGAACACCCTTCCCCCAACAGAGCTGAACCATCCTGGATCCAGAGCGTTTCAGATTGCTGGTCTTTGTTGGGGTGGGACCCACTGAGCCAGATCACCTGGCTCCCTGTTTCAGCCTCCTCTTTCTCACTTGAATGGGTGGCTTTGTCTCCCAGGCATTCCAGGCACCAGTTGAAATGGCCGCCCAGATTTGTGTGAGTTTTGTGGGGAGACCCGCTGCACCGGCTGAAATAGATGGGCTGGAAACTCATGGCAGTTTTCAGCCAGGGAATCTCCTGGTCTGTAGGCAGTAAAACTCGTTTGAAAATGCGGTGTTCACTCACCCTCTGTGTTCTTCTCACTGGGAACTGAACTCCAGAACTGTTCCTATTCGGCCATCTTCCCCCACACTCCTCTAACCCATTTATTTTTATGGTTAATATTGATTGATACATGCAGATGTGATCTTACCATCATGTTGTTACCTTGTGTTTATGTAGACTTGATTATGTAGTTGCTGTATAGTGCACTGGGTCTATGTACTTAAGTGTGTTTTGTGATGGCTAGTAACAGTCCTTTGTTTCCATATTTAGCACTCCCTTAACCCATTTATACCTGTGCTGGCAATGTTTTCAATTTTTGCAATCAGACCTTGGTGATGACCTTCATCAGTAGGATGTAAATAATTCCCACATGCTTAGTGTTCCAATAATGGAACACTAGGTGTAAATGGGTTTTAAGGACCTCTTGAAAGACAGGTCTAGTACTTAGAACCACCAATTCTCCTGAAAAACTGGGGGTTGAAGGCAGGGAGCCAAGTGATCTGGCTCAGCAGATCTCACCACCACAAAGACCAGCAAACTGAAACCCACTGGCTTGAGATTTTTCACAGCCAGCACAGCGGTTTAAGCTCGACCTGGGATGATTGAGCTCAGTGAGGGGAGGGGCGTCTACCATTACTGAGGCAGTTCTAACCTTGCCTGTGTAAACAAAATGGTAAGGAATTTTACACAGCAGCTGGGCACAGCCTGCAACGTCTCTGCAGGGAGACTGTGACTAAACGCCCTCCTTGCTGGGCAAGGCATCTCTGAAGAAAGGCAGCAGCCCATCAGGGACTTATAAATAAAGCCCCACCTTCCTGAGACAGAGCACCAGGAAAAAGGGGCAGTTGTAAGTTCCACTGCAGCAGACTTAAACATCCATGCCCAGCAGCTCTGAAGAGAGTAACGGAGCTCCCAGCACAGCACTTGAGCTCTGATAAGGGATAGATTGCCTCCTCAAGCAGCTCCCTGACCCCTGTATAACTAAAGAGACATCTCATACAGGAGAGCTCTGGCCATTATTATGGTCTATTCATTAATGAATGAATGAACTACTATATGGTGAGCTCTCACAGACATACAACATTAAGCAAAACAAATCAGACACAAAACACAACATACTATGTAATCTTACTACTTAAAGTTGAAAAAGAGGCAAAACTAACCTACAGTGTTAGAAGTCAGGATAATAATTACCTTTGAGGTCAGGGAGTAGTAGCTAGTAGGGGACACAAAAGGTGCTCGTAGGGTTCTAATAATATTCTATTTCTTGATGTGGGTGGAGGTTACATGAGTGTGTTCACTATATGGAAATTTATTGTTGTTAGAGATAATATGTACACTTTTCTGTATATATGTTATTCTTCAATAAACCATTTAAAAACATTAAAAATAACCACTTGCATAGTTTAGAACAGTGGTCCCCAATGTTTTTGGCACCAGAAACTGGTTTCATGGAATACAATTTTTCCACAGATGGTGGGCGGTATGGGGGGCGAGGAATGGGGATGGTTTCCAGATGAAACTGTTTCACCTTAAATCATCAGGCATTAGATTCTCATAAAGATCACACAACCTAGATTCCTCACATGCACTGTTACAATAGGGTTCACACTCCTATGAGACTCTAATGCTGCATCTGATCTGTCAGGAGGTAGAGCTTAGACGGTAATGCTCACTTGCCTGCCGCTCACCACCTGCAGTGCGACCCAGTTCCTAATAGGTCATGTACCAGTACCGCTCCATGGCCCAGTGTTGGGGGTCCCTGGTTTAGAAGCAATGTCTAGAAATTGTAGGGTAATAGAAACTACATAAAGGTAGTATATTTACTACAGGCAAAACATGTAATCTAGACATTATAAACAACTCTTAACTAATTCCTGGGTAACGGCTATATGAGGATTCTATAACTACTTAAAGAAATGCCAAATTTAATACTTTGCCATTGTATAGGTATAAATGTAAGAGTAAGCTGTAAGATCATGAGTAACTATAAGTAATTTCTTACAATGTGAACCACCTCTGCTGAATCTCTACACTTCTACCCACATATTATCTTTCCTTTCACCATCTGTCCCTTAAACTACCCATGTTTCTTTCACCTTTTATGGATAAGTTCTTTAGATAACCAAAATGCCCACATTATTTACCACTTCAAGTCTATAAATAAAAGCCACTGAAAGCAATAAAACAGAATCTTGTAGTAAGGCTACATAAATTATACTATGTCTTTATTAGAAGGAAAAAATTTCTAAATTTGTCTCAAAATTCTTAAAAATAAGTCAATAAATATGTAATAAAGCTATCTCTACTCTCAATAGATTTTCACTTTTCCAATAACCTTGTTAGTTGCTCTTCATTAGTCCTTCACTTACACCACTGGACAAATACCTTTAAAAAAAAAAAAAACACAAAACTACTTAAAATATGTTTCCAGTATTTGACAGAGTTTATTGGATCAGAATCCATTCTCCTTATACTTCAACCCCACCACTGAGCTTAAAATTCCTCCCAAGCTTTTGGGAACAATGCTCTCACTATCACTATCCCTACTCTCCATAAGATAATCATTGGCTATACCCCAAATTCCAGAACCATGTGCCATTGCATTGCTTTCCTCCAACACTGAAGTCGCTGGCAGTAGCTCATTGTGGCAGTTTGTCAAATGAATCACAAGTAAAGCACTTGGTGATCTTTAACCAAATGAATCTGTTGTGTATACAGCAAATGACACGTATAGGTATTTACACATTGTAACAGAACACAGTGAATGGTATACCCTGTAGAGCATAATCCTGAAACCCAGACTTCTCTTTGAAAACTTCTCTTTAAAATAACTTCCTTTTTTGAGCTAAAAAGGTTAACTTACTTAAAAACAAAAGCAAATACCATCTCATGGCAATTATTGTTCCCTTATGAGAATGATTAATGTCTTACATACTTATTACCAGGCAGTTTATGGAAACAATGTTGTCAGATAGATCATATTTTCCTACAGAAACAATATCAGAATAGGGCTCATATCCCTTACCAACGACTCAACAGAGAAACTATAATTATGAATGTTAACTGGCCATAAAAGCAAAGATAAGACTATTATAAAATTTTATAATATAAAGTGACAGAAGGATACTTCAACTTTTTAATTTATTTAACAACATTTAACAGTTATCTGTGGCCGGGCGCGGTGGCTCAAGCCTGTAATCCCAGCACTTTGGGAGGCCGAGGCGGGGGGATCACGAGGTCAAGAGATCGAGACCATCCTGGTCAGCACGGTGAAACCCCGTCTCTACTAAAAATACAAAAAATTAGCTGGGCATGGTGGCGCGTGCCTGT
Source organism: Cebus imitator (assembly GCF_001604975.1). Lineage (NCBI taxonomy): Eukaryota > Metazoa > Chordata > Mammalia > Primates > Cebidae > Cebus > Cebus imitator. Next base: position 2,407,868 of record NW_016107605.1, read on the forward strand.
AATCCCAGCTACTGAGGAGGCTGAGGCAGGAGAATTGCCTGAACCCAGGAGGCG